>NW_020450773.1:41676-262517 GCF_003343035.1 Apteryx rowi
TGGCCAGGCCTTTTGGTTTTAACAGAACTTGGTGATTGAAGATTTAGGTTTTAGAGGACCAAATGCTAATGTGATTTAATATTAGACCTCTTCCAATATTGAATAATTCCTTCAAGTTTTATATTGTTCTGCAGTCTGCCCACATGCTGAGAGGTGTAGGAGTGGCAAGCATCTTCCTTTTCTCTTTGCAGACTCTCTTAGAATTTCTCCTTTGGATTACCGGATTTTATACGCTTTTTTCAAGGTGTGTTCTTGTATAAACACAGGAGAAAAACGCCCACTGTGTTGCATGATCTGGATGAGCATCACTGCTTGTTTTAGTGGCTTTCTTGATATCATTCTATATTTCCATATTTAAAAACAGCGTTTTATGGGTCAGGCTTCTAAAAAGTCATTTAGATGAAAAAGATAAACAGACAAGTTTAGTACTTAAAAACAACAAAAACTCCCTGTTCCAGCTTACCCTTCATTTCAGTACATTTGCCTTGGAAATATCCTCTCTTCCTGCTTATTGTGAGGTATATCTTGTTTGGATGGAAACTGGTGAATAGGTGTAAGCACTCTGTCTGTATTTGTTATTGATTAAAGCCAAGTATTTGGACTAGGCCAAACACTTTTTTTTTTTTTATAATGACACAAATTTGGGGTGTTTTTTGGCAAGGTCAAGGTTTGGGAAAGTTAAAACTTCCGTATTGAATTAATGATACTTAACAGAGTGTGCACTTGGTGGTATGTGACACATAGGTCTAACTCTTTTTTCAAATGAGCGTTGTGCATCTTCTGTCTAGGAGATCTGTTTTGGTTTTGTGTGCTGCTTCCCTCCTGTTGTGTCTCATTACAGATTTCACTGCAGCTTGTCATGATGGATTTTTTTTTTTGTTTTATGTTTTTGATGTGGAAACAGGAAAGGCTGGAGCTTCCTGCCCATATAAACAATAAATTCCAGTAAACTAACTGGGACAGCTTCTGCTTGCCTTCCCTGAAAACCATCTTTAAAAGGAAGGAAATACAAAAGTGTTTTGAGTATTGAAATAGTGTTGACTTCATAGTAGAGCTATTTTCCTGAGATGCAGATCTAAAAAGTGTTTTTGTGTGACCTTGTTAACTGTTGTGTCATATCATCAATTACGTAGAAGCTTCTCCAATGCATTAACACACTTGCATTTGTGATCAAAATAAGTTTTGGGAAAGTGCACTTTCTTTACATGTTCAGAGCTGTGGAGCTGTATATCCTATTTTCTTTAAATATACTGTCTGTATTTCAGAACACATTTGAAATTTTCATTCTTCTGTTGTTTTTATTAAAACTGATGATTTTATCTTACCTGTTAATTTGGTTACAATCCACACTGCCTGACTAGAGACACTGAATTGAACATGGCTTGGGTTGAAGATAGTTTAAGTTAGAACAGCCCCACATTAACAGTGGGCCTTTAAATACCTGGAACTAGAGTTCTCTCTAGGATGAAGTGGAGGATTGGTTTGTGGGTTGTTCTCTTTGAACTGGAAAGAAGTATTGTATCTTTCTAACAATGACTAATGCAAAGAGTGTAGCTGTATGTAAGTTGATCCTATTTTTTAATGTACAAACTAACTTTTTGTTTTTTCTTCCCTCCAGCTGGTAAGCCTGCTGCTGATTGGAATTGCAGCATGGGGTATTGGCTTTGGCCTCATCTCTAGTTTCAGAGTCGTTGGAGTGGCAATTGCAGTAGGAATTTTTCTCTTCCTAATTGCCTTAGTTGGACTGATTGGTGCGGTGAAACATCATCAAGTATTGCTATTCTTTGTATCCTTTTGATGAATACTTGAATTAGAACTTCTTTCAAGCCACCTAAATAACTCTATGGACTGAGACTGTTGTGATAGATGTTTCAGAAACAGAACAGAAATTCGGTCTATTTTGATCAAGTGCAGTCTAAACCTTCTTTTCAGTTTACTGTATTCTAAATTCCTTTCATCTCCGTTGTTTTCACTCTGAAGACACAATTACTAACCCCTTCTCCTTTTAAAAATTATAAGATGTTAATTTTGCTGAGAGTGGTTTATGGTGGATCACTAAGTCATAGGTGCTATTTACCGCATGCTTGATCCTATATCATTTTACAAGCTAGACATTTACAAGCTGTTAATGTTTAACAGTGGAGGAAGGTGATAGTTCCAGACAGTGAACTGGTGATAGCTGGCAGAGAAATGCATCACTACCAGTACATGTTGTCAATAAGCACTTTCTTTTCATACCTAGCCCTCATTTGTGATCCCAGATTAGAAATGAGCACAGGCCTTCTCAGTGTGCTTTGCCGCCCCTTTGTGCTCACTGACACTGTGTAAGCAGTCTGTGGTGCTGCCTTGCATAAAAAAATTGCTCTGTTTGGATGAGAGAATAGATTCATCAGATGAAATTCTTATTTTTCTGGTTGCAGTCTACTAATAAGTAGTGTAACAAAGTGACTTTACAAATAACTTAACTGTATGAGATGAGTATCTATCTACCTCAGGAAAGAGCAACCAAGGTACAAATCCAGTACCTGACTTTCAAAACTTAATCTTCAATATCTGTACTATGATTTGTTGTCTCTTTTGTTTTGTACTGTTTTTACATGCATCACTCCAAAAGTGTATGAGGCTGTGTGTTCCAGAGTCAACTCCCTTATTTTTTCTAATCTAGTTTAAAGTACCTTGTCTAAGTCGTCACAAGACCCCCTCAGTGGAGAGAAAAAAAAAAAAAAAGAATATGGAATACCCAGAAAAATATTTTCTTTATTACCTCATTTGGGTAAAGTACCTTAAAGTGACAACATGAGTGCCCAAAGTTAAGGGATTTAGCTGTAGGTTTCTCTCTCAAAAACAAGACCGTCTTTGAGGGAGACCAGAGAGACATCTTTTGCAAATGCTGTCACATACTTCCCCTGATCCCTAAACTTTCCTATCTAAATAATGCATGGCAGATGCTGAATACAAGGTATATTGGGAGGCAACTGGAGTTTCTCCAGTGAGCAGACTACATCAATTTGTATATTTACAGCTAATAATGTTAATATATGAAATGGACTGGCCATCTTCTCCCTCATGTGGGTACTATGAGGAAGCTGTTGGCCTTCATTCAGAGACAGTAATGCCTGTATGATTTGGACTGCTAAAGTGTGAAATCCTTACTTCTTTATCTAGCTGTAAGTAGGTTAGGAAAGATGCACAAAAGAGCTCCAGAAAATCACTTGCTGTAATGTGACCATTTGCAGTGAACTGCCTTCTAACTGTTTTGCTGCTGCAGACATGAATCTTAGGTCGTAGACTTAAACCTACAAAAATGCAGAAGCAACAAACCTGTGGAGCTTTTGTGCGGCAGAGTGTTTCATCATATCCTTCCTCAGGCCTCTGAAAGCCTGTTGGAACAGCAGCTCCTGCGTACTGTGTTCAGTTCTTTTATCTTTCAGTTGAGTTCAGCTCTGTTCTCAAATGTGTACAGGCATGAGGTAACAGCAGTCAAAGGTTTGTACCAGAGAGGTGCTGCCTAAGGTAGATTTGTCCTGCAGATCATGTTATTCTGTGTGCATGGTTTCAGCGCTGCAGACACTGAGAGTTCAAACCAAGTTGTATGTTTTCAGAAGTTAAAAAGAACGGCAGCCTGAACAGAACACACATGGAACATGATTTTTAAACTAATTTTGTTAACTTTAAGTCATATTCTTGTCCATATCTTGAATAACAATCGGGGCAAGCAGGAGGAGTGAATTTCTTTATAAAGAAAGAATTTCTGGTCTTTTTGTAAGGTACAGCAAAAATCCTAATGAAGGACTGTGCAGTTGCAGGAAGTCTCAAACTCTGAGTTGTACAGTTCAGAAATTGCTGCTTCCTGATGTCCTCTTAAATCCAGTTCCTGTTACATGTTCAAGTTCTTTGGGGTCTGAAGGATATAAATTAAAACTTAAGAATGTATGACAAGCAGGTAGTTCTGGGTGTAAGAAAACTAGGAAAGGGTGATTTCCTGCTTGTTCTTCTTTTGTTACATCCCTGTTCATGTCTTCTTGCCAGGCAAAGAACACATAACCCAGAAATACAAGGTATGTATATGATTAGCCAGAAAGGGATAATAAGTGGTGGTTGATTGCTGGGGAGATTGTTAGCTTTTCCATATCCACCTGTTGTTATCCAATTAAGTAAGGAATGCTATTAGGCATATATGTTATATGAGCAAAATTAATTTGAGAGTATATCCTTAACTCCCACTTCCAGTATATGATTATTCTTTTGCTCGTCTTTATTGTACAGTTTTCTGTCTCCTGTGCCTGTTTGGCACTAAACAAGGAGCAGCAGGTAAGAAATGTTTCCTGACTTTTCAGTTAGTCTAGACTATGCTATTTTTGTATAAATTTTCTGTCTTCCACAAAATGTGTTTTACAAATCTTATTTCTGTGAAGAGCAGAAATCTTTAAACGGAAGCAAATCAGCATCTTCGCTTTAAATAAGAACTAGACCCCAGGCAATGCTGGGTTTTGGTACTTAGGGAAAAAATACTTCTGGGTTCAAAAATGCCTTTCAGCTGTGTTTTTGTTTTTATTTTATTTTACTTTTTTTGCTTTTGAGCTTCCTGTCTAGGTTTATGGTCACAAGTTTAGCAGCATGGTACCTTGACTTTATCATGTTCAGAAATTCCAGATAAGCTGATGAAATCTACAGTAATCATAATGTAAAGATGATAAAGCCGCTGAATTGTTTTTGTGTAACTGAAAAGGTGATGACTGCATTAGGTACAGAGGTGACCTGTAAGTGTGAAAGTAAAACCATGGGATATGGTGAATAATTTTTACTGCACTAGAAGTAGGCAAGGAGATAGTGACTAAATGATGAGCTTGCTACATGTAAGCCCATGTTTCATTTAAAATTTCAGTAGTCCCAGTTAGATTAGTTACATGTTCCATTATTAATGCTGTTGCTGGGTTTAGGAAAAAACAGAAGAAAATTAATTACGACCATAAACTGTACTAGGTGCTGCTATTTCACAAGCTATTGAAGTTGTTTGAATGTTAAGGTCATACTTTAGTATATTATCCTGTTAGACTTGGGGATCCCATTGTTTTAGTTGTGAAGTAGTACTTAATTGGTGGAGCAAGGCTAGGATCAGCACAACAGTATGTGTGATGTGATGTCTTTTCATTGAATGGGAGCAAACAAATGAAATCCCTTTTTGGGCTATGCTTTGGGAACCCTTGGTTTTGATTCTTTTTATCAAGGTGGGGAGAAGGGGATTGTCAGCTTTACCTGATATACTGGCTTCCAGTGAAGTGCAAGAATAGTTCTATTAATATTTATGTGCTTATGCCTCCTAGAGTCAACTTCTAGAGGTTGGATGGAATAACACAAACAGCGCAAGAACAGATATTGAGAGAAATCTGAATTGTTGTGGATTCAGAACCTTTGATCCAAATGAAACCTGCTTGTCTGTAAGTTGTTTAAAGGATGAAAATACTTGTAACTTTCTCTCATTGTGTTCAAAAATGTACAACTATTTTCATATTTTCATAGAAGCCTGAGGTTTTTAACAAATGTACAAGTTAGTTTTTACAATGATACTAAGCTCCTTAGTTAACTTCTTGGAGACCTAATGATGGAGCATCCTGCAAAGGTTGAGTTCGATTGTTATTTGTATGTTTGTTTGTTTTTTGTAGGCTTTTAAAGTCAGTTTTGTCCATGCTTGGCAGTCTTTATAGAGCTAACTGATTGCTTTCAGTCAGTGAAGTGTGTCAGAAAATGGAGTGCAATTAATCAGCTGTAACATTTTGTTACAGGATTGCTTTAGAAGTCACCAGTGTCGACCATGTTTACTGGTAATAGAAGAATATTCTGGAATGGTGCTGAGATTTGTTGGAGGCATAGGACTCTTCTTCAGTTTCACAGAAGTGAGTGAGTAGGTTAGAAAATGGAGGGCTTTTTTCCCCTTTAATTGTTCCACAGAACAAAGCCTTAAATTTTAGGGGGTTTGTTGCAGGTACTTCCACTATTGTCTCAGGAGTCAAATAACTAATTGGATAAAGTTTTTTCAAGCTATCAGTTTGCTTAAGTTTACCAAAAGGGGGGCTTGTCTTTTTCAACACTGGGAGTTTTCACAAACTTCTGTTATTTAGATTACAAACTGCAACTAAATACCACATTTAAAATGTGATGCTGTAAACATGCTCACGTTTTCCAGGAAGTTAGCCATTTGACTTTACCTTTCTCTTAAAATAATAAAGGAATGCTGCTGCTTTTAGCTTATTCCTCTGCGCTCCCCCTGTTCCTTCACACACATTTCTGCTTTTTCTTTTTTATTATTATTTTTATTATTTGTTGGTACCTCCCCTAGTGCAAAGATACAGTTCTGTGGTGAGTGAAGCATTGAAAGAGCTGTGCTTTAAACCGTATTTTAAGCATTAGGTTAAAAAGATATTTTCAACTCTCTGCTTTAGTACCTAGATGGTACCTAAACTTGTTTATCCATCACTGAATGAAAATCCTCATGGCAAGTCTTTTACAGCTCCACAATAGAGCATGTGAAAATGTTCCTCATGCTGCTTAATGCAATTTGCAGAAGATTCATGGGTATTACAGCAGCAAGAGCTATACAGCAACTTAAGCAGAATCACTCTGACTTCTGTCCTGATTTCTGTAGTAAAAATATGAAGCAGTTGGGGGGGAAGATTTGAAAATATGCTGGAAAAACAGCCTTATATTAAAATGGTAGATGTAAAAGGAAACAATCTGAGGGATATTATTTTTATTTACCATTGCGGTAAAAACAGATTTAGGAATATCTATCCTTTTGAGGGGAGGGGGRAAAAAGAATAATTTTAAAGTAGACATTCCATGCTAAATATTTTACTTAGCATTGTGGGTACAGTGTTGGCATTTTTGTGTTTTTTCTGTCATTGCTAGATGCAAATTCTTTCTGAAAAGGTGCATTCCTTTTTCTAATGGTTAAGAAATCTGGTGGGTGCAAGTTTAACAGTGGTCAAGTATCCTAAATTTGTGGACTAGAAATTCATTATCGGGGTTTTATGATTAAAACCAAATTTTGTAAAACTCTTGGAAGTTGGAATGGTGACACTCTGCTTAATAACGTCTTTGCCTTTTGTTTTCAGATTTTGGGAGTCTGGCTGACCTACAGATACAGGAACCAAAAGGATCCCCGTGCAAATCCTAGTGCATTTCTTTGACAAGTTTATAAAGGACTGAATCTTCTCCCTGTGCCCTCTACTTCAAAATACTAATTCTCCATAGTTTGGCATTTCTCCATAATAGGGAATCTCCATGTACTCAAAAGAAAACTTTCTTTCTAAAGAAGTTCATAGTTATCATCTTTAGTTTCCCATTGTTCCCTTCCTTAGAACCTCTGTCTTGAAGTTGATTAGTGTATRCAGTAGCTGGACAGAATCAGAATGCTGCTCAGAGCTGGTTAAATAACTTTGTTAATACTTCAACAATTGATGTGGTGAACTGTATTCAGTGAGTTTTATAGCACTACTCGCTTCTTTGGTGTCTAAAAAAAACAAAAGTATTTTCTGCTGTATTCATCGATTACAAAGATTCACGTGGCTTCTCATTAAAATGATAAAAACATATGTTGGGTGCTTGGAGCTGTGTGATTTGGTTAGCCATTAGGATGAATAATAGTAAACTTATTTTCATGTCTTAATAATGGTCTCCCAATCTTCTATTAGGGTAAAAATAGAAAAATAGAACCTGAAGATGTTATTTTCTGTAGTGCTCATAAGTGCATATTAAAGGACTATTGTAGTCTTCTCCACTCCCCCACCCCTCTTTCCTGTTTGTTTTGGGTTTCTGGTAGCTTTAGAATTCCTTTAAGAGACTAAAAATACTTTTTTATTTTTAATGGGTATCTTCACTAAGAGAAGAATGAATGAAGAAGACCAAGAAAAGGTAATCTGCAGCTGAGTAACTTGAAACTTTTGTCTTTAGGAAGTGAATGAAATTTGGTGTCTGCACAACATCAGAATCAATAGTGGTCTGTCATCTTGTTAATGTAAGAAACTTGACTTGATGCCTGGAAAGTTGTTGTACTGCTATTTTTACAGATGGTGTAAAATTGTTGTGATAACTTAGTGTATATTCCTCTGTCATCCAGCTAAGAGACTTAATTTGAGAGATTGAAGAGTGTTTAAAAAAAATTCTGGTGTTTTCAGTAGTTTGTTTAAAAAAAATAAATAAAAAGTTTAAATGGTTGTGCAGTATTCTTGTACTGTCTGAGCTGGAGGAAAGCGTGGGCCATCGTCCAACCTCTAATACAAGTGATGCAGTGAAGTGGAAGTTTGGACATCTTAACACTAGAGGTGCTCCAGTTGTTTTTAATCACACTGAATTGCAGATCTGTACTGTATCTTTTCTTCGTTAAGTACCTGTTTCTGGTATGGTAAGCAGCTGCCGTAGCCTGAAAGGTAACTCTGAAGAAGGTGCAGGAAGAAAAGAGGAAAAGCATTAAGGCCATCTGCTAAGGAGCACTATAGCTGTAAGTGCGAATAGAAGTGGGTTCTGATAGGGTCTGCTACCTTCCTTCTTTTGCAGAAGAAGCAAAAAAGTTTAAATATTTGTTCATCAGAACACTTCTGGATTTTTGGATGCACAGTGCTCCCAATGAAGAAGTTGTTTTGGGGGAGTCAAAGGGAAGAGTTGACCCTGAACACAGGGATGTGAAGAACTTGGTAAGAACAGCCTCTCTTCAGTGAATGGCAAGCTCTTACTATTTCTTCAACACCTACTATCAGCGCCATCTCCTGTTGTTTAATCTATGAGTTACTGTGCTTCATGGTCTGGAAGTGTGGGTGTTGGTGTTTCAAGCATGTACCCTTACACTCAGAGTAAGATTGCATTCCTACACTAAAAGGAATTGGGGCTAAGAGCCTTCAGATTATTCCTGAGGTGCTATGTAAATGTACACAGCTGCTTTTAGAGTGCTGTCCTGTTTACACAAGTAACCAGCCATTCATGATATGTGTCAAGATGATGATGATCGTCTCATGGCTGTCTCTAGCAACAGTTAATTTTCCTGGTATAGACTGGCTCTGCATTTTGTACATAAGTGAATAAATAGAAGAAGAGGCTTATGAAGAGGATGTATAAAGGTTAAAATAATACCATATGGCTGCTACAATTCTAACTTTTTTTCCCCTAATTGTTTTTAGCGCTTGGTTTTGAGTGGTTCTGGTTTCATAAATATGATTGGTGATCCTGGAGTGTGAATGGATTACTGAGAAAATACTGAACTTGTTACTGCTTTAAAAACTATCATGTCTCAGAGCCCTTAGTGTGAGTTTGTTCAGTTTTCAAGAGACAGATCTGTGGATCTGGTGGTTGCATTAAACTTTTTCTATCCTATTAATAGTTTCAGCCTCTTTAAATTTGTGATTAAAAAAAAAAAAAAAAACTTGAAATCCACATCAGAGATGTTCTTTTAGAAACTAATTCCTAAGGTGGCAATAGAACACATTTGTCTTGACTCCTTTTATTTGGGGTTAAAGGGAGTAGCCTCTGTCATGAGAAGTCTGACTCGCATGTCAGTAACACATCAGAACAGTACACTTCTTGTATAAAGCAGAGCATTGCTTTAAAAGCTGTTCTTGAGGGTTTTGGTCTTTGACATTCGCTTTGTGCATCTCTTTGTCTTTTCTCTCGCAAAAATAGTTTTTGGTCGTATAGAGGCTCTGGTTTCTAGAGAGGGATTATATTTATTTTATATCCAACTGTTTGAGAATTGGACTTAATTGTAACTTAGTTTTCTAGAAATTATTTACAGCAGCAGAATATCAAAACAACAAAGTAGTTTAACTTGGAATGTTCTTAATGCTTGCATTGGATGCCTTTTGACATTAATTGTGTTGAAATGCTTTCTTAAAGCTGATTGCTCTCTTGAAACTATTGAAACCTGTATTGACTTCCTTCAAGATATCTACATGTTTTTCTAACACTAAAAATAACTGGCTATAAAACAACAAAATATAATTCCTCTGCATCTGTGTTTAAAAAAATAAAAAATCAGTCCTGATTTTAACTAACATGCTGTTACCATTGAACATCATCTGACTCCTTTCACATCTATTGCAAAAAGAAATACCTTGCATACCTTAACTTTATCTTTGTAAAGATGTACTTTACAATCTATAGCCGGTAAGTGAAGAGAAATGTGCTCGTGTTATTAGATTGCACTATTATTATTTATAGGCCTAATTAACTAAAGATTGAAGTCTAGTGGAATTCCTGAAACTCCATCCATTTTGTGCTCTTCAAATGCCTGAACATACTTACTTCAGAAATGCCTTCCCAGGTTTTCCAAAGAAATTAAAAGGTGTATTTTTTTAAGATAACTTAGGTTTACAGAGGCATCAAGCCAAGTTAAATAATCAGTATTTGGAAGAGGGGAGGAGGAGAACAGAATTAACTGGACTGTCTGTGTGTTAGTATCTCTTGAAAATTTGGCTAAGGTGAAAAGCAAACTACTAAAGCATAGCACTCAGTGCAATGTAGTGATTAAAAATGAATTTCTTGATACCTGCAGATTGAATTAGCTTGTGTTTTTTGCATCTATAGCATATAGACTGCAAGACTCTTAATCTGCCTTATATTCATTTGCTGAATAGCTGATATAGTTAATAGCATCAGTGCATGTGTTTTCTAAAGAAAATGGTACTAATTCACTAATGTTATAAAAACAGACTTTTAAAATGTGATGACTCAGGCAACTTTCATTTCATATTAGATACACTTCTCTAGCACTTTGAGTCAAGTAGATAAAGATGATTTAAACAACCAGTTGGTCCTGCTCCCATGTGTGATGGGTAACATTCCTAAATCTCTTTGCTCAGTGTTATAAACACCTTTTTCCTTTTTATGACTGCTGATAGCTTCTAGATAACACTTCCTCCTTCGCTGCCTCCTTTTCCCCTGTCTTCTGCTTGGAAAGAAAGGGAAAGACCTTTTTGTAACGAAGAACCTGCTCATCACAATTGTAAAGAATGCTCCAATAGAAAGTCTGTTCGTCCTTACTGAACTGCTGAAGGAATTTTGAGCCTCATGTCTGGGCTGTTTCCAGGTATCACTTGAGATTCTCTGACTGGTAGGGTTTCTATAGCTTGCTAAAGCTGTTGTAACAAGTGTCTTTAGATACCTCTAATTTTTTTGAGTAATTCCCTTGAGCTGAAATCCTTACAGCTTCTCTTGTCTGCCCTGTCCTCCCAAATGTATTCCTCACTCATGGTTATAATCATGACTGTAGTGGTAGTTAATGATGGCTGGAATTGCTGAAGAGATGAGAAAGTAATGGAGGAATAGCCTTGGGCAAAGTGTTTCACACTGCTGCTGCTTACTTAGATATTTGACACTGAAGATGGAAAGTCTCCTTTTGACCTAAATCTTAAGGTAGATGATATGTACTCCTGTGGTGTTCGGCTGCAGGGTTTTTTTTTGTTTGTTTGTTTGTTTTAGTTACAACTTCTAGCCCCTTTAGGGCTAGTAAATAAAGGAAAAAAACATAAGCCATAAAGCAATCATGAAACCAATTGCATCTTAAATACAATATCACTCCTATTAATCATCATCACAAGGCTTTATTGAATTTCAATGTAGGCAAGAATCTTTTAAGGGGAGCTCTTATGTATTTTTCAAGTAGATAAGTGTGGAGGGTCATGACAAGGTTAAACTGGTGGAAAGTTGCAAGTAGCAAGCAACAGGAGCCTCAGACAAACATACCCAAGGCACTGGTGCAGCTGGGAATGATACATCCTGAGAAAGTACAGATAAACTAGCAGAAGCCAGTGGGAACCAAGGTTAAGGGCAAGACAGCTTTTCTAAACAAGTAGCAAGGTACAAGGCATGACYGCTGCGTGCGTGATYGGTGYMRTGATTGGCTMCCTGTGACVTAATCTGCATGRTGATTGGCYTAGCAAAGTGTGTCTGTGAAACCACTGAAGCAGCTAACTTTTTAAATATGCTCAGAAACAAACAATAAATGTCTCAGGACGCAAACCCTCCTGAGTCTGTGCCATTCATCTGCCACAGATAAGGTGATGCTGAGATCACTTTAGACTGCAGCCAATTAAAAAAAAAATGCATAAACAATCACATCCTCTAGTCTCAAGTACTTTTCTGTATTTGAGGATGTGTTTTCTTAAAGATGTACCATTGTGTACATTGCTATATAATTAACTGCAAGGTATAGAAATTTCCTGTACAATGGTTGCACACTTCATTATCTTTACAGAAAGTACTGATAATGAGAATGAGAGAGAGGTTGCTTACTGTTGATGCTATTCTTTCTGGGTGTTCCGAGAAAGTAGGATGAGAAATACAGAGCTTAGCTAGTTGCTAAAATTGGAGATACAAAAAGCTTCTTTTCTTTTCCTTCTATAGAGTTTATGTATAAAGTTGCAAGCTGTGGTCTCCTGTAACATAGTGATTTTACTGTTACTAATAACAGCAGATGGTAATGAGGTAGGAAAGAAATACAAAACACAGCACCATCTTTGTAAACATTTGAAATGGATTTATTAAAAAAAACACACTTTTTACAGTTGGATCATACAGTAGTCTGTATGCCTTCAAAATTAAAAGCCACTTGCTCTTAAAAATGCTGTCCAGTACAAAAGTGCTAGTGTAAAACCATAGTGTTTATATATATAAACCAGCACTATATATCACTAAAAACCACTGTAAGTAGACTCTTCACCAGTGTCAATGAGGGAGAAGAGATGGAAGATCAGACTTTGTGGTGTTCAAGGGCTTCCTCCTTCCCCTTACAATTCAGTCTTCAGGATCTTCAGAGCTTTCTGCATATTTGAGTACACTAGCAGTGAAATATTTATACATGTTATTTTTGTTGCAACTTTCTCTGCCACTGACTACAATTATGTTAAAGAAGTGTCATTTTTATTATAAAAGTCTTTGCCCAAATCCCTATTGGTGTATTTATTCTGATGCAGTGATGCTGAGTGTTTTATGAACATCAGTCTGTTTAATTGCATCTGGGGAGGATGTCCTCCCTTAATGCGAATGCGCAATTATTAACAGTTCAGAGACATGAGCTGTGCAGCACACATGATATTTGTGTGGGGAGGGAGGGCTATTTCTGGAGGCAGTAAAGGGTCACATGCAAAGTTTTGCTGACTTGGGCCACAGGGATTGTATGCAAGAGTACTCGTGGTCTAACTCTTGGTTACAGTGAACACTGAATTATGCATTACTACCTATATTTTCTTTCAAAGCAGAAGGATGTTCAAGTCTCTGGGGCTGTGCCATCATTCTCTTCAGCTCAGTGAGTCTAAGATTTTTAGATTTAGACTTTAGAAAGCTGAAGTCAAGTAGACCCAATGACCTCCAGTGGGACTAAAAGATCTGATTCAAATGTGAATATCAACACTGAATGAAACAATGCTGAGTATTTCTGTCACAAGAAAGTATGAGTCATGTAGTCACATTCTTCCCAAACCTGTCCTTACCCTCTGTTGGATGATTGTCTTCCAGCAAGTATTGATTGCAAGAGTGTAATGTCTAGTGTTATTCCTTGTTATATGAGAAATCTGACTGCTTTGAAAATACAGTACTTACACAAAGAAATATCAGAGGGCTCATATGCGTAGAGACGGTTTGAGTATCTTCCAGTAATATCTGCTCTCACAGTCAGGGTGGGATCTGGAAAAAGATGAGGAAAAATTGTAGAGGACAGGATTAACCTTCAAGCATAAAATAAAGCTTTCTGGGCTTCTGCTTGCATCCTGAACACTTCTGCAAGACAAATCTGCTAATCTGTTTAGAGTATTGTTCTGCTTCCACGAATGGCCAACAGCACTTTGTTCTACAAAATAATTGAAGTTTTAGTTTGTCTTGTGTGTGCAGGCTTATCAAGGAGGGGATAGGTTTAATTCCAATTAATGCTGATCAGCCTTGGACCCTTTGTCATTGCATAGTACGTGAATTAACTCTATAAACTGAGACATCTTTCAAGCTCAAAAAAAAAAAAAAAAAGCAGTTGCTTTGGTCAACAGAAAATAATCTTCATCCAAGTCTTCTGAGGGGCTGATGAATAGAAGCATGCATCATGACCTAGATTTATGAAGGTATGTGCTAACGGTATGCATGTGTAGTGTATGAGGCTACCTAACTCCTCTGGGAGAAGGAACGTGTGGATGCATGCGTGTATGGCTACTAACATGTCCAAAATGAAAATGCTTATAAGGTGTTAGTGCAGGTAAGCTGAACACAGAACTAGGTATCAAGCTTTGAAAATCTAGCCCTTGAAACATACTGGATCACTGCTGTTTCTATGATGCCCATAAGATTATATGCCAAAATGAAACCTGTCTGCTTTATGATAATTCTAGAAATAGCGTAATGAACAAGGCTGGGTCAATGCCTATCTTTTCCAATGATTGTGGCATCATATAGTTTTAATGAAATTATAGGGGTTTGAATTCTAGATTTACGAAGTTAATGTCATGGCTGGGGTTAGTCTGAATTTTAATCCAAGTTAGACAGTGAAAGCTTCAAGGGTTAGAGCACGGTGCTCTCTCCTCTCTGGAGGCGCCCCGAAGGCAGGTCGGGCAGTGGCGTACAGGTGAAGCAGGGCACCAAGTTTGAGACAGCAGCAGCATGCCGAGAGGGGATGGGTTTGTGGTGAAGGGACTGTATCCTGCCCACATCGAGGTGGAGCTGTGATCAGCCTCCTCACCTCTACCAGTGCACCATTCCTTTTCCATCACTGCTCTTTTTCTTTCGGGCTATGCAAACCTCCTCCAAGAGGAGGTTCTTGCTCGGCTGATTCCTTTTTTGATTTTTCTCACATGTGCAGCAAAACACAGCCAGAGATTCTGTATTTCTCTTGGAATAAATTCCTGTTGATATGCCTGAGGATTTGAGACTCGTAATGCAGCAAGGCCTTCAATCCAAGATCAGCATTAATGCTTAAGGTACTCACCTATGAACAAAATCCTAGGGACATACTGGCCATCGGGTGAGAGATTCTTGTCTGTTGTTTCATACTTAAAGAAAACAGAAAAGGTTCTTGTTCAAGATTGCAGCAGGGTATGTTACCAAAATATTTTTTCTATTTTATACTTTGTGTTATGAAATACAGCTTAAATACTAAATTTTACAGCTTAAGAAATTTGCTAATTGGGATATGATCTTTTAACAGCTGGAGTTGCAAACTGATAGTAACATAGTTAAAATTTAGTTAGTATTAAATTGAACTTTGAATCCTTTTGCATTTTGGGGTTATGATAGCTAGAGATAAGAGATTTACTACTAACTCTATCATGCTTCATCACTGGCCATTTTTCCTAGACAAGCCTAGCTATTAAACAGACTAATTATAGCTAGGGAAGACATAATTAAAATTAAAAGTTTATTGCTTTCAGTTAATGAAGTATAATTGGGAAACTTACCACAAGATTCAGGAGAATAAACTTTTCAGCCAATTTCTGTACCTCTTTATGTTCAGCAAAGGCCTTCTTCAGTGCTGTAATGAAAGCAATGTGGAATAACAGTTAACCCCCCCCCCCCCAAAAAAAATATGCTTTGAAATATTGGCCTAAAAAAAATCCCTCAAAAGAACTGACAGATTCAAACATGGCTGGCTGGTAGACTTTCTAGTACTTCCTAGTTACAGCAAATAAAGATTTTTACTTCATTCAGCTTCATTATTCCGTGGTAAAGAGTAAGTATAATGGTACAGAATTTCTCCTTTCCTTCAGTTAGTGCAATCTCCTCAAAGTTTCTCTGCTCAAATTTGAATTTGAGTATTTGACCCTTTAAACCTAATGTTACGGCTTTGGGCTCCAGCCCTAAGGTGCTGACAATATAGTGTGGAGGTGTAGGACCTCAACCTGAAATGTCTCAAGAGATCTTAATGCTTGTATCAAGCTCCCTCCAGAGTTACTGGGGCTACTGGTGGATGCAAAGGTCTTGCTGCATGGATCGGATGGTAGGATGAGGAGCCCTTGAGTAAGTTCAGAAACACAGAGAATAGAGCAGTCCGAGTTACTAGAAATCCCCCCAAAACTCATTTCAGCCTTTGATTTGTCTGTGGTCAGATTTGGTCACAAACATCAATGATACTGAGAGCTGAATACTTCTTTTTCTCTCCCTTTCCAGAAAATTTCAGTTGTTATTACAGGTGGGGGTCTTGCAATTGATTTCAGCTGATTCTAAGGCAAACTTAAAAATACACTTGCTACAGGTCAAAACCTGCTGATCTGTGCTCTTTCCTGTGCTCATCAAGAGATGCGAGTATTGCATAATACTGAAATACAGGTATTTTTGCACCTGCTGAAATAAAATAAAAAAGGTACGCGACACTGATTTAAAAAATATTCTGCCTGCTTCTGTAAGTTGGTATTTCACTAAGGCTTATTGAGCAAGTAAATCTTTTTTTAACATTACATATCCTGAAGTCGAAAAGCTGCTGCTTTTCAGTACAGAATGATTACCTTGACTGTGTGGGCAGTCATCCAAGTGGTGGATAATCATCAGGGGTTTATTGCTGGAAAAGAAGGTGTCTCGTTAGGGGCTGCCAGGTGTGGGGACAGGCACAGAAGGCACTAAGGGGGGCCATGGGACAGGGGGGGCCCAGCTTGCAGGCCTGGGGTACCTGGTCTTGGAGCGGAAGAGGGCTTCCTCATAGGTCTGCGTCCAGATGAGCTGGTCTCCCCAGCCTGCAGGGGCAAAAGGGCAGGGCAGGACAGTTAATGAAGCAGAAATTAAGTTGTTAGAACTACTATAGGAATCTAAGCTGTAGCGTAGCTGCACTTTTTTATTACCTCTGGAGAGGGTCTGTGGCAGTTTTGGCTTAGTCTCCTTGGTCTCCTTTGTCTCCTTCTTGGGCGCATCCTTAGCCAGAGCACAAGAGAGGGCAACAAGCAGCAGGAACACCGACATATAGCTCTTCTCCATGGCTGCTCCTGGGAAGGAGAGAAACGTAAAATTGCCACGCTTCCCAAACTGCTGCCTGAGCAGAGGTGCAGTGCTCGAGTGACAGCTCAAGTCACAAATATGTAGCAGGGTGAGTCAGTGCCAAAATTAACTGTTCCAGGCAGGTGCCTGCGCTGGTGGGAGCATGAAGGAAGAGTGAGGTTTGCTTAGCAAATTGTCACAAAGAAGTCAGTCCCTTTCTACTGCTCTGTTCATCCTGTTGGGCCGTGGTCCTCTTAGATGCTCACTCTGGTGCTAGTTTCTCTCTCTCTTCTTTTTACAAATATTGAATTTGCTCAGTAAAACAACTGAGTTCTGGCAATTTCTACAAGAATCCAAAAGGACTTTCAAGTCCTACATGCACAGCTATATCTAGATCTCTCAAAATTATAGTAACCAAGCACTCCAGCAGCATAGGTGCTGAAAAATTAACTTTTCTAGGTTGTTCCTCTGTTTTGCAGCTACAACAGCTCCAATGAGAAGTAAATCATAAGCCAGGTTTTATAGTGAGTCATTGGCATGGATGCAACTTAATGCTGCGGTTAAAACTTCAGAGTATGTCTTCCCCCTTAAAAGTCTTATCTAGTCCTTAAAGATAAGGAGTTATCAGTGGAAAAGTGAGAACTGAAATGCAGTTTGCAAGCTGAAGTAAGGTGGAGAGCAGAGGGCTTTTCCTGAGGCTGACACTGCGGTTTGGGGATGGAGAGGAGGTGTGTCTGATGGGAAGCTCCTTAGCAGTCCAACTGGGATGCTGCTTCAAATTGCAGGGGGGGGGGGAACATGACAGCAAGGTGACCCTATGTCTTCTCATTAAATTTCCTCCTGAAAACTAGAATACCAATTTAATGGGTACCAGTTTAATAGGAAGACCTAAGATATTCCAAAAGCAATATAGAGAATCCAGAACATTCATGCAAAAACTACAGCGGGCTGGAAACTTTTAAAATTCAGCCAATGAAAATGAAAGTCCAGGGAAATAGCAGCATTCCTCTAGGCTTTGGAAGGAATTGCTGGAGGAGACAGCTGAATTTGAATCAGTGTTACAGTGCTCTTTGCGACTGGGAGGTTCAGTAGACCATCAGCATCCGCAGAGTCACTGTTTCAGAGGCACGAAATATGATTTTGCAACAGACTACCTTTTGCCCTGAAAAAAGTCTCCTTTGCGAGGAAGAAAATTGCATAAAGTTAAATTAAACCCAGTGGATTTTCAGTGCTGCCTAGAGAGTTGTTCTAGCTAGATCTGTATTGAGGAAGTAATGCTTAAAAAAAAAAAAAAAAAGTATTTGCCAACCAGGAAATCAAAGACAGACGATCATTAAACCTGCTCTTTAAAACGTCACCTCTGCAAAGCTATGTGCACTTTTGCTAAGTTCTCCACTGCACAAAACCCCTCCCTTCCTGGTTCTTTTAACCTGAAGAGACAGCATTTCCCTATACATTTTCTTTTTAGTAAGCTGTTCCAAACTGTCCCTAAGTTGCTGCAGTCTTTTCTTTCCATTGATTAGCTGCTTGGCTCTAGGTAACCTGAGCCCAGAGTTCACAGGTTTTAACAGGTCCTTTCCAAAGAAGTGTGTATTGCCTTACCTTGTTTACTCTCCCGGATGCCTGCCCAGGTGAGAAGGTGTTCGGAGTTACAGTGTGAACACTATGGTTCCTGCTGCCTATTTATGCACCTTCACACACCCCAGCTCCACCCACGAGCTTTGGATTTGAATACTACTGCCAAAGAGCTAAATCTTCCAATTTCCTCTCCACTGAAACATTCTTGGTTAATTTTRTAATTAAATAATATTAACACTTCCTGTCAAATGCCATGTATTAAGCTCAGAGTTGTTTCTGTAGACTTTTTGAACATTTTTAAAAGGTGATTTTAAAATGTTGGCAAAGATCCAAGTCCAGGTAAGCTTAAATCAAGACTCCTGATTTGCCTGAGGAGTGATTTGTCTTTTTTTGATTGGTTGGGAATTGAACCTGGGTTGCTGTTCTTTTAGTCCTCTGAAAAAGTTAGATGATGACTCAAACTTAGGTGTTAATTAGAAAATTAACTATGCACATTATACAGATATATATGTACACATGCACATATAACACTACTTAGGAAAAATTTTAATGGAACCTAATAGAAAGTTTATAAAGACTCCTATAGTATAGTATGATAATGGAATGCACATGTATAGTGTGATAACGGAATGAAATAAGAGAAAGAGATTGCATATGAATTTTTGCTCCTATTAGAGTGCTTCTTCCTGAAGATTCAAAGATGTATTTTGTTAGCTACTATGTTGTGAATCCAAATCACTTCCACTCTAAGGCATTTTTTCTAAAACTTCTATCAAAATAAGTTCCCCCAAGTCCATATTTGGAACAGCTCTCTTTGGACTATCAGGTTGCCTCCTTAATCCACATCAGTGTGGATTTAGGAGTCGAAAAATTGGGTACCCACTCCTGAAATCATTGTCTTATGTCTGGCATTCTAAATTGTAATTCAACATATTCTTGCTGACTGACTTGTCAGGTTGCACCTGGTAGTGTATATTTGGTAGTTTTAAAGCCTGTAACAGAACTTCTAGTTGCTTTCAAGTTATGTGAAGAGATAATGAATGGGTAGGCTGCCATTCACACACTTTTTTCTTTTTTTTAAAGCAGGCTTGTCTAAAACTGCATTCTAAAAATCAAGTCCCCACCCACTCTTTGGCAYCTGCCTTAGATGTATTCTCCTAAATTTTTACTGTTATTCTCCTGTTTTAAGGAGATACATGTACATTAGCCTATTTCCATATAGCTTCATGATGCTCTTTAAGAATTATTTTCTATCAGAAACTTAAAAATGCAAATGTAGCTACTCACAGGGACTTTCTTGTCACCTCAAACCCAGTGATCTCAAAGGAACTAGTTGAAAATGTCGCTGCAGCAGCCCTGCCTTTTGTTAACAAAGAGAGAGGGGAGCTCAGCCTTCCTGCAGCTCCCAGCTCGGGTCCTGAAACTGGCCCCAGCCTCTGACTTAGCTTCAGGCCGCTTATCGGAGACTTTCTCTGCCTCAGTGACTATGTCCTGCAGGAACTGCCCCAGGAAAGCTTGGAACAAAATAAAACTATCCCAGAAGGTTTTTCCTCTTTTGCTGTAAAGATCTGATCAACCCCATTGGAGTTAATATTTAACATCTTTACGAAATTAGGCATTTGTTTTTTTCTTTCTTTTTTTTTCCTGATTTTCATTTCTCTGTTCTGGTGGTACCTTTGTTCATTATGTTATACAGAAATCATCACAGCTTTGGTGACCAATATTGTAGCCATTTTAAAAATATTTCCTGAAGTGTTCAAAGTGTTCAGGTAAATACCTGCTATATAGCTGATGATTTGCCCTGAAGGATGAGGATTTCCCAAAACATGTCAGCCTAACGCTTTCCCCTTTTCTATTGAATGAATGCCTCTATTAACTTGAAGTACCTACAGTTTATTGGGAATATTTTTAAAATTTGATGGCAGAAGAGATGTTAGGATTTAAGATATTTATAAGTATCTGACCTTCTGATGTCTGCTTCCAAAAAATGCTTCTGAAGAAAATGTACCAATCCATCAGGATTTTGATATCTCTGAATGCAGTTTCCCACTTGCATATGCATACATATAATACAAATCACCATCACTTGGTATAAATTGACAGGCCGGAATGGGAGCATGGAACGTCCTTTAAATAGCTTCAGATAAAGGTTGGAATTTATCATGTAACTGGCTCTTATATTATACTGTGTTTTGTGTTGTGAAGTACTGGGATGTGCTGGAAGGAATTGCTGAATGACATATTTTCAAATCAGCAAGTCTTTCGAACACCCATAGTACATGTACCCGTTCTTGTATCATTTAGTGCACTTCTTCACAATGGAAACTATCATGATCTATTGCACCAAGGAATGTCAAGGTTTTTAACATACGTGGGGCTTAATTGCTGAACTTGAGTCCAGCAAGAGAAAGCCTCATCCTGATAACTTTTAGAGTTAATTTTCAAGTGTTTCATTCAGTCCCACAGAGATGCACTGGATAAATGAAGAGGCATTCTTTGATGAGAGGGATTTAGAAGCTGTGGGTGTATTGCAGCCTTTAGAAAAGACTTACCTAGTTGTCTTAACTGAGCAAGTTGGTTGTGATTGGGAAGGCTTCACGAATGAAATTCTTGTACTTAAAATTAAGTACATGCATTTTAATTAATAAAATAAGTAGCTGTGTTTAAAAACAGAAAATCTTCTGTACTCAGGGATTAAAGTCAATGACTCCTCCCCTATCTGAGCATACTGATATTCAGTTTTCTATCTTGTTCAAAATCTGTAAGCCAATGGTTTCCTATTTTTACTGTACTGTAATATATGAGGATGACAGGAAGACCTTTGCATTTGTGGACAGCTTAATTTATACCTGCTATCATGTGGAGAGTTTTTAGTTAATCTTTTCTGTGAATCCAGCTTATTTGTAAAACTTGCATTCTCTAGTCCTCAGATGATGGTTTTCTATTATGGTCAGTAGCTAAGCTACAATATTGGTAATTTCAGTGAGTCTCCTGGAGCTGCCACATTGCCCTCAGTTTACTGTGATCTCTCTTTGTGCCACCTTGTCTTCTTTTTTGTTATTTTGAATTTGTTTGGTTAACCTTAGCCCAGGACTGCTGTTTTCCTTATGTTCTACCTCAAAGATCAGAAGACCTTGACTTCTAGTGAATATCAGCGCCCTGTATTTTTTTCTGAAACACATTAAGTGCCAAAACCTGTCCACAAGATAATCTGAGAGAAGAAACAATATCTGCTGCGACTGATAGAACTGTGCACCATTATGTGCTCCGCTTCTCTAAAGGTGCCTGACAAGAGACCACTGACACAACAAACACAGGAAAAAAATGCATGATGTCAACGCTGACTCCCAGAATTGGTCCCTGAGTAACACAGGAGAGTATTTTCCTTATTCATGATATCTTACTTGGGATGTTTACACAAATAAAGGGTTTCCTTCTGTCTTTTTTACAATGGCAAGTAAATATGTCTAGAAGTACTCTAGGAGCACTATGCACTAAACAACTCCTTTTTCAGTCCCAGTCATAAGGCAAGAGGATCACTCTTGCTTGTGTAATAATATCACACTGTAAATGCTGCTTTTGTTTTCAGGCCAGTATCATAATCATCATCACCTCTGCAATGAAGCTTATTTGTTCTGCAGATTTCCTCTCTGTTACCAGTGCTGTTGGTCTTTTTCTCCAAGCAGCGTGGTCTTTGGTAGTGTTGGCACCTTCTGGCCATATGACATGCTCCATGGCATCTGCCATCTTCTCCCAAATTCCTGACATTGTCTTGGCTTCTGTATTTGTCACAGTGTACAGTTCCAATGCACACAGATTGCACAGTTTGGATGGACTCCAGCTTCAAGGTTTTCTGCAGCAGGTCTCTCAGTTTTCATGTTTTGGATTTTCCACCATATCCCTACTGTGTTCAGGTAACAGTACACTTTGTGCTCCCTGTATGTCAGTCTGAACTGGGTGATTTGCTTGACTGGATTGTCTTTGTTTTGACAATTCCAGTTGTCTTGTCAAGGGTTAATTTGGGGATTCAGCAGTCTCATTTTCTGAGTCGTCCCAGATCCTAATAATTATCTGGTCTGTCTTTAGGGTTTTAGCCACAAAAATTGTAAAGCTGACTCTCCAGTGATAGGCTCCTGTATGTTGGGGAGATTTCCTTTTTTTTTCTCTCTCTCTTTTTCCCTTTCAGAGTGAAATAATTTCTGTAATAACTTCATAATTGGCCTCCTCTACTAAAATTCAAGAAGCTGAAGGAGCTGAGCTTGTTCAATTTGACAAAGAGAGGGCTAAGGGGCAATCTAATAGCAGCCTGCAACTACTTGAAGGGAAGTTATAAAGATGATGGATCCAGACTCTTCTTGATAGTAGCAGCAGATGATAAAACAAGGTGTGAGGACCACAAGCTGTGGCTTGGGGGGTTCATGGTGGACATCAGGAAAATCATCTTCATGTGAAGAGTAGTGCAGCACTGGCACAGAATACCCAGAGAGGCAGAGGAAACTCTGTTTTTAGATGTTTCCAAGAGCTRGCTTGACAAAGTTTTAAATCTTCATGCCATTATTCAGTGATCATTCTTAGGGATGGGGTTCGAAAGAGTACCATCATTCTGTGTCTGACTTCTGTTTTACACTGTCTAACATGAGCTTCGGAATAACACAGCAACCTGTTCCAGCTGGCTCGTGCTACGAGATACAGTTCCCAATGCAGATTGTTGAATGTGCTTCTGAAGGCTTCTCACTACAATTCTTGTCTGCAAAAATTGGTAGATTATACTTCATATATACATATATATACATATACATATATAAATGCACTCTATATAGCATAGTATACTATGTATATAGATATAGTATACTTCCTTTTGTTAAACAATATCTTAATAACATATTAGAGACCACTGGCTTGCCTTCTCATTGAGACAAGTGATTGTATTCCAGATTGCCTCAAACTTCACATTTTCCTTATCTTTTTACTTCTAGATACCCTATAATGCACACTACACTGATATACTGGCTCTAAAAATAACCCCTTATTCGCCAGTATAACAGGAATGTTAGGAACATAGGCCTAAAAAGGTTACCCTTAACCGAGGTTACCCTTAAAAATCACTGTGGAGCTACAAATCTTGACATAGTCATAAGTCTCAGGACAGAGCTTTTCCTCTTTTTGCATTCTGTGGTTGTGTGAGTATAAAGTTTCACTAGCTTTTCAGTGTTGCTCCTATTTATACCCTACTTACTGCAAAAATAGCCCATTCAGAGGGAAGAGAATCTCTACTTCTTTTAAGAACATCTTTTTATTGCCAATAATCTCCTAGCACACTTTACCTATTCCCTACCATGAGTTTCTTGCTAAAGTATCTGTTTGTCCAGAATGCTGGCATAGGAGCAGAATCAATGACGGTGGCTTTCCAAAGATCATCCTTCCTGAAGGAACTGAACTATTTCCTCAGTTGGGGAACCCATCACAATATAGTGACCTTGGATGGAAGTATATCTGCCATAACATCCCCATAGACAAACCAATGAATTATGGACTAGGTAAGTGGACAGTGAGGAGAAGCATAAAGTCCAGCTGGAGGCTAGTCACTAGTGGTATAGCCCAGGGGTTGATTTAACATCTTTGTTAATGAATGGAAAGAGTGTACCCTCAACAAGCTTGCAGATGATGCTATCCGGGAGCAGAGGTGGCTGGCTGCTCGGCAAGGTGAGCAGGGAGCAGAGCGTGGGGGCAGTGGGTTTCACCAACAAGGAGATGGGATGCAGGAGTGACAAGTCAGGGTCAGACGCTATCTGCTGCTCACCCAGCATGTCTTTAATGATGAGGTAGGTCCGAGGCCAAGCCAGGAAGCCAAACCTATGGGTATGGGTCACAGTGAGACTCTCAGAGGTAGGAGACCAGGTTCAGACATAGCTGCTGCACAGCTGCAATGTAGCACAGGCAGGGGTCAGCAGTAAAGCCTCTGCTTAAAAGCAGCTACAAAGGGCAAGGAGTAGCAGACCTCACTTCTAGTTTCCTTCACAACAGCTCTTACCAGTGGAAGAGCTGTCCTGGGGCTCAGCCAACTAAATTCAATTTCACTGTTCAGTTTAGCCAGCTAAACTCCTAGAAGGGGGATTTGCTCCAGGTCCTGACAGGTACAAAACTGCAAGGAGTAGCTGATACACCAGATGGTTGTGCTGTCATTCAGAGGGCCCTCAACAGGCTAGAGAAATGGGCAGAGCAGAAACTTGTGAAGTTCAGCCAGGGGAAGTGCAAAGTCCTGAACCTGGGCATGAATAACCCCAGTACAGGCACCAGTACAGGCTGAGGGCTGAGTGGCTGGAGAGCAGCTTTGCAGAGGATGTTGTGTGAGGGTCCTGGTGGACAACAAGTTGAACATGAGCCAGCAATGTGCCCTCATGGCAAAGTTCAACAGCCTCCTGAGCTGCATTAGGCAGAGCCCTGCCAGCAGGTTGGGGGAAGTGATCCTTCCCCTCTACTCAGCATTGGCGAGACACATCTGGAGTCCTGTGGCCAGTGCTGGGTTCTCCTGTATAAGAGATGAGTGAGTCTAGTGAAGGGCTGTGAAAATGACAGAGGGCTGGAGCATCTGTCATATGAGAAGAGGCCAAGAGAGCTGGGATTGTTCAGCCTGGGGAAGAGAAGGCTCAGGGGATCTTATCATTGATACTTTACTCCTGATGGGGGGAGTAAAGAAGACAGAGTCAGAATCTTCTCAGGGGTGGCCAATGAAAGAAGCAATGGGCACAAATTGAAATGCAGGAAATTCTATCGAAATGTAAGAAAGAACTTTTCCTGAGGTCAGGGTGGTCAAAACACAGGAAAAGGTTGCTCAGAGGTTGTGGAGTCTCCGTCCTTGGTGGTATTCAAAGCCTGACTGGACATAGTCTTGAGTAACCTGCTCTCGCTGACCCTGCTTTGATTAGACTATCTCTAGAGGTCCCTCCCAACCTCAACTATTGTGTGATTCTATGTATATAGCACATAAGAAAGAAAGATTAAGTAGTATAAAGGCGAATTTATAATTGGATCCAGACATATCCCACCCACAGCTGCAGCTGATCTATGGCCATATAAAAGCTAAATTGATTGAAAAATGCCATGCTGTGTTTACAGATTGGGATATTATAGCTGGAACAGAACGGTTATTACCTTCTGCCCACGAGATGCTCAGGTTTCACCAGTGTGTGGGTCATCCCACTGTACAAATACAGTTGTAACATCCCTACCAGAATAGTTAGCTGGCTGATCAGTCAATTAGAATGGCATAAGGACACGTGTACTAAAGTCCTGTTAAAAGTTATGGTCTGGAAACAGCAAGCACACTCCCTCAGGTGGTGACACTAAATAAGCAATATCAGTCACAGAGAACTGATAGGAGAATGGGTGTTACTGCTCTCATGCTGGCCACATTCCAGTTTGTGTCATTACAATAATGACATTCCATCTTTACATTCAGATACAATGAAAATCCTATTTCTGCTCCTTTAAAATGGCATTTTTTGTAGTTGGCATAAGAAACACAATTCTAAATCTTGTGAATTACTTAGCTTATAGTTGTCCAAGGGCTGAGATATGTTTTTGAACAGTACTTAGCCTAGCTACACAGTAGTTGGGACAAAGCCTTCAGGTTCAGAGACCAGCCAACACTTGTTTTTCCTCCCTCCCATGAGATCATTCCAGCAGCTGAGAATGGCTGAAATAGTAGAAAGCTTACGCAATTTGGTGTTTTGTGTCCAGCTGCTCCACTGTATCCATCTCCACCATTCGGAGATATTCTGGGGCATAGGGAATTCCCAAATTGTCAGATCACTGGTGTTCTAGCTGCTGTATGCCCATAAAATTGGGTGGGAAAGATGGAGATTTGAGAGTCATCTGAAAGTGGAGCACTTAAAATCTCATGAGGAATCATATGTATGTAAAATTACACATACTTGAATTGTTATGTCAATGATCTTTTGGGAGCTGCTTGTCTTTTAACATGTCTAACAGAAAAAAATGAAATAAGGTGTCATTTCTTGTCTGCTGAAAGATATGTAGCTAGCATAGTTGGATTAGTTAAGTTTTTGGAGCTGAATGCACAGACTCTTTATGAACTCTGACAGGCTGGGGCTTCGGTTCCTGTATTCCTGTTTCACGTAGTGCAGCTGCTGAGACTGCAGAGGCAAACAGGCAGCTGATGCCGGGGCTGCTGGCAAGCCAGCTGTGTTCAGCAGGTGTTACCTGGGGGAAATAACCATGAGGCCAATCAGTAGCCTCTACCTGCTTTCTAGAGGGGGTGAGGAATATCAGCAGCACAGTAGGAAGGGGGAAAATGTCCATGCATGCTTGGTCTTTGCTTAGTACGTGTGGAGCTCTGGTGGTGTGGTGTTTGCTACTTTGCTGCATTGGCTAACAGAGCTGAGATCTGAGTTACTAATTCAATACAGAGCACTGCTCCCTCCACTGACTGTAAGTTTTAAATGTCAAATATCTTACTGAAAATGAAAAAAAAATGAACAAACTGAAGATAATGAGTAACTGAGTCAGGTAATTGATGTCAGTTTCCTGGAGTGAAACAAAAAATCTAGGCTACACTCGTCAGTAATGCATGATTAAATGGGTGCCACATGCTTCAGCCAACAGAGCGTTGGCAGGGCAGCCACTAATGGGCTTTTAGTTTCTTCTCCTCCCACTAGGGTGTCTGTGTGCATAAGTCATCTCATCTGTAAACTTAAAATGATGAAAATTCCTATCGTTATAAGTTTATGTGATGGCAGTAGCTTTTACCTGTCTCAAATGATGGTCAAATGGGAACCTGCAAATGGTTTGGAGGCTCCAGCGTCACTCCTCAATCTCTCTATTTTCTATTTAAGAACCTGGAGGGAAGAGGCAGAGGTGTCATCTAAAAGCCCCAAATGACTTGCAGGTTTAGATGAGTTTGATGTGGGCACTTGGGTGTTGTGAATATTCTCATGCCTGTGTACATGAGAAGTCATGCTCTGCTGTTGGGAATCATGACTTTGGACATGACCTCCTATAAAATTTTCCTCTTCTCTACAGTCCTCCTTTGGAAGTTTAAGTTATAGGCAGTGGGTTGAATTAATGAGACCTTCATTGTTGTTTTATTAAAGGTGTTCATTACAGTCTTGTTTCTTCTTTCTATAGACCAATAAGGTAATAACACCTGTATTTCCTTGCAAACTTCCTGGTTGATCTGTGAAGTATATCAGCATGTGTATGTATGACTTTGTCTCTTATGCAGGTGTGATGCAGGAAGAGTCTCACTTTCTGCTCTTACTACCCTGCCTCAGTCCAAAAAAAAAAAAATTAACTCTCTTATAACTGATCAATTAAAACAGAGTCATCATTAAAGCCTAAGAATTGATGTGAACAGTAGCAAGTTACATCTTGAACTAGGAGACCATCCTTTAGAGGACTGACACTACTATGTCAATGAAAGTTAAGCATGAATGCACCATAATAATAGAAATTTTCAAACTGTCTCACTGAGGCAGTCAGATAGGTTTTGAAATAAAACCAACCCAATTCTTCTGTTAAATACAAGAACGTAGGAATATAAAGCTCCTTATGCAAGTAGCTCTACCTTTTAACTATTTCATTGGACACTGTATCTGTAAGAATCTCTGGGAGCTGCAATATTGTTTGAATCTATCTGTATGAGCTTGTGCTGCCAGAGCCCGTGCTGTAAAATCTTGCATGTTGTGCTGTGTATGTTCTGCAGTACTCCAGTGCAGTTGGGGAACCATCTGCCCCATGTGCATTTGGTTAGCAGAACTAGGGTCTGGAGTACTCGCAGGCTTTTCAGTACCTTCTGATTCTGGAAATGAGGAAAAATGCTTTAATTTAACAGATCTTTTCCAGATAACTGACACGTGCCTTGGAAGACTAAAGATACTTAAAGATGTTCATTTAGGCGAAGAAGTGTTAGACTCTCAACAGTTTGGGGAAAGTGAAACTGGTACTTTGTGTTTACACATAACTTAAATTGAAGAAAAGAAATATTCCAGATATATGATTTTTACTGCATGATTTTAAAGTTTTCTTCCTGTCACCAGTGTTGTTCCTGTAAAGCCGAATGTTTCCTCTTGCTCTGCAGCCCCATCAAATAGAAGTATTTCAAGGACTCTTCCATGAAAATCTGTGAATTTTGCCTTCATGAGAGCACCCTGTGTTGCAAGCCGTCAGCTTTTTCCCCCTTGTCTGTTTGGTGATCAAATAAACCTTCTGTGAGTTTGCTCAGTGATCCAGCCCACACTATGCAGAGGGATGTAAGCTTCAAACTTCTCTATTCAAGTCTTTCTTGATGCAATTTCTAAAAATTGTTAGGATAAAACCAAGCTCTGTTTTGGACCACTTGTCAAAAATTCATTTTTATAAGGCAGTGCTACTGTGACAGTGGGGGTCTGTGAGGGGACTCTGAGCCTAAAAAGGTCTCTGTTTATACAGGTCAGCTGTTACTGAGGGAATCTCAAACTGAACGCCTCTTGCTTTTTCTGACTTCATCAGCTGGTCTGATAAAATATTTCACCTCTCCCTACAAACTGTGTTTTTATTTATTTTTTATAGAATTCTTTCTTGATAAAATATTCTAGTTTGAAGAAGAGGCACATCATGACAGGAGCTGAATTTTGTAAAAACACCTAGCCAGTGGCATGAAGATGCTGCCCTCCTAATTTCACTGTTTCACTGACTTCTGCTCTGGTGAAACAAGTCTTGCCCGGGACTTGCAGAACTGGCAAGCAGGAATCACTAGCTGCAGCAGCCCTGGGTGTTGGCTGCCTGTTCTTTAGCACCATAGCAATTTGGGAGTGGCTTTGTTTAATTAATAGTCAAAATACTCCACTTGCTGCCTTGAGTTTTATTAAGGAAGGGGAGAGAGCAGTTGTGACTGGTTGCAGTAGTTAAAGTGTTGTGGGAAATAAATGGCAAAGACTTTTTGTCTGTCCATGAAGGACGACATGCTCTTCCTTCCTCTTGTGTATTTTGTGCAGGATAAGATTTCGTTCTGAAGGTACTGACCAGTGCATCCTAATGCAGGAATGCAGTTAAGTTAATGCTGCGTTTATTGGGCTGGTTACACAATAGCTCATAGCTAAGCTATACAAAGAATGTTACTGCAGTTTTCCCTAACAGGAAGTGAACTGGATGTAAAACTAAATGCAGATAGGAGCCCCACCCCAGAATTTATTTTTTTTAATATATATCAGCCTCCATTTTAAAGGTTGTTCTCCAGTTCATGCCAAGTCTTTGTTAAAGATATTAATAAGAGACCCAGCAACACTTCTTTCCCCATAAGATGCAGTGCCAATATTGATGTTTTGGAAAATTAATGCTGTGTTTGGAGGCTGTAATAACAGCTCTAGTTCCTTGTTTTAGTGAGGATATACTTTCCTCCCTTTCTCCCTACCCCCATGGCTTCTGCACCATGTACATCTTAAAAAAAAAAAAACAGTTGAGCAATATTTGATTCCTTGTATTTTGTTCATTCAGTTTTCTTTTATTCAACCTTTTGCAGAGAGATCTGGAAATCTAGATTGTAATTTGCTGTCAACTAAAGAGATATGACATCTTTTAAAAGCTACTGTAAGAAAAACCCAACAGCAGTTCCCATGAATTACATCGCATTGTAGAGCCACAGTCTGAAGCATAAGGTTTTTGTGCCTAATATTACAGTGTCTGAAGAAAGAATAGGATTTTTGCTGTGTCACAAAGTCTGTCATTCTGAAAAAAAAATTTTCCATTCGGGAATGAAAAGTAAGGTTTTCAAAATTTATCATGCAAAAAAAATAAAAATTATTTAGAGAAAAATTACTTTTGCTTCCTTTCCATTCCTAAAATGAAACTGTGTTGCTGAGAACCGTGTGCTGCCTCTGACTGGTGGAGATCCAGTAAGAACTGGCAGTATGAAGAATAAGGGAAAGCACGAAGCAGTCATGAAGTCAGCGCATTACAAAGGGTGTGATGAAGTGGACGGTCTGGTAGAAGGCTGGTGAGATGAAATAGGTTAAGTCATAAGAAAATGGTAGGAAAAATGTGGCACAACAGAGAAGATGATATAAGCAGTTTTTCACAGGAGTCTTCCACTCTTGGTAGAAAATGGGATTTTGAAAATTTGCCTGGCCAAGTAAAAGTGAAAAATGAATTGCTCCTTCAAGTGCAGTGAGGCTTTTGAAGATGATGGTAAACATAAGAGTAAAAGACTCAAGTTTTTTAAGCTGAGATTCTTTCAAACTGGAACTCCAGGAATATCACTGAAATCTGAGGTATTTTGGGCTCAGCACTTGGGTCCGCATCTCAGTTTTGCATCTGGTTCCTATTATTAATGAATTTACTCAGGACTGTGTGTTCAGTCACCCTAATAGTCTTGCTGATAAGAAATAGTATTGTTAAGCACACATTATATGCTTAGCACTGTACAGGAACTACACCTTTTACTTTATTGGAGCAGTTGATTTAGGACACAAACCTGTGTCACTTTAAAGGTCTTGCTGGGTGTCTCAAGGTGGTATCTACAACTTAGATTCATTTTTCCTTCAAGGGAATTTTACCCTCCAAAAAGAAAAGCCAATAGCTAAAAAAGAAAGCGTAAACCAAACATATAAAGTGATTTATATATATCAATTCAGTTATGAAACCTGTAATCCTCTAATCACAAAAGGAGAAGTGATATAAAGAAGTGAGAGCCACAGATTTCTTGCAACCCTTGGATTCCATATTAGTTCAGAGAATTAACTAACGCTGGCAAGTTTTCATGAGACAATTGACAATCTCTCTCTCTCTTTTTTCTTTTTTTGAATCAGAAGAGTACTTTCAGTATATTTAAGTAATGTAGATGATATCTTCCTTTAGCCAGTTTTGTATGTGAATTATGTGTGTCTGCCACAAAAAGAATATTACATGCATTTAATTTCAGAGAAGAATTCAATTAATAAAATTTTCCATTAAAAAAGAGAATTACCAGAACAGCATCACAACTGAGTATATAAAATACAAAGCCACAGAAAAACATAGGTCTTTCTCAGAGGAAGACTGGTGGTGTCACCTATGGCAGGGATACCTGACCTGAATGGTGTAATTGAAAGAAGTGAGTAAATTGGCAGGGCATGGCATAGCTACATGAACATTTGGAAAGCTTCTGCTCTTGAGTGGGAAATCTTAGCTTATGTGATATGAAACCATGAGTTATTTTAGTTCCCAAAGGAATAAAATCAGCCTACACAGCACTGAGGTTATGTAGGGAGATAGTGGCGATCGTGTTATTATTTGGCAGTTGGAGTGCATCTATCCTTTGTTGCTCAGGTTCATAATTAAGGGAGACCAGTTAACTGCTTAGCCAGGTGCCTTCATTCCTGCACTATCCCCTTCTCTTGGCCACTGGGGAGAATTTGCACTTTCTTCTTGGGTGAGGTTTATTATATTGCTGAATACTCCTTCAATCTGATCAGGACTGTATGAAGAGCTTTACTTCAGCCAGACATGGTTTTGAGATTAAGCTAGCTGTGGTTTGCCTGTGGGTTATGTGTAGTGTTTGTTTTATTCCTAGTTTCTGACCAGTTTCTGGGGACTGTTTTTGAACTATAAAAGCTCTGGAGGCACCAGCTTAGAGTGAAAACTCAGCCCACTCCCTGAATGACACCGGGGATATGGCGACACGGCGACACGTATTCATCGTGATAATAACTCTTGGTTTTAAAAGAAGGTGGCAGGCCAACTTTTTGTTACCTATTCCAAATTTTGTAATTCACTCCTTCATCCTTCATCTTTCCCCATTATGGAGATGTCAAGATTTAATAACCTTTAAAGCACTGTCATTGTGGCACAAAATGTGGATATCTAAATAAAACATCTGCGCAATGGTGTGTGCATGTGTTTAGGTATCCTGTTCGAGTATACCGGACATGCTGGCAGAAGAGTCCTGGAACTACTTTCCTCTTAATTCCTGTTTTCAGATCACTTGCAAGCTAATCGGATAGAGTTTCTCTGATTGAGCTGTAGCTTGGTATGTATTTCAGCTCCGTTTAATGACTAATCGCCTTCCAATCTATATATGTTTAATCAGGAGGCGAACTAGGTCAGATAATATGGCTGCTGAGAATGTTGTTCTACCTGCAGCTTATTTCATTAAGTGATAGCAAATCAGTTCAGCACTCCTGCCTTGCAAAGCCATTTCAAAACTCTGGCTGAAGTAGTCTTTTATTGAAAGAGAGAATATGTGTCAGTTTGTGAATGGCTGCCTCCCTCTTTCATATTGCCTTCATGTTTTTCAAGAGCAGTTTCAGGGCTACAGTATACCCATGCTATATTTATCCATGAAGGCTTCCGTTTCTCAAGCCGCTGCTAATTAAAATTTCCTAATTAAAGAACTTCCTCTTGAATTATGCAATCATTTCTAGGTTGATGAGATTTAAATAATTTGTCCTAAATCTTGGACATGTCCTAAATCTTGTTCACTCTACATGATTGCATTTTCAATCCTGTTATCTTTCCTGTTTCTAATAAATGCAAGTCTTAGTGTATCATTAACGCTTGCTCTAAAAATCTCAAATTGCTGTGTCTGTCTATCAAATCTATTTTTGTTTTGTTTTTTAACATCTATCTGTGTGTGACTATATACATGTAGAATCTAGAAAAGATAAGGGGTCTTGCTGAAGCAGTGGTTCAGTAGACCTGTCTTTCAAATAATGTTTGGGAACAGGAAACAGGCTTTTTTCAGGGTTATTTCAAACCTTTGATATCCATGAAGATCATTACTTGCTGTTGCAGAATTGAGAAGCCTCATGGACTTTACTCTTTTGTTAAGAGTGACATCAACACTATTTCTCCAGGGGTCTTTTTATTGTGATCTGTGGCCAATATTTAGCACTAACAACAGATAGTGTTGCTTACTTCTGAGTATGTGCATAGTCTTAACTTTGAATAACTTCATCTGCTGCCATTTAGTTTTTCCTGTGAATGATTCTGGAAGACAGTCATATGTAAGTCCTAACTTTTAGGCCGCATTTCATTAGATTCAAAGTATTGTATGTTTTTCTTAGCTTATATCTGGTTAAATCTCCAGGGTGTACGCTCCCAGCATCAGAATTAAAAAAAAAAACAAAAAAAAAACCTGTCAAGGAGATTTGCTTCAGAAATCGAGTGACCACGGAGAGGATGTAGCTTTTGGATGGGCTGGTCCGGGTCCTGGACCACTATCTGCTCTCCTGTGGGTGAATCTATGCTAAAACAAGAAGCCATTGCAGTCAGTGGACACTGTCAAACTGAATGAATCTGCCCATCTACAAAGCACCTGCTCACTTCAACTGGTGGTGAGCACTCGGGTTACAGTGCGGGTTTCAGGTCCCTGCAGCAGCCGGTGCTGCGAATGAGATCACTGGCTCCCCAGCTGGGGAGAGGGCAGGGGTTAATCTCTGCCGGCCTGGGGCCCATGAATGCTTCAGTGCCTGCTGTAATTATACTCCTGCTGCTGAGCTGCCCAAATGCCAGAAACGAGAGAGCAAACAACTGCACAAGCTGCTGCAGAGCTTTGGGGGAAATCTAGGCAGGTTTTTCAAACAATAGCCTGTTAACAAAGCCCCTAAATATCCCCACATGAGGAAATAGCTGCCATTCTGACCCCTTCCCCCCCCGCCCTTTTTTTTGGCTGCACATTAATATGCTGCATTTTTCCCATCCCCCCCCCTTAATAGCTTGGGAAGGGAGTGTAAGGAACAGCATATTCTATCAAATAAAATGGCAGGTAACAGTTCTTGAATACATAATCACTGTTATCATATTGTTTGCATACTCTTTTTGCATTGTAAAGACTCAGTAAGACCTTTGATCCCTAAACTGGTCCTGTGAAGTTCATTGCYCAGGGTGAGGCCCTGCTGTGCTCTCCACGAACTTATTGTATATGTGGAAGAGAATTAAGGGACAGTTACTCTTACACAGGCTGCTTTGTGCAAACCAGCCTGGGAAGACAAATGTGTTTGGGAAATGGATCTTTTGCACCCCTGCCTCCGCTCCGTTTCTGCAGAAGGAAGGGAATCAGAGCAGGCGCTGTTGCAGCCTAATTCAGAGCTTCGACTTGCTGCATTTGCCCAGCTGGGTGGATGCTATAAAACATGGGAATAGTGTATAGGAGCTGTGACTGTGATTTGCATGGTATGCGTAGGATCCTTGACAAAGCGCAGGAATCATCATGCAGCATAGAGGGAAGAAACCTGCTCTCTGTGCTGAAAACGGGGTGCGATTGTCACCAACAGCCCTTCCTGGCTGTTTCTGCACTGGTTGCAGCTCTGTGCTGGGAGAGGAAGGGAAGAATCAGTGCTGCGATACACACACAGCATGTGAACTTACCGTAGCGTAGGAAGGGACACTTATCTTTTGCAAAACCTCTGACAAGCCTTTTGGTAACAATTGCAATCAATCTTSAGACGAGTAACCTTGAGCAACTGCTTAGAGGAGTGTGCAGAGTGAATAGCTGCCTTGTGAAGGGTTTTGGCTTGCTTCTGTTCTCACTGTTTTTTTAGAAAGAAGAATCTTAAGGTAAGTGAAGGTAAACAGAATCAGTAGTATAACAAACCAAACAACAACAAGTGTTGAACAAAAGTCAAAACTCTCTGTGGGGACTGAAGGTTTGCCATCATTGATAAAAGCCTATTTCCAGGTTATTTTATTTATTCTGCTAGCTTATAATACTGATAAAGACAGATAAAATGATAAGTAAGRTAGAACTTTTTGCACTAAAAAGATAACCTGATATCCAAAAACAAGTGTGCAATTTATGGTAACTTTTTTTGATTGTGGAAATTCCTTTAGTTTCTGAATAATTCCTTTAGTTTATGAATAATATATCTGTCCTGGTGATAAAATAACATTCTTCACATTTGAGAGACATCAGCTGGGGAATTGTTTCCTTGGGGTAGAAACTGGCACTCTTACCTTTTTTTGATTGGACTGCAGCTCCACTTTCCCAGCTAGATTAATCCAAGAGGCCCTTATTTGCTCRTGCCCATAATGCCTTTTCCTCTTGGTCCTGCGAAGGCCAGATGTGAGCACAGGCTGCCTACATGAGGAAGCTGCATGGTCAGGTGATATGGGAGAGAGCATCCTGTGGCTGCTGTTGATGGAGAGGCCAAATTCCCAAGCTCGTTCCCTGGCAAATCTATACTGGTAAATGGCTGCTTAAAATGACTCAAACCAGCATCTTCGGCACAACAAACTTATTTTGCTGCACAAGTATAGACCACACAGAGAAAACAGCCGATGAACACAGGTCTTGCATTGTTGTCCTTTACAACTTGGGATAAATTTTCTTCCAGGTCCTCCATCTTTTGTTGAGTAGGACAAGATTATACATTACAAATTCTTTCTCTTTTTTTATATGCCTGTCAGCATGATGACCCTGTTTCCCCCTGCCAGCCACTGATAGTTGACTCCATGCTTCTTTTCCAGAGGTTTAGTTCCTGTCTTGATTCTGGGTCAAGTCTAGGAAGATACACTTCAAATTACTAAGGGGATTTTCCTAGTGAATAGCTTCTCCATTGTTCCTCTACTGTTTTCCAGATTCAGTCTTACCTTTGACATTGCTTTATTTCTTGTTTTTTCCCCTTAAATCAAAGGAGGATGTGAATTTTGTGCAGTCAGGCAAGGTGGCAGTGAGCAGGTGGACTGAAGTGCATGTGCTCTCTTAAAAGAAATATACAAATATGCCACTCATATTCCTTAATATCTGATAATTTGCAGTAAATTATTCCAACTAATGGTTTATTAAATACTTTATCATCATGCTCATCTATAGTCTATCTTGCTGTCTCAACCAAAGAAAGAGGTAGAAAAGAAAGCTGGATTTTAGGTACATGTGGTTTATGTGGATTTATCAAAATGATAAAAAAAGAAAACAACTGTAGAAAGAGAATATATTTTTCAAGCTCAACTAATGTGTAGTGTGGCTAATCCTTTTGATTCTACATAATGCTCTAATTAGTACTGCAGAGCAGTGTGCTTTGAAATACCTCAGGAATTCACATGGCTTTCAAAACAAAATGAAAAGCCACTATTGCTACCTAGGCAATACAGTGCAGTAAATGTTTTTAATAAGTGCCATTTCCTATCCACCGGTTAGGCTTGCTTTGTTGTCATCGGCCCCCAGACATGCTTGGCTACTTGACATGTTTCTTCTAGGATGTGGCTTTCTAGGCTTCTTGTATTGGGTAAGTCTCCATTAAAAAAAAAAAAGCAAAGAAAAGCTACATATCAATGAAGGGCTATCTTACTAGCCACCCAGTACCCAGAGCGACTTTATGTAATTCCAAATGTCTCAAAATATTTTACCACAGTTTCTTTAAATCTAGCACTATCTTTGTGAAGCTAGGATGCGAATATTCGATATAGGTAGTGACTTGGCCTTTGAGCAGAGGACTGATATGATCTATACTTTCCAGTAGGATACTCAATTAGATTGCAAAAATTTTTGATTACCATTTATGTGCATCAATTTTTATCTAAAACTCAGAATTCTGTACTTAATTAAGCATCTACTCTTTTCTAACACTGTGACTTCAACTGTGTAAGCTGTCCTTTTCTATTAAATAAACTAATCTCTATCTGCTGTTCTATTCTAGTTGCATAAAGCCTAGCTTATAAAGGAGATGAGTCTGAACATTTTTTGTATTCATTGCATGGTAATCACCTTGGTAACTGCTTGGATAATTAAAATATTTTGTTCCCCTGAGAGGTGCATAAAGTAGTAATTAAAACTAACAGTTACCAGGAGGATGCTGCCTTTCTATATCAGGCTTTTTATAAATAGAAATTATAGTCACCCCCACAATTCAACTGCAGAAACACACTTATGTCAGAATTTTTGTTTGCTATTCTATTTACAATAAGTTTACGTCCTTTCTATGGGAGTAAAACTAGTAATTAAAAATACTACCCTCAATTGCAAGAGACACATCATGTACAAGTGAGAGCCTAAACTGCATTAAAGCACTCGGTATGCAGAGAAGTCCCTGAGGTGCACCCAGTGATTTTTCCTGGTATGCTTGTGTACACTCACCTTCAGGTACAAACAGGGATTTTTATGCATGAGCATCTGTCCCAATTAGGCACTCTATGCTAATATTTATGTTGACTTTAGACTAATGCTACTAACATAAGAGTAGAAAACTTGTAAGAAATCCTTCAAGACTCAGTTAGTAACTAACTGCACACTGAAGACCAAAGCTCTGCTCTGAAGTGGTCCCTGTTCTCTAAGCAGAATTTAGCTACATATGCAATAGATAGTGTTGTCCCTTCACTCCTCCTGTAGTATGTCTGGAGCTGTAGTGGATGCCTTGACTTTAAACAGAAGCCTCTTGCCTGAATTTAGGCAAGACAATTAGCTTTTAGAAACTTGATAAACTTCTGATAAACTTGGCATAACCAAGGGATTATTACTGTTGTTTAATCACCTATCAAAATGATTCAAGAAGTACAGCACCTACCATACCATCCCTTCATCTAAGCAGGGTAGTATTCTCTACCAGGGAAAGTGCATTTTATTTATGGAGGTATATATCATGTGAGGGATATAATAGCCAAAAAGGGGAAATGTGTTTGCATCTGCCTAAATGCTGCTGTTGTGGCCAAATTCTGTCCTAGGATAGACAAAAGGGCCGCACAGTTGCCATGGATGGCAGCCTTCAGCTAAAGGGTCGAATGCTTTTAATGACTGCTGGGACTGCCTAAATCAGTCAGAAAGAACAAAGTTTCACTTTAAAATCCCCATGCAGTTTCTGGTCAAATTCAAGCTTGGGAACGTTCTCATGTCACAGGCAAACTCCAGCGGTGTGCTACAAATCTGCGTGACTGGCAGCACTCCTGACCCCCCTCCAGCTTGTCTGTTCCACGTCCTCCAGACCAAGGAGTTGGACTACCATCTCCTATCAGTTCTTTGTATTCACACAGCAGGCCTGAGCTGTTTCGTCATATGATATCTGTCCTCTTTGAGAATAATGATGGAATTACCACTAATCAGCATGTTTTCCCAAAGGAAAGTGCCAATTATTTAGAATGAAAGCAATTCAAGGAAAATATATTTGAGGTATGAAATAATGACCCTCCTAATTGGTTCTTTTATCAGGTTGTCTCCCAGCCTCTGCATGAATGCTCCGCTATGTCCAATTTTCTTCTCTCTGAGTTACTTGGTTTCCTCAGGTAGTTTGCCTTTTCTGTTGGCTAAACCTTTAAGCCATACCAGTGTATCTTCTCTAGACACTGTCTTTCCACAGTCTTCTCTTTTGGAACTTCCACTAATTATTTCTGCCACTAGCTTGTGTGGGAACCCTTCTGGCTAAACCAGAAATATCACTTAAAACTTCTAGGTGGTTATAACCCTCTTTCTGTCTCTCCGAAAAATTGCACTGGAAATAACACTCAGATCTCAGAATCAAAGAATCAAGGTGGAAAAGGGACCTCTGGAGACTGTCTAGTCCAGCCCCCCCCCGCTTAAATCAGGGTCAACTAGAGAAGGTTACCCAGGACTGCGTCCAGTCGAGTTTTGAATACCTCCAAGGATGGAGACTCTACAACCTCTTCAAGCAGCCTTTTCTAGTCTGTTTCTGCCTGTTCAATCACCCTTACAGTGAAGTTTCTTCTTATGTTTAAATGGAATTTCCTGTGTTTCAATTTTTGCCCATTGCCTCTTGTCATTTCATTGGCAATACTGAGAAGAGTCTGGACTCTGTCTTCTTTATTTCCCCCCTTCTTCCCCATCAGGTAGTTATACACATTGATAAGATTTGCCCTCGCCCCCCCCAAACTATTCCCCCCCCCCCCCAGGCTAAACAATCCCAGGTCTCTTAACCTTTCCTCATATATCCCTTAAACTTGACCAGTCACATGGACTTGCTCCAATATGTCCATGTCTCTCTTGTACTGGGGAACCCAGCACTGGACACAGTGCTCCAGATGTGGCCTTACCAGGGCTGAGGAGAGGGCAAGGATCACCTCCCTTGTACTGCTGACAACGCTCTACCTAATGCAGCCTGGGAGGCTGTTGGGTTTCTTTGCCACAGGACACATTGCTGTCCCATGTTTAAGCTGTTGTCCAGCAGGACCTCCACATCCTCCTGTGCAAAGCTGCTTTACAGCCAGTTGGACCCCAGCCTGCACTGGTGCCTGGGGTAATTTGCCCCCAGGTGCAGGACTTTTCACTTCCCTTTCTTGAACTTCATGAGGTTCCTCCCTGCCCATTTCTCCAGTCTGTTGAGGTCCCTGAATGGCAGCACAGCCCTCTGGTGTATCAGCCGCTCCTTCCAGTTCTGTATGATCTGCAACCTTGCTGAGGGTTCAGCCTGTCATATCAGTCCAGTCATTAATGAAGATGTTAAACAATACTGGTCCCAGTTTTGACCCCTGAGGTACACCTAGTGACAAGTCTCCAGCTGGATTTTGTGTCATTAACCACAACCCTTTGCACCCAGCAGTTCAGCCAGTTTTCAGTCCACCTGACTGTCTGCTTTTCTAGTTCATACTTCATCAGTTTGTCAATGAGTATATTGTGGGGGAAAGTGTTGAAAGCCTTGCTAAGGTCAAGATAAACAACACCCTGCTCTCCCCTCATCCAGGGAGCTAGTCATTTTGTCATAGAAGGCAGCACTCCCTCTGCTCCCTCTGCTCTCCCCTGCGGCAGGCAGCTCCCCTCCTCGCCGTCCCGGGCTGCCCTTCCTAAAGAGCCTGTGCCCAGCCATGGCAGCACTCCGGTTGTGTGAACTACCCCACCACATCTCTGCAATCCCAATGAGATCATTGCCCTGCAACTCTCTGCAGACCTCTAATTCCTCCTGTCTGTTCCCCACGCCGTGTACGTTTGTGTACAGGCACTTCAAAAAGGCACACAGTTGTGCTGATTTCCCCCCAAAACTATGAGAGCCATGAAGCTGTCCTTTCAGCACTTCTTTATTTCTGTGCATGCACTTGGGGTGAGCCCCCTCCAGCCCCACGTTGCTGGTTTCAAGGTCTCCCTCTTGTCCACTTCACCTGGCAATAACATATGTTAACATAATATTAATATTCCAAATTCGCTTTTGAATCCAGAGAACAGTAATGAATTATTAGAGAACACATTGTAAAGAAATGATAACTTTTATTACAGTGTACTTTGTTGTGATGGGGATGAGGGAACTAGGGAACTTTTGGAAAGCTTTGTGTCCAAATAGTTTGTGCTGAGAACAGTTAACATCAGTCTTAAAGAATAATGATCTTTACTTGCTTTTTTTACTGTATCAGCATGCAAACCAATCCATATTTCTACAAATGAATACCCATAGAAGTATTGTTGTAATTTGAGGTCTCATCAGTGAGATTTGCCAATACATTCRTAATTTATGTATAAAAATACATAATTCATTTATATTTTTCCACTCTGTTTTAATTTATTGTAATTATTTGAATGGTAGATTTTACTTGTTTTTAAACTTTGCTGTTTCAAAAGAAAGTTATCAACCTGACATCTTTTTGGCAACTTGCCACTATGGTTGCTGTGTAGTCTGAACATTTCCCTGATTTATCTGTATACAGTCACAAGTGTATTGAATTGACATGACTGAAATATATGCACAGAGTAGTGCCAAAGTATTCACTGGCACTGGCAATACTCAATATTCCCAGCCTTGGAACCAGTTTCTTCTTTAACTATTTTTAACTTCTCTACCTGGTGATATGGTAGCCACTCTAGCACTGTAGCTACGGCTGTGGAATTATCCATTTACCACAAATATTTTTGGAATTTACCCTTTCCCAATGACATTGTTACTTCTGGGTTTGTTTATGGCTCAGTAGAGCATGTTATAAAATGAAAGAAAATTCTTCCTGTGCTGTGTAGCTTTCTTGGTGAGTCATCCTTTCTCTGCTAGAAGGACACGTATCTCTTGACTTGTTTCAGTGCAGAAAAAAAAAAAAAAAAGGCTTTATGCTTTAAGGCTTATGCCTTAGTAATCAAATCCTAGAAACTGTCTGTTTCATTTGTCTTAATATAGTGTCTTCTTTTCTATTAAATTCAAAGATTAAAATGACCAGCAGAATGCATTTTKTGGTCAGAAAGAAGCAGCTCTTTGTGCTTATTTTCATTCATATCATCAGTTGGATAAATACAGCTTCTGTTCCTTGCTCTGCTACGTGGTTCTTGTGTGATCTTAACCTACCTATATTTTAGTTCCCCATGTATAAAAATATGGATAACTAAACATCCTTAGCTCACATAACTGTTTTTCCAAAAGATCTGCCCATCTTTTGAATGCTACTCCCATATCATAGGCAACCTTCATGCAGYGTACCTGGGTGTGCGTAACAGCATAGCCTAAAGCTTAAGCTGTCTGGTCCATTGCCAGAAGTTAATAAACTTTTAGCCTCACAGATGGGGGTTCAGTTCAGTATCTGTAGTCAACACATTTGGTCATGAAAAGCAGCCTTAAGGCATCCCTGAGAAGACCAGTAGTCCTACTTGTTGGTGTTATTATGACAGATACCAAATAGGTGCCTAAGATATGTTAACATTTGCATCATTGCCTCCTATCAATATCTCATGAAAGAATACTTATTCTTTTAAAAATATCCATGAGATATGCCAAAGTTGTTTCTGGACTTTTTAAAACAATAGTAACAGGATAAAACCCCTTTCTTTCTCTTTAAAGAATTATTCCACATGCCATGTCTTTAGTTAAAGCAAGCAGAGCAAGCCATAATGTGTTTTCATGGAAGTGTGATTTTCTATGTTTTAATTTGTTTGATTAGTAAATAAGAAAGGGCATTCTTCAAGTAGGAAAAGTCTGAGTCTCCTGGAGACTTAAACTTCCAAGGAGTCTTTGGACTCCTTGGACCAAGGCAACTGCTACTCTGAATCTTTAAATTTTTTCAGGCCTCTTGAGAATTCATTATTGGGTCTGGGAATATTTCTTTGAATTAGGGTGAGCTTGCTCCTTAGTGAGCATGAGAAAATATTTGATAACAGTAAAATATATCAGATGTGGAATTGCCTTCCAAACTGAGCAGTGGAGGTCTGGAAGCAGCTGACTCTTGTTCCTTGATTCTGTAATACAAATGGTCAAGAGTTATGTAAAAATCACCTGCTTCTAGTCTTGAAGCTAAAATTAGCTTAGGCAGACCAAGACTCCTTTTCTTCACATCCTGCAAAGTATAACTTGGCTTAGCTTAGCTTCTGCTCTAGGCAGTCACTGTCATCATTCTTGTATGTGGACATAAGCAAGGAAGCCAGCTGCTTGGATATATCTATGAACTCAGTTGTCTCCAGCTGGCTGAGTGCTTAATAGCAGGGTGGGTTTCTTTTTTGTGCCAGCATTTTACAAGCACTCACTGGGGATATACAGACAAAATGTACGAAGCAGTAATGAGTGATCCTCAGTGAACATTTAAAAGATCTACTGTATCTTCTGTTACTTTTCCAAATATTTTTAAGAACTTTCCTGAAACAGTAACCAAGTTTGAGCACCAATAAAGCAGGTGAGTATTGTCTTGTGAGCATTATATCCTGGAAAAATTATTGCATATGGTGTCATCTTTCTCCTGCGACACACATAGAGGCTAATTTTTGCTGAACATCTACTTACAAACAGTGGGAGTTAGAATTATAGGGAAATTTGGAAATGTAGTCCTTGATATGGCAGCGTGAACTCAAGGCTGGTTCCACTGTAGCTGGGTTCTTTCTCATTATGTGAAGACTGGGGATGCTTGTTTGTATCTTATCTCTTCTTCTAAAAGTATGACTAAATATTTGACATCTCTCAAAAGAAACACTCTGCTGAAATGGATCCACTGTTGCTGACAAGTATGTCAGTTATTTTGCAATGCACAACAGCAACCCAAGATGGCAAGTGCCAACAACACCATGAGCACGTGGAACACCAAGGAAAAGGTACATGTATGTAAACTGTAAATTCTGGAGTTTTCCTGGTGCCAGAGCAAATATTCCATCCCATTCTTAGTGGTGTTTTTGGACTTTTTAATTGCCATGGAGACTTATCTTTTCCACCTCATTCATACCGCAGATCTCTGCAAACTATCTGAACAAAGAAAGAAATGAAACAAACTGCAGTAGTGACTTGGCCAATCCTGTGGAGGACACCTCAGCATTCGGAAATTTCTCTGAATCAGCCTTTGCCAAGAACACGTGTAGAACATGAAACAGTCCAAAGTATATCATCAGCCTCATTCCTCAAGATCATGTTACTTTTGCCATTAAAATGCTGAGGTGTCCCACAGTCCATTGTCTCCATAGTACACAAAGGTATGGTTGCTTTTCTTTTGTTCTGGCTCAGTGCAAATATTTGCACACTGGAAAATGTTTTAGCTTCACAGACCAATACATCAGCCATCTGCCTAGAAAAGCCAACGCCTTTCTGCTTTGAGACGGATACATAGGGGAGGATCCTGTTCCGTCAGTTCCCCAATTCCTGTGCCTCACCTCACTGACGTTAAGGCCACATTTGTTTGACTTCCCTTGGTCTGATTACAACAGATAAGTCCAGGGAGTAAAGCAGGTATGGATATGTGAGCAAGTGGTGATAAAGTTTGCTTTCCAGAATGCATCGTGTTCATAGCAAAGGCAGAACTCAGAAAAATCTTTTATAGAAAACATCATTGACTTCCACAGGTCATGCTGTATTATGCTCATATTTGTATTAACCTGTGCACTACATCTATGGATGCTATTAATTCTGTAAGATCACACAATCTACACAGGTAGGTTTTCTCAGTTATAGGTCCTTTATATTGTGACTGATTCAGTGTAAAATAACCCTTGCACGTGCACCCACATTTTCTGTCTTTCATTCTCTTGCTTTAGCTATAAACTGAACAGTGGAGGTCAAATAAGCCTGGTTGTTTTAACTGCAACTAATCAAGGAACTAAAGGAAGTTCCCACCCTATTTTGAAAGATGGAAGTAAAAGGTGTGAATAAAGAGCTGCCCACTAATGTTGTAAATAACTTTATCAGTGGCATGCAAGCAGAGAAGGAGAAAAGAAGAGAGGAATAGTGTCTCATGCCATTCATTTTGGGGAAAAAAGGAGGGGAAGAATCATGTTGGTTGCATCTGCTCTTGAATATGCTACAGAAGTATGATCTTTGTCTCTGAGCAATGAGACTGTAATCTGAGATCTGAGTTTCTGTTCCATCAGGAGAGATATTACCTGGCAAAATAATCTCCATGACGAAGAAGGCAGAAAGATAGTGGCAATTGTAAAATTAAAGATGGATGTTGAACTAAGCTATGAGCAGAAAAAATGTCGAGCAATATACAGGGTGGTTTTTACCTGAATATCTAGCTCCACCAAAAGGACTGGATCTGCATCTTTAAGACTCATAAAGATTCAGTCCTATTTCTCAAGGCTGCAGCTGAGAACAGAATTCATCCTGATACATATAGAGATTTGAGAAGGGGGAGAAGAGGGTGAAAACACATTTGGTCACTTTGCAAAGTAGATCTCATCAGACACGAGAAATTGTTGTACCTGTGGCATTTCTGGAAAGTGGCTGTTTTCTGCTTGGGGAGGAGGTGTCTCAAAGCTGTCAGACACTTCTGGAGTGGAGAATACTGTTCTAGGTTACAGGTACAACCAGCATCAATAAGACCTTAGTCAGTTGATCCTGATTTTCTTCAAACATTAGAATTAYAAGCACTGGAAGGTAGATATAAAGACTAACATTCATTCCAGAATGAAAGCAATTGTCATCGTATTGTTCTGGCATTTTGTTATTTATAGTGCAGTTTTCTTTATTTAATTCACATAGTGTATTTCCTGCCTGCTGGCTCAATATCAAACGCTCAAAATAGGGAAAAATAACAGTCGACTTCTGGGCTCAGGGCTTTCATTACTTGTTTTTTTCCACAATACCAATAAGTGATTATCCTTTTATCTTCTGTTATAGCATTGAGGTCAGTCAGGCTATGGAGTTTAGCATTACTGAGCCCAGGGAAATTCTGGACTGTGGTCCAGAGTCACAAACCTTTTGGGTTTCCAGATTTATGGGTTCTTGACAGTCACCTCTGCTCATGAATCACAGAAAGCAGTGATATAAATGTAATCCCTAAGCATGCAAATGTTTGTATGATGTTCATTATTATTTTGTACAATTTTCAGATCAAGCAGTTTGACACAAATCTGTTCTCCCCAAAGTTGAGTAAATCACAGCAAATATACAGGAGTTAAGTGTTGTTATAAGTGTTATTGTTAGGATGCATTTGATCTCTGAGGATCTAGTTTTCTAACTTGACACCTTGCCCGCTGTAGCACAGACACTAAAAGAGAAGCATGACAATACTATTCATTTTCATTTAAACCTGAACTAGTCAAGGCAAATGTCTTCAAGTGTGTATCTTATTTTAAGCTGAGTTAGCAATAGTTATCAGCACTGAAAAACGAATAAACTTGATTTTGACTCAGTGGAGATAGGCAAGAAACCAGAGCAAAGGCTGTACATCTGGATTCCTCAGAACAGTAAATTCGCTGAGGGCAACCACAGACACAAGATGCGGGTTGAGTCTGGTGACCTTATCTCGSAGCAATTCCAGTGTGTCCTTGTATCTAGGAACAACTGCTACATATTAGTTAGTCAACAGCTGTGAAAGCACCCCCCCCACCCATAACCTTGATAGAGTTTAACTGTAAATGTAAAGGAAGACCTTGTTGCTGTGTATGCTGTTGTTTTGCAGTTGTGCACTGTTATGTTTAACACACAGGCCTTGTTTTCCATTCACTCAAAGTAGTGACTTGTATTTTTAGCTGATAACTAAGCTGCTTTTAGAGAATTCCTTGCAATTCAAACTAAATAAGCCCTCTGAGATGGGACTGCTGAGTTATGCTGGTGTGACCCAAACCATATCTGTGGCTTGCCTCTCTTTGTTACAGCAATGTAATAGCATTGAGCAGGAGGAGCATCTGCAATCAGCACAAAAAGGATAACATCCATGGCTTTGGGCTGCGTATGCGTGCCGTGTGTATCTACTTATTTATATGCAAATATTTCCACAAGTATAACATTCCCTCAGATACCCCTCTAAAGCCTGAAACCTTCGTCCTCTGAATCTTAAATAAGTGAAGCAGTCACTGGCAGATAGTGCTACTATTCCACATTTAACTTCCTGCCTGAGTTAGAGCAGAGATCGTACCAAGCCTGCATTTCCCATAATCTTGGCCAATGTGAATGCGAACGTATGAAGGAAAAGAATTCTCTGCAAAATGATAGCAAAATCACTTTCCACCTAGTCTTTTGGTAATATTTTGAGTCTACCATACTACAGCATTTCCTAACTTACTTTTCACTGTGCTTCTCTCTGAAGTGAAGTTTTCTCCTGACCCTACTTCAGAAGTGCTGCCATGGCTCTCCTGCATCAGCTCTGGCAGCTAGCTCACATCCCTTTCTCCCAAATGTCTGTGTCATGCTCTATAGGGGGTGTTCCCACAGTTCAGGAAATTTGCTAAATCTGGAGTACATTATGGACATAAATGAGTAGAGCTAAACACAGTTCAAAGAAATGTGATTACCAGTTTAATTTTGCTTCTAGCATTTTCCTATAGGTTAAAAAAAAAGATTTTAACAGATTATGAAGACAATATGCTATTAATGACTCATAAAATTTTCTTTTAGTATACGTGTCACTTCTGTCTATTAGAATAGGCTCTTATGACCAAATTTTACACAGTTGTATGAAGACATAGATAGGCACAATATAACTCCATCATGACAAATTAATACTAGGTATTGTAAATTAGCAAAACTGTCCTGCAGAGAGTCTGCCTTCATCTTTTTTATGTGCATTTAGGCAGTGTTATGGGAAATGGCAGGTAACACAGAAAAGTGACAGTGGTGCTTCGCACCATAACAGATGCCTTCTTGTTCTTATTGTAGATGAATCATTTGCTGTCTTGCTTTTGTGAAAAAACATGTTGTCAGGATAACAATTTCACACCTCAATTGATTTCAACTTTTTACAATAAGTAGGTGTCTGCCCTTGCTTACAGTGAGCCTAGGGAAATTTTGTGAAAAAGACCTCGTTCATGCAGATCCCCACGTTGCCACCGTGATGTCTGGGGTTGGGACGCTACAGAAGAGGGAATGACCTGTGATGAGGTTCACATGCCTCAAGTGCCATTTAAATGAAAAGAACTAGGACAAACCTGCTCATTTTCCCCATACCAGATTTTACAAGCATCACTTGGCCTCAGGTGTGGAGTTCTAGGATTATCTCCTTCCATCTCTTTTACTTCACTGTATTTTTCTCATAGCAAAATCTTTATTTGCGATTTGATATCACAAGCTAAGCATGAAATGCGTGTTCTGTTTTCAGCTATCAGAAATGATAGTTAAAGAATGATACAGAAGAAAACTAAATGTGAAAAAGAGCCACTCCTATGTTTAAGCCTAGATCACTGATTTTTTCCTATATAAGCTACTCCAGAATCTGTAGATAGTGTCTTCCTGTCTGATTTGCCAGTGAATTTCTGTTCCTTTAATGAGAATAACTGAATAAAGCCAAGTTATGCTAAAGATTTACACTATGCAATAAAAATAAAAATGAGGAGCTGAGATGTGGCTGCTAACTTACATAATGAATACCAAATAGGCCTGAAAAGGATTGGTTATAACATTCAGCCAGTAGTCATAGCTGGCTTAATGAAGCCATAGTTGGACTGATGAAGTAAAGTTCAAAGTTGTTGCATCTTATACCATCCCCTTCAGTTATTCAGATAGCTAACTTCAAAGTGTTTAACAGATTTCTCATCTTGTTTTCTAGTGGGCACAGTAATCTATATTTGTTCTTCGTATCATACATATAACTTTCTTATGAAATCTGGTATACCAAATCTGTTTGGCAAGAGTTCAAAACACTAGTAGAGACAAAGCAGCTAACTAAGATATTAAAAAATGTCAGGTTTCCTGGTGCAGCTTCACCTCGCAGAGGCCATGGTCATTTCACTGTTGCTGGTTATAGTTCTGTCTGAATGAGACGTAGTGCTTTCTTCATGTTCTCTATTACTGGAAGAAAAATAAAAAAGAACTATAAACAAGTACTTAAAGTGCATTTGTACAATTAAAAAAACCCTAGTTTGATTAGTAAATTATTCACACTGAAATTAAATTATGGTCACATGTTGTATTTTAGAGTTATCTACAGTGATAATTTTGGCAGTGTTACTGAAGCAGAAGGTAAAAAGTTTCATGAATCAAAAAGCTCAATTTAAAGGGACTTGACAAGGCTCTTTTCAACACCATTACTTCTCAACAGCAAACCTGAYAATCAGATGAGAAGTGCATACTTGTGGTGAGATACTGCTCTGGTGTCAGATAGATGGTACAGAGTAAGAACTAGCTCAACCTGAAAAATCACATTCTTGTCTGGAATGTGGGTCTTAGGTGGTACCCAAGAAACCAGCAACATTTTTTCTCAGATTCCCTTCCACCCCGGCTGCCTATATTGCGCAGTTCGATACCTTTGAGCATAGTGACTTTCACTATTCCCCTTGCATATTGCTTAGATCTTTATCCTGTAAATTGGCACCCATCTTCGCCTACCTGAGTAGGTCCTAATCAATTTAGTGGAACAATAGTTGTGCTCAAGTGCTTTGCTAGAACAGGTTAGACAGTTATACTTTATTGTAAATGTTCACACACTTTCTTCATTCATAAATTTGAAAGAGGAGTAATCTTAACTGATTCTGAAACATAAATGGCGATGGGATATATCTGGCTAATTATAACATGAAATGCAAAGTAACACAAAAAGGTAGCACTTACAGAAYGGTATGTCTTGTGGTTCATAAGTGTAAAGCCGATTAGAATATCTTCCTGTGATATCAGCTCTTACTGTGAGAGATGGGTCTGAAAAAGTAACAGGTAACCATATTAAACAGAGTTCCACTCTCATAATCGCTGTGGGTGGTGACTGTGGGGCTGCTTTGACAGACCTGTTTCTGAGGTGTTCCGATTTAGTGAACAAGACAACTACAAGATGATTATGCTCTCTTCCACCAACCACTCTTTTCTTGGAGAAGTCCTGAACAATTAYGAATGCTCACTTTTATATATGCAGCTATTTCTAAATGATAGATTTCACATACCTTTCATCCATATTTAAAGAAAAATATCCTGTATTACATGTTCTGGGATTACCTTGGGAAAGACCAGTTCGACTGGATGTACAAATAATGAGGGTCATGCATACTTAATGCAATATTAGCATGACCTACCTAGAGCCTTCAGAACTAAAACTGTACGATTCTTAACGTTTTCTTTGTGGGAGAAAGCTGTTGTGAACAGCTCATTCGCCCAGTTCCCCTTCCAAGCTTGTTGCCAACTAATTGTCTGACTCCTGTCACTACACTGCTCTCTGAGGGAGGGCTTCATCTCACCTAACTTTGAATATCACCACAGAGCTAGTGACTCCAAGCTGCCCGTAGAGTCAGTGAAAATAAATATGCATTTGGGGGAATGGTACATTAGATCTATTTCAGGATGCAACTTTACAGTGAGATAAATCATTCCTTAGACTGCACTGACTATTGAATACCTCTGTGGTAAAGTCTACACTGTAGACATCTATATTCGGTCAGATATTTGACAGTTTTCAGTAAACAAAGTCTCATAACATAAGTAGCAAGTAGCACAGAGCAGCAAAAGCCCAGATGCTTACAGATATTTAAGCTTTCTGTTCCCAAAGAAATCAGCAGGAATTAGATACCCTCCAGAATATGACCTTAGTGAACTGCCTTGGGTTACAGGCAAAGTCTGCAATGGATGAAGAACTGAACTAAGCACTCCCAAATTCCAGATTCATTCCAAAGTAATGAGAAATTTTGAGGGTTTTTTTGTTGTTGTTCTTCAAAATGATTCATTCTGAGGTCCCTACAGTGGTGTAGATGCAGAAATCTACATAAATATTGTACATACCTACAAACATGATTCGAGGCACATATTGTCCATCGGGTGACAGGTTTTTATCTGTGGTTTCATGCTGACAGAGAAATTAAAGCTGATTATTAAAATATTTCTGGGAATTTTGCTGAAGTAGCATCATCTGCAAACCAGTCTGCTACCAGTGGACAAAGCCACAAGAGGCACTACTGGTATGTGTTTACACATGCACACATGCATACACATACATGCAACTGAAATACCAGAAGATATTAGCTAAAATGGCAGGAAAAGAAAGACAAAATATCATAAACACAGACCAAAAAAAGATACCAATCAAATCTCCCCAAACCCCTCATACCATGAGATTCAGCATAACGAAGTCATTTTGGGCCATTTCTTGTATCTCTTCATTTTCTGCAAAAGCTTTCTTCAGTGCTGGAAAAGATACGATAATTTTGAAGTCCACCTCAACCACTGCCTCCTCTTCTGCTTTTAGGCACCATGTTGGCCTGAGACTGACCACATTGTTCATGCCTGTTGCTTCACGTTCGAAAGGAGACACTTCCTTCCAGGGCTCTATCACTGCTTTTTGATTTTTCAACCCATGCCAGTACAACCTCCCAGCTATGAAAATGGAAGCTCTCTTCTGTTATTTATGAGGCCTGTAGTTTCAATAGATACCATATCTCAGCTTGACAAAAGTGTATTATTCTTGGAAAATTCATATTAGATCAATTTCAGCAGTTTTGTCCTCAYCTTCTTCTCTAGTTACCAGATCAGGAGGATTGAACAATATTAAATCTGTTCAATCAGTCAGTAGCAAATCTGTGTCTCTTAATTAAGCTGCTGAGTGCTGCATCAGGGATAGCAGGACAGCAACATAAAGGATTTTTCATATTCTTTGTGGGGCAGGTTCGTAGTGGAGTCTGTATAAATAATAATAATTTCTTAGCTCTTCAACTACCTTTTCATTCACCTATTTCTTTAAACGCTTTTGAGTAAGCACATATGTAATGAGGTAATCAGTTGTCTTGGAAAACTACTGTGAGAGGACCATGCAAGCATATAGGTATTTGCAGTTTCTTATAAAAAATCTTCACAAAAATTTAAAGCTCAAAGAAAATGAAATTACCTTGGCAGTATTGACAGTCTTCCAAATGATGAATGACCATCAGTGGCTTGTTACTTCATTAATAATAATAAAAAACCATGTAGTTAGATCATTTGACAAGTATGATTTTACTAAAAGATTGGAAAAAGCAAATAGTATTTCATCCCACACTAACCCACAGTAAAACCATGCAGAGGTTCTGTGAAGAACTGAAAATTGTTTTGAGCAAGGGAAAAGAACATAATTCTTTCATAAAATAAATAGGGAAACAGAGGTCCCATATCTAATATTTTTTCTAAAATAAGAGGTTCTTCAAGAAAGAAACTGCAGAGTCATAACCTGGTTAGTATGTAATCAAACTGTGGGTACTGAAGAGGTAATTAATATTTCTTAAGTGAGAAGTTCTCTCTATGTGATTAAAAAAAATAAAATTAAGTCTTTACCAGCCTGGAATAAAATCATTTTTATAAAATTGTGTTCTCAATCAGACACTTTCCATGAAAAGTTTCATTTTTTAAGCTTTCATGAACAGATATACAGTAAATTGAATTTTTCCATGAAATGTCAATACTTTGCAAGACTTCTTATTTATCTTTTGACTGTCAAAGCATAAATAAAACAAATTTGTGCATATTCTCCTGCAATTTTTTCAACTACTGTTACTTTTCAGCAGTGTAATTACTAACACTTGATCTGTTATCGCTGTCAAGAATTGCTCAGTAGCAGATTCCTAGCCTTTTTCATAGACCATAAATGAGATTAATTGAAGGGGAATTATTTTTAAAAGAAAAAGCAGTTTAACAGTAGCTTGTACTACACTATTATGGTCTAAAATGAACTGTAATGGAGATTTAAATGAATATGAAGTTATGAATCCTCAAATATATTTTCAGCTGAATCCCAGAGAAAAATTCATTTGTAACTTCTAGGACAGTGAGAAATTGTGGGTACATCATGCATATAAAGCGTTGGAGAAAATGTTAGAGACAGAAGATCAACATGAAAGAGCAAATGCAACTGATTCTCCAGTTGATTAAGGAAATAATCAGAGATACATAATATCATGGAAACAGGTGCATTTGTTTTATTATAATATTCATTTATCATTGCTTATTCAAATGACTACACTGCTATTGTGACAGAGAAACAATAGCATTAAATGCAGGCTTGCCTAACAGCTGAGGATATTGCTTCAGAGTCACAAGACCCCTACAACTGCTTTTATTTATGTACACAAAATCTGGTTTATTAAACTGTGTGGTCTGCAGATCAGCTGTAATGGGATTTATTTGTTCTCTTTCTTTACAGTATACTGAGGCACGACTATAGGATTAACAACTTTTTCTTTTCAAGCTGTTTTTTAATCTCTTACCTTTTTTTTGCTTGATAAAGCCCTTCTTCATAAGTTTGCACCCAAATAACATCATCTCCCCATCCTAGAAATATAACAGAAGGATTAACTAGTGGCTAGATATATAACTCATAAAAAAATTATATTTTTGATATTGACGAGCAAGTAAAGAGTTAACAGGACTATCAAACCTTCATAGCATGACAGGCATTTGTCAATAGTTGCGCACAAATGGGATTTTTTTTCCTTCAGTCAAAGGTTCCCAGTCATCATGGATATACTAATTCTTATGGTTACTGTACAAATTTTAAGAGCTATGTAAACTTAGATACAAAAAACAGGCTCAGATTTACCTAAACTTCAGTATCTAAATTTCCTGAAAGGTGCACTGGGAGATTAAAAAAAAAAATTAGCCTCAGTGGGAAGCGGACACAGTTTGCATCATTTGGCAAACTCGCTAGATCTCTTTTGGAATACTCAGATGTTCCCAAATCAGGATTCAAATTCTTTATATTGGCTGATCTGTGTTTTATGTAGACCCTGGGGCTGACAGCTTATAAAAGTTATAGAGAAAAATAAAATTAAAATATGAAAAAGCAAACAAGACCAGTTGTAATATGCTTTACATATTACAGTTTTAAGAGCAGCTCCTGAGTCATGAATTTAAAGCCCTGGAGTTGAGAATACTCTGTTTAAGTAAGTAATTAAAAAAAAAAAAAGATTATTCTGTAAAAACCTCCATAGAAACAAAATCCAAATAGGTCATCAGCTTCATCACTTTGTGGGATTCGTGTATCGCTAGCTAACAGTCCAGTTGGTTTCATGCCTTCCAGTCCCAAAGATGTCAGCCCTTGTGCGATAGGCTCCAGACTCCTGAGCAGCATCGTTCCCTTTTGCTAAGCTGCCAGGTGAATTCCACGCTACAGGGCACAAAAGCTTCTGGACCCGGACCAGGTTAAGGCTTTATTTCTTCTGTGTTGTCTGGACAGTGCTTGGACCAGCCCCGATCATGCCGATTTAGCGTTAACCTTCTGGTGGGACAATTGCTTGTGACGCAGCTAGGTCTTCTCTTCTCACAGGAGACTGATTYAGACAACAGATTTACTTATCTGGTTGATGGGGAGATTCTGGCCTGTTGACCCACAAGTCCCCAGCCTTGGCTGAAACCAGTTGCTGACATAAGTTGTAACGCAAGAGAATCAGCTGGGGTCATTTTACAGAAGATTTAAATATTCCCCTTTGATCTGTGGAAATTACAGGTAACATGCTCAAGACTCTACAGTATCCCAAAAGGCCAGAAACCAGGACTAGAAAACTGACAGTTGCTTCTTCTGATCATTTTTTCAAAATAATCCGACACCTGTGGATTAATCAAAAATAAACTGCATTTATGAACCATGATCTGCAATTTCTTTTTGGTTATTCCACAAGTGCCACTGATTTTGTCTTATATATTCACAATATATAAAAAAGAACATCCTAAAACAAACAAACAAAAACCCCCAGTCCAAACTGTTGTTCTGTGTAAAAATATGGGTCTGTAGAAAATCTGTTCCATAGAAACTGGAGTTATGAAATTGTGTTTCAGTATTTACAAGTTATCATTAGGTCACTGGGAGCCATGTGAGTTGTGCAGGCTATATGAGGCCTTCAGCCATATCCTTCAGGACAAACCAAAGGGGTGAAAAGTCATGCAATAAGAAGATGCTCAATTTAGAGTGCCACATAACACTAGAGAAACACACCTCATAAATAAATAAATAAATAAATAAATAAATGCTTTCAGCTATATTCTAAATAAAAACATTTGATGACCTCTTGGGTGGGATAAGGAGGTTAATAAAGTAAAAATACAGGACCTCTTGACAGTGTCTGGGGCGCTCTTTTTTCCTTTTTGATTGCCATTGCGAGGTTGGAAGAAACTGCAATTAGCAGGAGGGACAAGGCCAACGTTGAATGCAGCATATTTTCTTTAAGAAGATCTCTTTCAACACAGCAAGGAAACTGAAAAACAACGCAACAGCTTTAGTTGCCTGTATTCATCACCTAGTATAAAGTAAATCAACTTGTTAATGGTATTCTAACAACCTATACCACAGAGGCAGTTTTGGTTATTTCTATAAATGCCTTCCTTTGAGGACAGTGCAAAAGAGGGGTGCTTAACTCCATATTATGCAACACTGCTTTGAGCTGTCAAAGATAGGCTGCAGGTGATGGTTCTCACTACAACAGATCAGGGGAACAGAATTCATTTCAGTTTCATTTCTAGTCACCCAGAATTTGATTATCATGAATGGGTACAATAGTATAATACTGGATCATGAATATAGCAAGATAGTACTACTAGTTGCTTGTTCTGTTAGTTTTTTAAATTTCAGTAATACATAAGAGCATGGGCTTTTTTTAATGGATAGTAGATTTTCTGGTCAAAAGGCATCTCACGATATCCCCCTTAATAAAACAGAGGGGAAAAAAAAAAAAGAAACAACCAGTGTTTGCTTCCTGTTGTAATCCACTTTAGGGCAGCAAATTCCTCCAGAATAGCACCCTCAGCAAGTTTGCTGATGATACAAAACTGGGAGGAGTGGCSGATACACCAGAGGGCTGTGCTGCCATTCAGAGAGACCTGGACAGGCTGGAGAGSTGGGCGGAGAGGAACCTCRTGAAGTTCAACAAAGGSAAGTGCAGGGTCCTGCACCTGGGGAGGAATAACCCCATGCACCAGTACAGGTTGGGGGYTGACCTGCTGGAAAGCAGCTCTGCKGAGAAGGACCTGGGAGTGCTGGTGGACACCAARTTAAGCATGAGGCAGCAATGTGCCCTTGTGGCCAAGAAGGCCAATGGTATCCTGGGTTCCTGCATCAGGAAGAGTGTTGCCAGCAGGTCGAGGGAGGTGATTCTCCCCCTCTACTCAGCCCTGGTGAGGCCACATCTGGAGTACTGCGTCCAGTTCTGGGCTCCCCAGTACAAGAGGGATGTGGCACTACTGGAGCAAGTCCAGCGAAGGGCTACAAAGATGATTAGGGGACTGGAGCATCTCTCTTATGAGGAAAGGCTGAGAGAGCTGGGCCTGTTTAGCCTGGAGAAGAGAAGGCTGAGAGGAGATCTTATCAATGTGTACAAGTATCTGAAGGGAGGGGGTCGAGAGGATGGGACCAGACTGTTTTCAGTGGTGCCGAGCAACAGGACGCGAGGCAATGGGCACAAACTGAAACACAGACACTTCCAGCTGAACATGAGGAAAAACTTTTTCACTGTGAGGGTGACRGAGCACTGGAACAGGTTGCCCMGAGAGGTKGTGGAGTCTCCTTCTCTGGAGATATTCAAAACGCGCCTGGATGCAATCCTGTGCAATGTGCTCTAGGTGACCCTGCTTGAGCAGGGGGGTTGGACTAGATGATCTCCAGAGGTCCCTTCCAACCTCAGCGATTCTGTGATTCTGTGATTCTGTAATATTGAAACTGTCATTCAATTTTTAGCCTACAGTTTATGAACCAGAATATACARAGAGCTAGACAGATGTGAAACAAATGTTCTGATTTCCAGGTGTTTCTCACAATGAAAAAAATTAATATTTTTCCCATTCTTCATGGCATTTGTAAATTAGTTTTCAGCTCAAGTMCTCCTTTAAAAAACAGTCCATCTGTGCTCCCAGGTGTTTCAATATTCTGAAGGGATTTGCTTCTCTTCATGACAAAGATCACTATAAGAAATGCAGTAACTTCTGGTCCTGATAAAAGTTAAAGCACAAAGCAGAGCTTGCAGGAAAGGTGTTTTGGAAAACAAACAAATAAACAAACAAAACAAATAAAAACTCCACCCACCACACATTTTTCAAATCAATTAATTTCATTTAGGTCTTATTACTTCCTGATATAGTCATCTTTAGGCATTAAAGCTACAGTTTTCAGGTTGATTTGAACCTGCTGCTTTGAACTAAGTTGAGAAATACAATGCACATAGCCTGGGATATCACCCAGTCATCTTGTTAGTTCTCATCTTACAGGATGTTCCAATTTTCAGAGGTTGAGCTTTATGAGTTAATAAGACAACCTGTTGAGAAAGTCTTCTGACTTAAACATGCTCCCCCAACCACACCCACTTTAGCCTGTACTGATAAAGAAGATTTCAAACTGGAATTTAATAATGACATCCAGTATGTCATTACGGCCCTGAGCACTGTCAAAAGAAGATGCTTCATGATTCTTAGGACAGAMAGTAAGGAAGAGTAAAAAAGCTTTTTATCCTTGCTGTAAGGGATCCCTCAGTGCCACTAAAATCACTTTTATCCRTTCCATTTTGGGTGAATAAATTCCAATACCACTTTCAATACCTGCCAAACTCAATAAAGAAAAGTTTTCATTCAAGGGGTGGAAGAAAATTTGCACCTTAAAAAGAAGGAAAAATTCTTGTTAAATATCATAAAGATTCCTTATTTCTGAAGAAATTTCTCTAGGTTTCTTAAAATAATCAATACAATCACTATATTATTTTCCCCTTTTCAGTCTCATCCACAATGGTTCCCCTTTCCCCCCCTGTGGCATCACAGCTCTAGAGTTGCTATTTGTTTCACATTTTCCCCCCTTAGGCTTCTGTGTGTTAGCCATCACTGGCTCATTTTTTTTTAGAAAGGAGTTTCCTTTGGAACTTATTAATTCTGCCCCTTAATTTAACAATTGAGATTATGAATGTTGAATGAGAAAATGTGAATTTTTCTAGTGTTTCATAAAGAGAAACTAAAATTTTTATGTTAGCTTGGGGGCCAAGGAATATTCATTTAAGTTTTCAACATATTTGTGCAGACCACTAGCTTGATTCAGCAAAAGCCTATCCCTACAACCTAGTACTATATTCTTGACAAATGAGTATTTGTAACAACTCTCTGTGAAGGTTAATAACTATGCTTAGTATCAGTTTACCTATAAAATATTAACATCTAGCATTTATATTAACATGTTAAAACTCTATTTAAACATTAATAATTATGGCTTTGAAATCACACCAGATGTGTCACTATAAATCAAGTATGGAATGTGTAGATCACTCCTTTCTTTCAGGATGAATATCTCAAAAAAAAAATCAAAGTATAAATTTCTCCAAGTTACAGTATTATTTATCTTAAGTTTAAATAATTTATCTTCATCCTATTGAAAGCCCACAGTCTTTCAGAATGATAATTCATGGAGCCATACCGGGGGGGTAGTTTAAACTCAATATTCTGAATTTTTGATGTTGTATGATCCAGTAGTTAATTGATTTAAAGAAAAAAAATTACAGCCAACACCATAGAACCTGTCTCAATCTCCCTGTCAGAACAAACATTGTGCTAATTAATCTCTAAGCATCTACCATTTGTCTTTTTCTTATCACTAAGCTTATAACATGTTTATCAGCCAAGGCTCTTTGGTATATTGAGAGAAAAGTGGAGAATGAGAAAYGTTTGCTCACCAGGGCTGACCAGCTCTCTTGACGGAAGGTCCTTTTCCTGGTGGCTACTTAAAAATGGGTGTGATTGAAACACAGAGCACCTGAGCTGCCCAGGTCTCTGTGCAGCAACAGCAGCACGTTCACCCGCAGAAACAAGAGGGACCTTTTTGTTGGAAACCAAACTGATGGGTTTCCACCCGCCCCCCTCCTTTTCTGCCATCCCTCCAACTTTTTACTCTTGTGAGTTCTCATGCTTGCGCACTGTCTCCTTGGTTTTCTCTTCATCTTGGCTTGTATCAGATTTCTTGTATGAGGACTGAAAATAAATAGTGGCCTATGTGTGTCTGCCACTTTCCCCCTCAAATAGTTTGAGTCTGGCTTATGTCCAGTGAAAAAAGAAACCACCAATGAAAGCTGGAACTGTAGGTGCTTTTGTTCCCAGTGAATGGCTGGGTTCACTGGTGCTTGAAGATTAGGTATGAAGCTAATAGGAAGACATAAGGGTTACTTTGTGTAGAGGAATGTAATTAACAAATAAAAGTAACTTTTTCTGAGAGAAAAATTCTTTTTTTTTTTTTTTAAGAATATGGTTTAAAGCATCTGATTATTGCTTCTGTAAGTTGTAGTTTAAAAATGATCTGATTTTTTGGATGTGATGTTTGATATAATTTTGACCTCCCTTGATTAATAAAGGAAAAGTCCTTTATTCACTGGGTTTGCATAAAGAAAGAATTAGCTGGCTCACCGTTCCCCTCCTTGGATAGCTTTTGCACAGGAACCAGATGCAATCCTCTTTTGGTTCTTCCTTTGTCATGTATTTGGTTATATTGATTTTATGGTTACAGATTTTCCTCCTCTTTGTGTGAAGTCTGGGTTCTTATTTATCTTTGATGCTTTGTTTTCACTGATATGCATAAGATTAAGGATGCACAATTCTTGTATTATGTTTTTCATATCTATTCAAGAAGCCTTTCAGCTTGATCTGTAAAATTTGAGCATAAGTTGTTTTTTTCTAGGTGGCATTTTCTCAGGAATTTTCTCCCTTGTTCCTCCCCAATATTTGCTGCTGCAACAAATCAACTACTTTGAACCAAAAAGTGTGAAATGTGGCTTTTTGTATTTTTAGTGCTGACCTATCTTTAACTTTTGTAATGGAGAATAGAAACTTGCATTTCCAGTTTTTTAAAAAAGTATAGTAATTGTATTTAAGTCCATAATACTCTGAGCTCCTAGAAAGGTTGAAGAGGAAAGAAATGTGGTTTGGTTACCAAAGAAAGGCGGACGCATATTTAAATCAAAGTGCTATGTTGCATTTTCTCATTTAAATTTTGAACAAATGAAAAAGATTTTCTGAAATCAAACAAAGGATAATTTAAAGAACAGCCAACACCCATATATCCATCCATCCATCCAAGCTTTGGGTCATCACACAGAAATTCCACAGAAGCTTTAATCCTTCTTATTTCTCAACTAACTACAGATTGTTTAGCAATTAGAAAATTACAAATTTTGCAAGTAGATTGAAGTGTATTGCTGCCCAGCACTGAGATACTGTGTTCTTCACTGCACAGGTTTCCTTTCTTATTGTTTTGATGAGTGAGTAGGGATTCAATGAAATAGATTAAAATTAGCATTGAGCTAGCTGCAAATGCTCTTATTGTCTTCTGTGATCTGTTTTTGAAAATGAGGATTTCAGTCCGTGACCACCTTGCCATACAGAAGTTGACAGGCCTAATAAAACAGACCTTTTCAGGGTTTAATACTGGAGGAAAAAGCTGGAAATATTCTGTAAAACCATGCTAGGTGCTTTCTCTATACACATCTGGTCGCTGCATGTTTGGTGGGAGCTTGCCAGCTCCCTGCTTTGTCCTGCGTGTGTCCAGCACTCAGACCTGAAGCGAGTGCGAAGCGAGAGCTCGTACCAGCGGCGGGGCCACCCCCACAGCCCTTGGCCCTGCTGCCTTGCGTATAGCTCGCTGACCGTGCAGCGGTGGTCACCAGCCAAATATCGCATCTCTGCGCTGAGCACGTGTTTCTGTGCTCTGACTCAGGCTTTTTTTCACTGCTAGCGCGGTCTCCAGGGTAACGCGGAAGGAAGGTGTTTTCATTTTTCTCTTCCTTCCTAAAAGTTTCATTTTGGGTGTACAGGTTACCAGAGGTTAACTGTACTCATTATACAGCTATCCAGGTCAAAATTAGGAAATGTAAGAGTTAGCTAAACATAGGGGTTAGGTCAGCAGAAAGCAGCGAATAAAGCATATGAAGAGGATAAACTTTTAGAAAGAGAAAGATATTGGAGAATGACCRGTGTTTGGACTCAGCTGCCAGTTTTCATAAAGTCTTGCAGAGGCAGATTTAGATATGCATCAGCTCATTTATGAAATGTGAATCTGTCTTTTAAATTTTGTTCTACATAGTGCTGCACAAACAAAACCAATGCTAATTCAGAGTGAAAAAAAAAAAGGCTGTCGTATCCTGTATCAGTTCCCTGATCTCATTCTTTGTGTGGCCTTCTCATTGCTTGTTCTGGTATAAGCTAGGGGTACCCTGGCCTAAGGAGCAACAAGCTGGTGGGATGGTAACAGGACCACCCCGTGTGACATTAGCTCTCATTTATGCATAAGTTTAATTTAAAGTGATCGTGGACCACTTGCATAAGAGAAACACAATTTAGGGTTCATATAAAATTTTATTGAGTAAAAAGCCTACATGAAATACTATCTGGGTGAGGTGCACAAAATCTTCTGTGCCAAAAGGTATTGCAGTGGTGAAATCTCTGTAGACAGAAAAGTGAATCAGCGAACTGAAGCAGCTTGCCGAGGCCCACAGCACAAGTCAGCACAGCGCAAGAACGGCTGCCTGCTGTTCAAACGCCAGAGTGGAGGATGAATATCGCTGCCAAAAGTCTTACTGTTCTCCTACATCCATGGGCTGTAGAGATCATTAGGGCTAGGTAGTCCAACATACGAAATGACTTTTCCAATATTTTTGCACGGCTACAGCTTGCTTACAGGAGCCAGTCCCAAGAGTGTAATGAGCTACTCTGTGTCAGCTGAGTGGCAAACTTTGTGGGCCATGAGCAAGAATGAAGACAACCTGCGGCTCAGTTAACACCATAACTATGTCCAACTTGTTAGCCTGTGGGAACTTATTTGTTTGAGCTCTTAAGGTGTGTATAAATCTGAATTCACTGAGTGCATAGTGTGGGAATTCAAAGTATAAGAATAAAAGACAAAAGAGAGAAGTCGGTATATAGGAAAATTTCTAGGGGAAAAGATCCCCCAGTGACACATCTTTGCTCTATGTGCTTCATCATGGGCTATGGCTTCTCCTCACAAGGTTAAGTATAAAATCCCCTGAATTACAGCAGGCTTAGTAGAAGGAACCTCCATTAAAAGGAAAAGAAAGTACATTTGATTTAAATGAAAAGGAAAGTTTTCRTGGTTGCTTTTGACTATTAAAAATCTCCCTCTTCAGTACTTGCACAACTAAAACACTCATGTCTGGTACCTTCCCTCTGCTGCTCCTGCCTCTCTGGATCGCTTGGGTACTGGTCTCTTACCACGCTCTGGGGAAGATACGAAAAGCCTGATGATATGAAGCACACCACCGATACAGTAGTAAGGAGGGGTATTAAGACACTTCAGAAAGCCATTTTCTGTTCAAGCATCTGTGATTTATGCACTTTCTGTTGGGTCTATCAGTCAATTTATCCTAATTTTATAATCATTATAGCTTGAATAGAAAGGGTAGAGCAGGTCTGGTGAAATGTTTCTGAAGGGGCCTGATGGCCACACTGCTTCTTGCTCAGCTCAGTCATGTTAAACTCTGACCGCATTTCTTTAGCAGACAAAAAGAAATGGTTTGACCTGTTGTTTTGTAAGAGGAGGAGTGTCAGTTTTCTCCTTTACAACAATGCAAACAAAAGGCTTTGGTTTAAAAAGAGAAGCAAAAATGCATTAGCGTCACTGATGGAGGAAAGAAAGGGCAATGAAGGATTCGGGTTTCAATGACAAGTTATTCCTATACAAAAGATTTTCTTTTTCTTTTCCAGTGTGAATTGTTCCACAAATGTCATAACATCAAGATGAGTGCGAATTTTTGATAGTGCTGTTGCTTCTTTTAGCTCAGACCATACAGTACTGAAGGTTGTGAATTAAATGTCCTGTCCCATTGAAGTCAGTGAGATTTTGAGCTTTTGCTTGCCTGGTGCCAAGATTTTCCCCTGTAATTTTAAACACTACTAAGCGTGCTAGGCATTGACTTCCAGGGGGCAATTGGGCAACCTGGGAATGTTGCAATGCTAGGGCCCCCAACTCCAACCCTAGGGGATTAATCCTATTGCTATGGAAATCTATATTCAGTGTATAATCTGTGTTAATTCTAGTCAGTCTTGGGTTCACTGATACCTGGAATAGTACAAGATGTACTCTACAACCCCCTGAAATAATATGGCCCATGCAAGTTGTAAAGCTCCTCGAACCCTGACCACCCCTCTCACATCCACCCTTGGGCAGGCAGAAACTGAGCGTGGTTGGTTGAACTTCCACTGCAACAGCTCGCTGGCCCAGTTGGGGTTCAGCTGTGCTCCCACGTGTCTGAACACATCCTCACTGGGAAAGTAGTAGTTAGAAAAGATGTCGAGTACAAAAGTGTCATTTTTCAACACCCTCCCCAGCAAACTACGGTGGGTGAACACCTCTCCTGCCTTGTGAACRCCAATGAGACTAATAAAATGAATCCTGAAGCTAAACTACCTTTGTAAAAACAAACCCAAAAGCACCAGGGCAAAGACTGGCAGAGGGTAATACTGTTGCTTATTTCACTGCCTCAGTAACTAACATAGCATGAAAATTGCATTATCCTTATAATTTTAAATGCACCTGTGTAAAAAATTTCACTTGTGTTTCACTTTCACTTGTGTGAAAAGATTTATGATGAGTTAAATGATGATAGGCAATGTTTTGATGTTTGAATCTTAGTTAGCTGCTCACTCAGCAGAAGGAATGCTGCAACGCACTTTCACCATTGTTTTAAAATGAAATGAAATGGAAATGAAATGAAATAACATAACATAACATAATAAATAAATAAATAAAATGAAATAAAATGAAATTAAATTAAAGTTGTGCTGAGGTCTGAGAAGGGGCTCGACCAAGCTGACAGGCTATCTTAACTGTTGGGCCTGCTAGCCTGGTCCCCAGCTTCGTACATGCCAGGATGAGACCCAAGGGTATGGTTTCTGCCTGCATGCCTGGGTTTCCTTGAGCAAGCTGGATGGAAACCCCGCAGTGGTGTGGGAATGGTGCTATGCAGCAGTGCTTCCCATAGGCTGTGCATGCCAGGAGTCTGCCCCTATGCGGCACATGCAGCCCGTGCCTCCCAGACAGCGGCAGCTTCTCCAATGAAACGTCCATGCCAGAGAATATAAACAGGCAGTTTATAACCATCCTTGAAATCGGACACTAGGATTAATGCTTCTGCTCTCATAAAAAGCTTTGACTACAAGAAGCTTTGGGGCCCTTGGGTCTGTCTTACCTGAAGATGGTACCTCCAGCTGGTGCTTTCTAACAGCAAGGCTGACCATTGGGGCTAATTCAGAGGATTAAACGCTATCTGTGGATCTGCTTCCCAGAAAGGGAGGTTGCTGACACAGTCCTCCTCAGCCAGTCTCATGCGTGAGCAAGGGAGGAGGGCGCAGCTGCCACAGCAGCCAAAATTCAAAGTTGCTCCTGCAACATCTATTGATAACTCTGCAAAAAACTTTTACAAATGCCTGATGTGCCTTAGAAAATGAATAAAAAATTAATTAGGGGATTACACAACCACAATGTCCCCCAGGATTTTATACTGAACACCATGAAAAAGCTTCATAGAAAACATATTTTCATGTACACCTATTGGTGTACAACAGGTCTGGATCTCAGGGCATAGTCAAACATAGCAAACAGTACGAGGGCTGACAAGTGCACTGCAGGCTCAGAGCTCTGAACATTAACTTTCACTGCCAAGCAGAAACATGAATAAATGGAAAAACCCTGCAAGAGTCCATTAGGCTTAGGTTTTGAATGGCAGCCAAAAATCATTATTAGAAAATTTCTAATTCATTTCAATAAACACTTGAATGAAATCTAGATATGACATGCTGGTGGGCTCCTCTGGTTTTGTGTGTGTTTTTCAAAATAGTCACCAATGTGGAAATGGCACTTCTGATATTACGATCTGATTCACAGCACATGCACTGTTTTCTTTTCCAAAAAAAGTACTCTAGGTAATGCTCAAATGAATAAACTACTCCAGGGATGTCTGAACTCCCAGCGGTTTGGTTACACTGGACCACTGTGCTTTTTGGCTTTGTTTTCCCATAAAGACATTGTTATGGAATATAAACATAATAATATAACTGGAAAAAAAGCATTTATTGAAATAGTTTTTACAGTGGTTTATACTGGCTGCAAACTATATTCCTGCTTCCCCAGTCAATGTCTACACTTTCACTTCTAAGCCTTCATCTTGTTCCAGTAATGTCACCTCATACCCCCTCCAGGGTTTTCTCTCTTTTTTTGGGACACTCTGACTCCTCCATCCTTGAACTGCCCTACAGTACAGCCCCTGGAAAACTTGCTTCCTGGCTTAATCGGCACCTCACTGTCAGCTCCCTGCAGCTACTGTGAAGCTCTAAGCCTCCATGAGTCACTGCTGTCCRCCTATCTGCTTCCATTTCCCAATGAAATTATTTTCATTCCCCTTAGGCTTCTCAAACTTCCCAGCCATTTTTATAGATATTAGGCTTGGAAGGCTGTCAGGGGAAAAACAGAATTTATTATTTTTGATGAATTTTGCTGAGATTTACAGAATATATGTGTTTTGGTGAACAGCAGGAAACCAGCTCTGTATGTTACAGGCTCCTCCCTTCAGCTCAAAAGTACAAAATGTTCTGGAGAATTTGTTTGTTTAATGCTAAGTGAGTTCTAACAGATAGAGCTGGCCCTTCTATCGGCAGATCTTTTTGTTACAGTGTTTCTAACCATGCAGTTTTCAAACAATCTTCCAGGTTTCTGTTGAAAGAAAAGTCCTGTTTATTTAGATTCAGCTGTCTTTTTTTCTGAATAATAGAGCAGAGCATTAGCAAGATTTGGAATATATCACACATGGGGAAGCCCTGGAAGGCCTTCTGGCCAACCAAGCTCCTGGTGTGCCTGAGAGCACATAGACTGCCAGSCAGCCTCTCTGGGAGGAAGACTGGATGTCTATTTGTGGCTAGCTAGATCAGAGAGTGCTGTGATGGAGCACACAGAGCTGTCTTCTCTCTGCTTTTATTTAGCCATCTCAAAAGAGCCTCTGGGGAACAGGTTTCCAAAAGGAACCAGGTTTGGTACAGCTCCCTATATTGTTTCCTGTTTGTGACCCTCAGCTGGAAGAGAGGAGAACCATACTTCCTTCACTCCGTAGTCTAGAGCACAGCAGATAAACCTAGAAGTGTGGTGCATACTCAGGCCTCCCAGTTTTCTGCTGGACCAGTGAGACACTGCCTACACACTGGGTTATGCTTGTTTTGGTGTTGTGGCAGAGGAGGAACTGCAAAGTGAGGGTACAGCTGGAAAGAGCCTTCTCCTGGGGCTTTGTTGCAGTCTCATGAGGAGACATGAGTCCTGCTGCAGAAGGTCCTGTTGCCACCTCTGCTCTCCAGCACTCTTGCTGGATGTTGGGTAGCCACATGCTGGTGGTGTCCTACCATTATGGGCCTTTCAGGGAAGCGAACAGGGACCATGAAGGGGGGCCCAAGTGACCCAGCTCTTTCCATGGTGTGTGAAAATTAACAGGTTCATATTGAGCTGGTTCTCACACAATGATCTAGTAAACGTGCACATGTCAGGAAAGCACAGGCAGCAGGCAATAACTAAGCCTTTCTGGTCAAATGTATATTTTCTGTATTTTCAGTCTTGCTACTTCAGCTGTGAACAAGTACCTCACCCCTACAAGTGTGCACCATTTTATGGAGCTCTAAACTTATAGAAATGAATTTGTAGCCCACCTGAATAGAAAATATAATTACTATATTTCAATAGATTAAGAAGTCTTTTTTAAAATCATAGGTTAAGAAAGAGATATCTAGAATTTACTTTTGCCTTCTAAGTTATGAATTTTTAAATTTTTTATTCTTGTAATGTCTTGTAGAGATATTTCTCCAAAAGCTGTTAGAATGGCTCAGTAACTCTTTTAGGAGCCTGAAGTAATTTCAGACCTCACTTTCTTATTATATTTGAGTTTCTGGATGAAGCAAATTTTGATAGAATATCTTTCTAGTGTTTTGATTCCATAAATGACTTTGTGAAGCATCAAAATCTAAAGAAAATTAAATGCAAACACCACTGTAGTTGGAGGCTTTGGGTGGGACTTGTGTAGAGCAAATATGATCTTTCAGTATTTATGCTTATACAGCCCTTTCAGTTTATTGATGTGGTCCATAAGACAAGAATTTGATAGTTCCCAATTCCTCTAGTTGGCAGTGTTGCATTACTAATAGCTAAAGAACAAATGTTTTTATTTTAACTTTGCTGGATTCCAGTGATAAGTTCAGAACACAAATTATTTAAGCATAAAATGATTACATATAAAAATTCACAAAGCTTGGAAAAACAGTTAAAAATCAATTTTGAAAAATCAGACTTTTTTTGTATTTTATGTGCATATAAAGTAATTTGAGAGGGGATGGGGTAGAAACCCAGACCGGATTTTGAGGAAGAGAGCCAGGAAATTCAGCATGTGTTTTGGAAGAGATTGAGAGCTCAGAAATATTCAATGAAACTTTTTGACTGCCACAAGAAATGAAAAGCGGCTGCATTTCCCTGCAGTCAGAGTGTCCCAATAAAGACTTCACAAGCAAGAACGCTCTCCAGAAACACATTGGACTACTTTGCTGCAGCTGTGAGAGTGAGTCAGCCAGGCATCTGTTGAAAGAGACGTCTGTTGCTGCAATGTTTTTGTGATGTTTTTCTGCAGTGACATCACTATATCTTTGCTTTAAAATGTAATACCACATAAAAATCAAACGGCATTGTGTGCTGTAAAATGACAGTGTTTACAACTTCTTTTAGTATTTAAGATTTCTGTACAGGTATTCCTTTAACTTTTATTATAATCAGGGGTCTATCCCAGGGTTTGTTTCCATGAAGGACTGACACAAGAGGGCACAAGAGCAACTCAGTATCTCTCAGCTTTCGTCTCCTTTTTTACTCTGTTCTTCAGCCAAACCTTGATCCTGCAAGTTTTTGAGTCCTGGGCCCCATTCCAGCACAGCACTTGATATGTATTTATCTTTAGGCATATTAGCAACCCCATTGATGTCCATAGGACCACTCATATGCTTAAAGTTAAGCATGTTTTCGAGTGTTTATACAGCATCAGAGAATATGGGATTGATCTCTCTGGCAGGCATTCAGGAAAGCTTCTCCTAAAGAAGGCAGGAAGGCTTCTCTTCTCCTGATGTGGACCTGTCTTTCTGGTGCAGTACCATTTATCCTCAACAATGAGTTGCTAGAAGAGGGCTCCTGCTGATCATTCCTCACCAGTTTAACAGACTGTGCTGCTTTCCTGATAGAAAGGTTTCAGCTCTTGTCATTGCAATGTAGCTTTCCCAACCTGAGCTCTTTGCAGAGCTGTATCTGGAGGTCTCTGCACTGAACGATTTACTGGTGTTCACCAGTTAGTTAGACCAAGTCTGAGCTCATTCCCTGCAGTTGATCCATGGAGCCATAACCATTTTATCATCAACCTGTTGTTGTCACATGGAGCATTTTTCATGCAGTCTGAAAAGGGTAAGTAACAACAGACTTCTGTATTCTTCAGATAGAAAGCCTTTTTCACATATATTTTCCTTCATAACACGATGTATTCAGAAAACTTGATTTAGAAAGGTAGTTCTCCCAAATCAGTGGTTTTTTCTTTTTTTTTAATTTTTATGGGTTTCTATGGCCTCCTTTTATTATGATTCACATCTGAGAAGCAGGGCAAAGATATATGTATCTAATTGAAAACAACTTGACTTTGAGGAGAGTTGAAGAGAAGGAAACAGAGGGTATAAAAGATGGTAGTATCCTGAAACATTGACAGGTATCCCAGGTGTTACTTTTCTTGACCTTTGTGGCCMTTAAAAACTGTTAAACATTACGTTCTGGCTTCCATTGACTAACAGTTCATTTCTAGTATTGGGGTATATTTTTAACTTGACCCAACTTACCCTTTCTCTGTTTTGTTGTTACATTTATAGCCCACATAGCTGACACAGAAACATATTTAGTTTCAGATTAGCTTCCTTCTAGCTACAGTCTTTTCTTGTTTCTTTTTTGAAGCCAAGGTTTAATAGGAGACAGATAGAAACATAGGACTGAGTTATGAAGTACTGTCCTCCACTCCTGGAGGTGGCCACACCATAAAACCCTGCTCACAAATGTATTAAACTATCTCAAAGTTACTTTGGAATCTAGTCCCACTCTTATTTCACAAGATTGTCCTTGAAACTCATTCCTTTGAGAAAAACTTTTATTTAACTAACCTAAACTTACACATGGCAACTTATCAGGGAGGTGTTCTCTTGCCAGCATTGCTCTTTTGTTAAAATAATTCTTTTCTTGCTCTTGTAAGTATTTTTGCAGACATCATATCCCAGCTTGGTCTTTTATCTTCTGGAATGAACAAGCAAATGATTTTGAGTTTTCTCATTGTAAGGAAAAGTCTTTATTCCCCAAACCTGTTTGCCCTCTTCCACATCTGTTCCAGTGTGAGTTCAGGTTTCCTGAACAAAAATGTGTCACAGTATTACAGATATGGTCTTACTAGGACCTTTACAACTACTCTCCCTCTCTGTAAATACCTTTTTGATACCTCCTAGGGTTACATTTGCCTCACTTAGAGTTTTGTTATATTGCTTACTTATAGTCAGTCACAGCAYGACTAGTACACCCATGTCTTTATCTTCCACAATCTTTTCTGACCAACAGGCCTCTGGCTTTGAGCAGAAAGGTCTGCCCATAGTCTTTGTGAAAAACGTACCATTATACCTTGTAGAATTACATTTCATACCAAAATATGTATTTCATAATTATAAAACATCTAATTTTTCCAGCATGATATCATAACTTTCTACACACTGATGCTGCTGCCCAGTTTGTGCTATCAGCAAACCCAAAGAGTATGTTATTAATCTCTTCCAAACTGAACTATCCCCTTGCACTACTACCTAAGTTTTACCTGTATGCAGTTCTTCATAGCTTTTAATTTTTTATAGGTGTGCCTTTTCCATCTTTACCAATCTTTAGAAGATCTACATGCGCTGGCCTCTACAGAGATGAACGCTGGAACCACTTGCATTTGTCCCTACATGACTATTTGTGCAGGCTGTATCTAGCATGAAGAAGTTAGTCTCCCTAAAGCTGCTACTTTAGACAACAGAGATGAAAAGACATGATTAGGAGACTAGTGCCCATCATCTGATGTTAGTCCTTTTAGGTATCCGTCCAGTCACRTCTTTGGAAGATCCCCTTATATCTGCATTGTTCCTTAGCATGTACATCAAAATAGATTATGTTAGACCTCAAAAAAGTCTTAATAGATTTCAAGCCCCAAGATCTAGATATGTTCAACACTAAAGTCTGTGTTATTGGTACTCAACCTTAATGAGTCTATTGTGTGTCCTGGCCACCTGTTTAACTGATGCTCTGACAACAATCATTTCCAAGGCCTGTGTATTAGCTTCTAGACGTGGCACTAGTCACACTCCCATAAATGTTCTTTGAGAATAAAGATGATCTTTCATTTGAATCAGTGAGGTATCTCRGCAGACAGGTACAAGCCAGCAGTTCTTTGTTATTGTTGATGGTGATGTTGCACAGAAGATGGTGTAACAGATTCCAGTGACCCTATCTTTTTTTCCTTTCTTGAATATGAAATATGCTATTGTTGCATATGCTTGTAAAATGTTGCAACGGGAATTTGGCTGAAAGATTTTGGTGTGGTGTTTCAAGAAGAATGGTTTGCGGTGAGGACACAGGTGTGCAACTACATTAGGGTTCTGCTCAGATTCTGCCACAGCATTTTCTCAAGAATAAGAGAATATTAATGAACTTTCTCCCTCTTTTTGCACCACTACAAATTAGATGCAGCCCACAGGTAGAGCAAGATGTTCAGTTTAAAGGTAGTGAAGAGGTATTCACATTGCTTTACATGCCTAGTGAGAAAAATACTTTGTTTAGACTAGGCTAGACTCCTGTTCTCAACCACCCRTTTGAGGGAACCCTTCCTTCTCAATTGACTTAAGGCAGATGCTGAGGAGACTGGCCTTTTGTGCTAAGTGTAGTGACTAACGTTAGCCTGTCTAATTGCAAACTCCTCCACATTTTGCTAGGATTGTTGCCTAAACAGAAACAAATATGTTTTGGGAAAACATATGCTTGGAAAAGCATTTACGTCATGGAAAGCATTGAAAAGCATTTAGGTCTTGTATTTATCTTGGATGCCAACTTTACCCAYGACTTTCAGACTATTTTCCATACTTTTCTGTCATTTCAACAAAAAAGAGCAAAATCTGGATCTTACTGCAATAAAAGGCAATTTTCTCCTTTATGTTAATGGAGTTGTGCTGTCACCTCCAGCAGTCTTTTTCTTTTGTCAAYTTGATGGTATGCCATCTGAAACATAAGTGCATCTTTTGACTGCATATCATTTCATCCAGAAAGTTTCCTAATAATTTTAATAATTAAAAAAAGCATTTTGACTTCTCTTTTGTCATGGTTTTCTTAAAGGATTAAAGATTCTAATTCTAACCATACTTATTCAAGAGATCATATAAGAACAATTCTCATGGTGACCAACAAGCATCATTGCCACTCTGTAAAACAGCAGAACTAGCTGAAGACTTTTTTTTTTTGATGAGCATTATTGAGGAAGAAGAAAGAAAATGTTCACATTGAGATTGAATTTACAGGGCTGGCAACTAGAGGAATGAGAGGAGACATTTTTACTTATAAGCCAAGAAGACTGTTCGTAGTTTGTCATCTGAGAGGTGCATACAAATTACACACTGCTTCTGTGGCATTCCTTAAGGGATGAAGACAGACTGAAAATTACCTAGTTTTTACCAGAGCTTGTAAGATTACAGTGACGAGACTGTGGAATTAAAATGAATGTCTGCCAATGACTGAGTTAATTTGCCCATATTCTGGGAAAGACAAGTTCAGATAAATTAATAAAAAAGGAAAGAAATTATTTAATTACAATATTTAATTATGGCAGGAAAATCCAACACAAATGACTTAGCAAAGGCCAGTGGAAACTTGCTGGAAATAACATCTGTTGTCTGTCTTAAGAACATGAACTAGACTGAGTTCTGAACTAAATCCACAATGTAATATTACTGGAGTACTGACTGGCAAAGGATGTCATCGGTGGGAACTGGATTGCTTGGGAGAAGGCTAGTGGCTTATGAATACTTTCCCTTTCTCTTGCAAATTGATTTAATTCTAGTTCGGCTTGTCAGCAGCCATAAGTTGCAAGAGCGCCATATGKGTGCCATAGCACGATTTACCATGCTCTTGTGTCCAGCTGCAGTGAAAGACCCAGTTCCAGTGTGAACAAAACCCAAATGCCATGGGGACTTTCCCTCTGGCAAAACGCAGACACTTGCAATATAGACATCTACATCTGAGCAAGTCAGCCTAGATCCCCTTGCAGTCAACGGATGTCAAATCAGTAGAGTCAAGGTGAGATTAAGTCACTCCAAAGTAGAAGTCTAAAAAGGTCAGGTGAAGGTCTCTAAATTTTCAATTTCTACTGGTCATAAGGCACTTTTATGGAAGTTGTGTTCAGATACGGAAGTCTGCACTGCAGACATCTATAGTATGTGAGAGGAAATCTACCCCATATGTTTCAGTCTGTCTGTCCATTCAAGAGAGGAGGAAGGACAGTGAAGCCTCTGGAGGAACTGACAGCCAACCCTAACCTGCTATTAGGGACAGAAGCTGATGCTGGGCTTTTACTGCAGGGAGGTCTCTTACCTTCATGGTCTCCCTCAAAACAAAGAGCAAACATAAACAAAAGATGGATCATGACAGGAACAGAGAAAAACAGCTGTGTCTTGTATTATCCTGAACAGATCTTCAGAGGAACACTTGATGAAGCCCTTCATAAAGCCAAATTAGTTACAATGCTGCAATGGCCTCCAGATAACAGAATGATGCTCTAAAACCTAGCCATTTCTTGCCTGTTTATTTATCTTTCTTCCTTCTTCATTAATCTCTTTCTTGGGCAGCAGGTCATACTATTTTGACTTATTCCAATGCATACTTTTTAAAATTGAGAAATCAAGGTTTTCTTCAACTGTTTTAAGAGAAATCTATTTCCTGTTTCCTAACTGAGTCCAAACTGGTTGATGGTGTCTAAATACAGCAACATTCAGATTGGAAGGGACATCCAGAGGTCTCTAGTCCAACCTCCTTCTCAAGACAAGGTCAACACCAAATTCAGACCAGGTTGTTCAGGGTTTTGTCCAGTTGGTTCTAGAAAACCTTCAGGGACAGGGACTCCATGACCTCTCTGGTTAACTTGATCCAGCGCTCCATAATCTTCAGAGAAATTTTTTTCCCCCTTATGTCCAGTAAGAACCTCTCCTCTCAATTTGCAACCATTATCCATGCCACTGTGCACCACTCTGAAGAGCCTGACTCTGTCTTCTTGATAACATCCTCACAGGCACTGCCAAGCTGCCATTAGACCCCCCCACCCCCACCCCCCAAAGTCGCTTCTTCTCCAGGCTGAGCAGGCCCAGTTCCCCAAGCCTCTCATCAGTGGGCAAGTGCTCCAGCCCCAGCCATCTTGGTGGCCTTTGCTGGACTTACTCAAGTGTATTTTCATCTTTGTTGTATTGCGGGGTACAAAACTAGACACAAGATTCCATAAATTGCTTAATAAGTGCCAAGTAAAGCAAAATAAGCACTAGCAGGACWCTTGTTAATATAGCCCAGGATACTGTTGGCCTTCTTTGCTGTCAGTGCACACTGTTGGCCCATTTTTAGTATACCGACAGCCAAGACCCCCAAGTCTTTCTCAGCAGAGCGCTGCTCAGCTGGTCAGTCCCCAGCCTATACTGCTGCAGTGGGTTAGTTCATCCCAGGTTCAGGACTTTGATTATTTTTGAATTTCATGATGTTCCAGAAATATAATTACATTAAACTAGGCTTAAAACAAAGCATATCTAATTCCTCAGCCTGCTCAAACAATCAAACAAAAGATGAAAAGCAGAAATGGTTAGAATAGGACAAGCCACAGAATAAGACTGTGCAATTAAAACCAGGCAGGGACCTAAAGGCAATGTCTCAGTTTGATTTAGCTGTTCACAAATAAAGATTTAAAGCTAAACCCTGCAATTTTACATCCATCAACATCCTGCTTTCACAACCATGCCCTAAAGGGAAGGAAAAGTTCTTGGGTAAGAGAAGAACCAGACTGGTTTTCTGTTTTGTTCATGACACAATCTGTAAGTAACTCTTAAAACTACCTTTGGTATGCTCATGACTCTGATATTCATAGAAGCATCTGGAAAATGAGATTTGGAATTATATATATCAAAATTTATTCTAGAGGTGTATCTCAAAAGTATTTTTAACCTGACCATGCACAGGAAAACCTGGAAAAAATAATCCCAGCAGGCATAATTAAAACTAGTGGGCTAACTGTGCTGAGAGAAATGGCCTTGCAAATGTACAAATGTAGGTATTAGATGGAAAAAAAGAAAGTACTTTTATGTAGAATTAGTCATCTCAGAGTATCCTAAGCACTCAGACTACTTCATGAGTCTTTCTTGGCATCTTTTCTTGCATTCCACTGTTCTTTGGTTCTGCCTTTTGCTTTTTAATCAAAAAACTGTACATGATGTCTTTAGTGAGTGGTGTGCCTGAATTTTATTCATTTGTTTAATACTGACCATAACATGATTTGATCTCTGATTTCTTAATCATTACACCCTGCAAATAATGAATAATTGCAAAACTGCAGAGAAATTATACAAAATAAAAATACTCAGAGGAACTTTTGGACAAAGCTACTGTATGGTAAAAACAACAGAAATACTAGGGGAAGGTCTTGAAAGTAGAGAAGAAGAAGAAAAATGTCTGATACCTCTATCAAATTTCAAATTATTTGCTGCTTCAACTACCAGGGTCCCAGTACTTTGCTGGTAAAGCTGTGACAGTCACAGACACTCCTAAATAATGCAGAAAACAAATTCTGAGTATTAAAATGTAGTTTTGAAATAACAAAGCTGCTCCATTTCTTTCTGATGTGCATTAATTCCTTCTAAAAATCATGGTTTAGGTTAACTTGACTTCAGTATATCCAAGACAGTTCTTTGAGTCTATCCAAAATGCACCAAAAAGAAATTTGGAAACCAAAAAGGGTTCAAAGCTTTCTTTACACTGTCCTAGCTGTCACATTATTTTATGCTCAACACTCTCCTCACAGCTGCCTATAATATCACAAGACCAAATCATAACATGAGATTAGCTTTCCCCAGTCTCTAGCCATGCCCTGTTTCTTTCAGTATGAGTTTCATCCTACACCAGTGAAGTCAACAGAAATTTGGAGGACGCCTTAAGCTGGTGATTGATAAAGTATATGTAGTGCACCTACTTGCATGTTTGCTCTACATTGCATGAGCTTTGTAAGTATCACCCACTGTGGAGTAAGCTGGTGGGTTGAAGCAGGTACAGGCGATGCAGTCAGTTGCACAACAGGCGAAGATCAGGCTCTCCTTTTCCTTTGTTGCTGAAGTTTATAAACCAGAATCCCAGCTGTGAAAGCCGTCTTTTGGATTTCTCAGAAATATCCACAGAGGAGTTTTACAACCAGTAGAGCCCTACTCAGTGAAAAGGGAGACATGTGAATCACTGTCAAAACTATGGTACAGATCAGGAGACGTTTTTTGTTGGACAGGACTAGGAGGGAGAATATTTTATTTTATTCTGAAACCTGAAGGATTGCTATGTAAAATCGTATGAGAAGAACAAATAAGAAATCTTTTGTAGCTGTGAATGCAGACATGCAGACTTCTTCCATGATTATTGGCACTGAAGAAATGTGCCTGCCTCCTTTGATTGTCATTATCACTTAAAGATAATTTACCTCAGTGAAGGAATGAATGAAAAAGTATCTTTCAAAATTAATTTGTTTCTGCATCTTCACTTTGAACATCTTAATAATGCTTGAACATCTTGATAACGGTTCATCCTTTTTACCTCAAAAGTGAAGATCTAAGGTAGGTGACTCATTACCAACTTCTAAAAAAGTGCAAGGAAAAAAGTCATTTAGCTTCGTTGTAACTCCTTATTTTGTTCAACTGTGTATTTATCTGATGATATTTTATCAGCTTTACCATTTGCTTCACAGGTTGCTGATATATGACATCTGGAAAGTATTTCTTGATCTTTGTCTGTGTGACTTTGGTGTTTTGCTTCCCAAAGTATTTATTAAATCTGTTAATTTTCATGTTGCATTGTAACTACTGATCAAAAATTTTGCAGGAATTGCAGGCTATTGATTTCCCTGTATGTATTTTTCATTGAGTAATATTGGCTTGAATAACCACCTGAGTATTTCCCCCATGTTTGCCTGTTGGGTTGGGCTATACTGTCTGTGACTCTGTGGTGATACCCATTAGTCATATTCAAACTGAGTCTCAAAAGTTGCATTTCCCACTACTTTTGAACTATCATTTTCATATATGATTTTGGAAATCCCCATTTCTGTATTTTGATATCATAGTATTTTTGGTATGTTTCTTCCCCTGGGAAATGTATTATAGTATCTTATGATGAAATCTATCTACCAGTTCTAATTATAATTATTTCATGTTCATAATGTTATGTCCATCAGAGCTTTCACTGAACACTTCTGGCAGATGGATGTAGAGTCCTTGTGAGTTTTCATAATATGTATAATTGTAGTCACTATTCAGGTTGGACAAAGAGATGACTCCTGAGAAGCTGAAAAAATCAGCAAACATATTTTCCATATTACTGTTGTTACTGTTACTATTATAGAAGAAGAACAGCAATAGCAGTTTTTCAAGTAAAGTGTTTAATTGCTGTAATTTATTCCTTAGCATGTGAAAACTTTATCCTGAATTATTGCTTTCTATTTTCATGGCAATTGGTTGTGGTAAAAACAAATTTTCTTAATATGAATGACATAAAGAAATAAGCTTCTAGAAGACCAATGCAAGCGATGAACCATATTGCAGGTCTTGCATTAATAAGGTGGAGACGAACTAGCAAAATATTTTAAAGAAATCTCTGAAAAAGTGCTATCTTACTCTGGAACTTCCATGTGCAGTCGGTTATACTTCTCCCCAGCTAGCAGTATACCTCTTACCACAAAAAATTAAATTGTTTGATGCTTTTTATATCTGGCTCTGCTTCATTCTTCTTCAGTTCAGAGAACAGGATGTACAAGAGAAGTCTGACAAACCACTACCTGTATCAACCAAACTACTCTTACCACAGCGGCACTTAAATCTTTTTTCAGAGGTCAGTAAAGTATAGATATGTCTAAAAATGTCTAGACAGGACATCCTTTTCAGTACTTTGGCAGTATTGTGCTGTGGAAGTTGCATTTTTGATAGTTCTTTTAAAATTTCATATTACAAAAAAGGACAATTTTAAATTTTAATAAAAGATTGTAAAGTTTGAGTTGATGTGTTAAAGCAATCAATTGCTGGCAGTTTTTCCCACCTCTTTCCACAGGTGGAGGGGGTGCCTGGTACTAGAGCTGGTTTAGGTCATCGTGCACAAGGGTGGGCAACTTTCAGCTACTGCTTAAGAAAATCCATACCTGTTCCTGTGGGACAGACTTCATCTTCATGGAAAATCCTTGTTTTAAGACAGGTGGGAAAGGGAGAGTTTGGAATTAGACAATGAAGAGTCTTTTGGGATTCTTCAACTAATGTAAATGTAAACTAATGTAAAGATCATGGTAGGGCTACAGAGATTATTCTTTTGAGTCATCAAGAGAATCTTTATTCATTGACTCCCTGAATTGTGCAAGAGGCTATAGATAGGAAACGGAATTTGTCTCCTTTTGTAACCCCTTCACTAGGGAGCTTTGCAGCTGATTTCAGCTGAACTAAATTAGCTCAGTTTTGGGGAGGATATTTTAATTAATGAATTAGCATGGGTGAGTAATACAAATTCATGATGGTCTGACAGATTTGGTGTGTACGGCACACCACAGCGAGGTTTCCCATGCCTACATCATTGCCATTTCAGTTTCCTAAAAGGATATATATCTTTCAGCCCCTTCTGACTCCAAGAGTTAGTTTTATAGACTGAAACACAGGAAAGAAACTGATAAATTAACAAAGAGTGTTAATATTTTGTACATGGCTATCCACAAGGCCTGTTTACATTTTCTTCAAATATTTGGCTAAATCACAGAAAACAAAAACCTCATCCAAATCCCTCATTGTCCTTGAGTCCTTGAGACAGTCCCCCCTGTCTTTCCATTGACGTTAGAAGGATTTCTCTTTGGCCCTGATGAAACAACCTCTATTAATATTTACCTGTATTTGCTGGGAGTGTTGGAAGAATGTAAACGTAGTCTTGTGCTGCTCTGGCCGCGGTGATGCACACCAAATGAAACTACACTATCCAGTACAGGCATATTCCTCTCAATATTTCCATCCTTTCATTGGTAGCCTATGTGCCTGAAATAATTCTCATTATGAAACACCGTTTTATGTAAGCAGTCTGGTCTTCCTCTCCTTCTGAGACTGACATGTACAGAAACTTTCCATAACCATGAAGTCTGGCTCTTGAAGTGTAATGTGACCCAAGAAGCCGACCTTTAAGTAAGAAGTTGTGATTGAAAAGGCACCTTCATGAAATGAGTAACTGAAACTATCTATCTGGCCTCATTCTAGACATTTATGGTAGCATACTGGATTTTTATAGGAAACATGAAGGGATGACAGGAAACATTTTCAGATGTGGTCATGGATCTGAATGTATTCAGGGAAAGATAGAGTTCATAGAGTTCCTCTGTATGGAAAACAAAAATATATTTTTTCATGTACTTCTGTATGCACAGAAAGTATAATGCATTTTTCATCTTTTTCAAGCCATATGGCAATATTCAGGAAATACAATGCTACCAGCTACCATGTTAGATAACTGTGAAAAATTCTAGTTTACACTGGGATATTACCCATAAGACCCATTCAGACTCAAGGTTTCTGTGTCCTGAGCTCTGATACTTACCTTGTGAAGTGACAGTGTGCCAGCCAGCAAGATCATGTTGGATGGAGTGTTATTTGAAGGAGGTATGCAATCCACATGAAAGAAGGGATTGTTAGAGTTAGAGGAATAGTGCAAAAGAGGAAAAAACTGCAGGTTTGAGATGAGGAACACAATAGAGAGGAGTTAAGTGCGTAGTTGTCCTGATAATTTGTTATTAAAAGGGGGATGAATGTAAATACATGACCTGTGTATGGTATATAACAATACTGGGTAGAACGATACACATCAGAGTATGATTTGTTTTGTGTCCCACAGCTATTTGAGCTTCAGCTTATAGTTTGTGTCTAAATAATCCTATGAGTTAGTACAGTTGGAATGGACTAGTTTATGCAGGCCATGGCCAGGTAGCCAGTTCTGGCTTGGTTCACTAAGGCTGARGTGTGAGGCTTTAACTCATGCTCCTAGTTCGTACAGCAAGATCAGCTCTGCCAAATGGATGCAGAAACTGCAAATCAGAAGATCAACATCTTGAATGTCATAAGAGAGGAGAATCTGCCTAGTCCGTCTGACGTGGTCYCCATGGGTATAATGTATGCAGACCACTAGAACTTCTCAATTCTCAGCTCTGTTCAAGGAGCTTTGTTATTGAGGACTGACAGCAGAGAGCTCAGCAAATGGCTTTGGCCAATATGTAGCAATAGTTAGCAAAGCAAATAGGTTGCTTGAGTGCTGTAAATAGTGCCTAAGAAATAACAGAGAAAGTGTTATGGACTCAAGCAACATCACTTTGTGTGCTGACATGCAGTAAATCTCTCCTCAAGGCTAAAAGATTTTGCTAATTAACAAATTTGGTGGAAAAAATAATAAAAAAAAAGGGAGAGAGACTGTATCTCCAGATTTTAGTAATGCTAAATGCAAGGCTGGAGAGTGTTGTTGAGGGGATGGCAGAATAGCAGGAAGTATGTGGAACGTTTTACAAGAATGGAAAAGAAAGAAGGAAGAACTGATGTCATTTATACATTTATTTAGATGTCTTCCTGGTGATTTAGCTTACACATACATTAATTTTTAGTGGCTGGCAAAGAATGAGATGAGGTCTTTATGTTTGAAACATTTTATGTAATTGGGATTCCTATTTTAACTGAAGATTTGAGACAGTAGTGAAACATAAATGATAATCTGTATTAGAAAGGTACACAACTCATCTAATAACACCCTCCTTATAAATAAAAGAGTGTSTTATGCAGGCACAGATAACTGTAGCCACTGTACCTGTCTTACCACCTTCAGGAAACCAGGTGTTTGCTGTTACTACAGATGTGTTTCAGATGTTTAAAGCAGATCAGCATCATGTACTTGGTGCCTTCCATGTAAGGGAAAAATTATGCAGAAGGTGATTTTCTGAGTATTCTGGTGGAAGATGGAGATTTGCTGAGAATAATTTAATGTTCTTCAGAAGATTGAATGCACAAGTGAGAGAAGAATCACARTGGATAACCCTGCAGGCCGTCATCGGTAACTCTGTGTGGCCCATGTAAACCTGTATCTGACCAAGAAACAGCTGATATTTTCTGTTTCTACTGAACTGTAATATTTGTTGGATATCTATCAGTACTGTCAACATATTTTAAGCCTTTTTGAAAGTTTTTCTTAGATTCCATACAGTATCATGTCTGCATTTCCTTAGTTAATTTGTGTGCAACATCAAAAAAGACAAAGAAGAAAGAAGTCACTTGCCTGAACAGCCAAGCAAGTAAGACAACTGGCCAATCTGCTCACCTCTGGGGTCATTCTTCCCCGCTTCTAGTGGACACCCAGCTTTTTAGGTGGGCCAGCTCCCTTGCCTGACTACTGTGCTGCCTTCTTGAAACTTTCCTCTCTTCACACTGCTTCTCATATTCTTTTTCCAGTTAAAAAGTAAGAAATGAAATTTAAAAGTTTTGGGGGAGGAGGTGGAAAAGAAACGAATGTTATTTATTTACTTCCAGCCTGTTCCACCGAAGAGAAAAAAAAAATAGATAAATGAAAACAAAAGGTCCCATGAGAATTTCACTGTTGTTAAAAGGCTATTTTTCATTTAAAAAAGTAATTTTGCTGAAAAAATGTTAAGCAGCTGTAATTATGCTCTTGGTGATTCAAAGCCCATTGAAGCCAAATGGAAACCTTCCCACTGATTTCACTGATTTTGGATGAGATCTCTTATGAGCTAACGATGTGTTGTTGATTTGATGTTTGTGAAAAGGGAATCCAGGACTTTCTGAAACTTTTCCTCAGACTCATTATTCTCCACTCAATTTTACTTCTGCATTACTTCGATGAATGTTTGTATGACATCAAAAGTGACAAGGGAGAGACAAGTATGAGTTTACATTTCCCTTTCCCAGAACTTGCATGGTAACTTCATTTGTTGTCTCTTGTTTTAATGTATAGCAGGCCAGTGCTCATGTGGTTTTCAAGATGGAAGCAGAGACTTTCATTATTCTATAGGAAGTGTTTTCACAGAAAGATCCTTTGAACATTTTCCATTCCAGACTAACAGAAAATACAAAAAAGCCATGGGATGCCATTAGAAAATTTGATTTCATAACATTTTAAAAAGCAGCCTGTCTTCTTTTTAATCAATTTCCTTGAATCCTGCTGAGGACCCCTCCTGACATTTTGTCATCTTGTCAAAATAAATTTTCTTTTGCCTTTCCTCTAATGGAGGTGGGGCCATTTTTGCAGATGTCTTGGTAAAGTGAGTAGGAGCCCATAAAAGAGCATAATTATTCATAAATGACATTTCCCATTTCTGTGGGTTTTCTTCAATAGGACAGATACTCTAATGTTCAATTGTAATGACAGGGAAGGATTTATCATGTTTGGAATATTTTCCTCTGTCTTATCTCCGGGGAGTGTAAATGCTTTACTTTCAACTCTTCAAGCTGTTTTTTAAAAAAAAAAACAAAAAAAACCCCAATGCATCTTACTTTATTTTGGCATTTGACTCCAATCAGTATCCAGAATCCTGAATATTTAAAGACTAAGTGTCAAATTACTGGACAGCTACTTAGCTGTCTAATGTATGCCCTCCATAATATCCTCCAAGAGCACATCATTTTAATGATATCATTTCTTAAGGTTAATTACTATGGGGTGTGAAGCAGCAGATCACACTGTGTTTGCTTTCAAGCCCCTGGAGGTGTGGTGGGGGAAGTGTTTCCTTCTGGGGCTATGTAAAGCAGATACACGGTCATGACAAGAAGGCYGGCATTAGTCACAGGTGGTAAACCATTGTGTTGCTGAAGAATTTAACTGGAGCCACTTTTAGTGCTGCCTCAGTTTGAGGAGACTTCTTCTACCCGCTCTGCAGTGTTCATATCTGGCTCATCATCACTCAGACAGACAAACCTGGGACTCACTATGAGGAATGTGTTGTAGCTAGAAGAAAAAATACTTCCAGTTTCTAGATATGTGTAGCTCACAGGACTTAGTGCAGCTGTTTTCTCTTCTCCTTTAAGACATACGGATTCTACAGCCAAATAGACTAGAGGGAAGCAGATGAATTAACTAAGATTGAAACTTTTGGGCCTTGATCCTGTGACTTGTTGACTGGAGGCACATTGCACCTTGGGAAAACTTGTGTGGTTCCTTGAAGGCTGAGCAGCTTGTCTGTAGGCCATCAGTTGGATGACTGGGTCTAATCTTTTGCTCTAATGAAAATCCTAGCTTTCTTCTTATGGTTTATTATCCTCTAATGAGTTGAGAATAGTCTAAGACTCAATTATGATAAATAAGGGATAGGAACTAGGGAGCTGTATTAGCTTGTTATTGAAATGTGAATTTAATGGAATAGCAATCTCCTGTTTTCTGTTTCCTTTAAAGGAAATGGTATATTGAACCTTAAATGGCTCTATGACAGATTCACAGAGGGGACTTTCCTCACTTTCTTGTGCACAAGGAACTAAGAGATCTTGTGCTAAAATCCTTTCTTACCTAGCAGGCACAGTAGAGTCTCAAAAATTTCCAGTATCTACTGGAGAGTTATAAACAGCATTGATAAAGTCCACTGGTGAACTGTGGGAAAATGGATGCATTCCTCTGTGTCTTAAAACCCTCTCAAAGAAAACCACAGGGGCATCGTCACTGCAGATCTTGAAGGGGAACTCAGGCAAAACAAAAGAGAAATACACACTTCTCCATTCCAAGTCTATGATTCATCTAACTTTCTTTTCTGCCTCCTCTTTATATCATCCCAATGTTTTTTAAGGTAATTCTTTCTTTAAAGATAGCTTARCTCTACAGTTTGCTATGCCCACTATACTGTGAATTTATTTTGATCTAACTGCGGAACTCAAGGTGACCGAAACATTCTGTTCTCCTAATTTTAAACTTTTTTCATACATAAAGCACTTGTAGGGTTTAACTTATGTAGCGGGGTCCTCCTCCTTGGTGAAAAAATGCCTGCATGGTGCCCTACCGAATGTGCTGTCTTACATTTGGCAAAAACATCTCAGCACAGTTTTCAAGGAGGAGCATGTGGTTGAAAAAATAGAAGAGTCAGAGAGTCATGGCTACATTATCTCTTTGAGAAAGAGAATTTTCACCACTATTTCAAAGCCAGCTTCCTACAGGATATGACCAGCACCTGCCAAGCACATGGAGAATATATGAAGGGAGAGTTGGAATCTTTTCAGTGTTTAGCGAATTAGCTGTTCATGGAAGGGGCATAATGACTGTGTACTTACTCCAGAAATAGGCACAGCAAAAGCAACAGCAGCGCAGATGTCCCTACTGCACCTAAATCTTGATGTATGTACTTCACCACTAAGGCTGAGAGATGAGCTCTGTCTCAATGCTTGCTTCAGCTCTGGCCTCTCAGCTGACCCTGCCAACCAAATAACTGATTATCAAGTTCTTTGGCTTCATGGAAATGCATCTGTGAGAAACCGGACTGTTCCTACAACTACATTTCATATAAATCACAAAATTGCCAAAAAATACCATTCACTTTTGACATGAGACAGACATATATTAGTAACCTAGGGCAAATTATTGCTGTGTAGTGTTTCATGACCTGCTCCTTCAAGGCACTAATAGAAGTATTTGGAAGCATGATATTGTAGAAATTGACTATTTTTTCCTGAAATAAAATAATTTTAAATGCAGGCATTAAGAAAGACTTTCAAGGTATATTGGTGAAGTACAATAATTTGCTTTTTGCTAGCTTATCTGGGCAGGCTCTAATGTATAGGTTTGAACTAATGTGATTCTCTTTTTAAACAACTTTTTTGTTTGTAGCAATATTCACTCCTATTGTGCCTGAGATGATGTCTATGCCTTAAGCAATAGTGTGGTTGCTGTAATGTGCCTGCAGTTGAGTATGCATTAAACTCATTAACCTGAGTGCAGTAGACAGCAGAGTTAGACCACAGCATTGCTGCAGGCAGACCCTGAGGTAGCTCCTACTTTTAGCAGCAGTTTAGATGGAGAGCAAGCTGGAGTCCTCGGTAATTTGTCCAGTTAACATCCCTGTTTTGTGCACAGCGAGTTACACTGTATAGTGAGGAAATGATGTAGCCAGCAGAGGGCAACGAAGGTCAGTTTTTGGAGAGATTATATAAAACAATCCCAAACTGGTCGAAAATGTAGGGGGAAAAGGTCAAACAAAAACATGCTGTGAACTGTTGCTATGCATCTATTTCGATTAATTACTAAGAGAGCTAAATGAACCCTCGTGGTCATGTGATCTATAAACCTCCTTTTTAACGGCCATATTAAACAATGTAGTTCCTTATTTATGACAATGTAATTAATAGTCTTTTCAACAGGGGGAAAAAAACTAATAAAAATGATATGGTCCTAAAATAGGGCAAACAGCTTAAGCCAACAGCCAATAAAACTGTAGCTTTTCGTATAAATCCTGTTTTATTGGTCYGTTCCAGAGAGCAGTTGTATTGTTTAACTTGATAAACAGGTCATTTTTCCCAAGACAATTAGGTGCCTGGAAGAAAAAGGAGGAGGGCAGGAGAAGTCAGTTTTTGTCCAGTTCAGAGAAAAATAGCTTCTTCTTTCACTCAGATGTAAAGCTTTTTGTCACAGATACTAATGTAACATGCTGCAAATAACATCAATTCTATGGTAGAGACCAATGCTTTTTAACCCGGGTGACATCAGCTAGGGATGAAACTCGTGTCTAAGCATGAGCTGCAAGTGTTATCTGATTCTGACAATCTGGGCAACATCTGATTGGGCCTAACTGTGTCTGTAGGTGCCAAACATTTTGGAAAATGGTATCTTGACGTTTCTGTGTTGACTGTCGAACAGTTTAAAATCCAGAAATGGCTGGAGTGTTAATGGAAAATGCCATCTATTTGTGTTTATTTTGTGGAAGATCCTAAAGGACCCCTTCGGCACTGGGACCCTGTTGCAATTCTACTAAACTGCAGGGGAAAGCTCCTGGGCACAAAAGACCTGGGTTTTGCTACTRTAAATGTCACATGTCTGCTCAGCAGTCTTGGGTATGTCACCTGATTTTCTGTACTGTGAGATTCCCATCTGTACAGTGTTAGTAATGCCTCCTATTTAAAGTGCTGTCAGAACTAGAACTGCAATGACTATATCAAAGCAAGGATGTATTTTAAGATGTGATAGCAGAGTGAAAGAAATATCTGTTTTATGAATGTCTTAAGTCTGAGAGAAAGACCCTGGACTACTTGGTTGAAATGAATAGATCTTTGCCTCCTCAAATTTCATCAGAAAACTGACGACTGTAACTGTCTTAGTGAAATTCCTGTCTGACTGTTCAGATTAACAGAATTTGATGAGGAAGCTACAAGACCCCATGCAAGGAAGAAAATCTTACTCTTGAAAAAAATGGAAAGCAAGACTTGTACACAATAGCATGGACTGAAATCCACAGGAGAAAGAAGAGCAAAGTCCCAGAGGAAGCGAGAAGGGGGTCAGCCGCCTTGTGCTCCCAGCAGAGGCTCCCAGGCGGGGAGGCAGTCCTCTCCTGCTAAGTGCCCTACTGTTCCTCTCTATTGGCACTAATGATAATTATAACTAAAGCTCTCAATGTCTGTGTGTGCTTAATTCAGAAAGAATACAGGACACTACACTGTGTTAGACCCAATAAGGAGACATTAATAAGTACCTATTTGAGTAGGAAGTAACTGTTGCTGCAAGAGTTCTTATGATGTCTTGTCAGCTAACAGYGAAGAGTCCAAGTGGCGCCAGCTTGGACAAGAAGTAGGATCTACCTGAAGAAAGGGTAAATATTTGTCCTGGTGCTGATGGGCTAGATTTCAGTAATGGTTCTCTGCTTCCTGTCCAGTGAATCGTGGCAGAATTAGTGGGTGTGTTTGAACCTTGATGAGTATCCTCTCAACGACTGTTGATTTTTCTCTTTTCACTGATCTATCTCGGATCGAGGAAGAACACCAAGCTTCCCAGGCAGGAGGGGTATCACAAACAGCAGTGTGCTCTGAGTAAAGCAGCTTGGTATGAACACAGAGTGGTACCCTGTAAGGCTGGGGTGATGATCAGCTGGGACTTAGATTCAGGATGGGACATATGATGAAGGGAATTGAAATGAAGATTAAACAAAAATGAAGGTTTTTAAAATTTTTGATTTAAAGACCAGTGTAATGCAATCAAGAAGTTTGATTCGTGTGAGCACACCTGAAGTGTAATCACTTTAGTTATGATTTCCTTCCAAGCAATGCAGACCCCACACCTGCCAGGTAGATACATTAATTGCCACTTTCAAAAGGCTGCTCCTCATTGCTCCCACAGACTGTGGGTATGAAAATGTTGTCTTCCCTGTTTTTAGAGTCTTACTCCATAGTAGCTGGAAGTGGCACATGCTGCATTTTAACTGGATCAATACAATGTCAGTGGCCATTGCTTGGTAAATAGAGAGCCTCTGACATAGCAGCACAGTGGTGGTTCTGCTGCGCTATGCATGCTGYGTGGCTCTGCGCTGGGCTCTGCAGCTGCTCCCTCGCAAGCAAAGAGGAGCCATCCCCGGAGAACGCAGGAGGCATGAGAGTCAGCTCCTGCCGAGGGGACTCGCTCGGCCTCCTTTTTGCAAATGGGGGCTTCCAGGTACGCCCTGGAGGGCCGTCTTCTTGCACTTCCCCTCTTCTAGGGCTGACTCTTCTCCTGAGTCATCACGGCCAGCTGAGAAATCAATAAACTTAAAGTTGCCCCAGTTTTTAATGGAGTGAGTGCACTGTAATGTAGCAGCAGTTCTGCCAGGCTGATGTACTCCACCAGCAGAGATCAAGCAAAACCAGTAAGCAGAATATTTGTGGGCAAGTCCCAAATGAACTATATGCATAGGGGTTTTTTTTTGTTTTTTTTTTGAGGCTAAACAGGTCAGTAAATCAGTTTCCTATGTCCCACCCAAGACAGAGACTTTCACCCAGCTATTCCTACCTCTATAAGGACTGATTTTAGGCTATAAAGAAAAGTGTCAACATTTGTTGTTATCCACCCAGCTGTGTAAAATAAAAAACCCTAAATCCTTGCCCATTCAGTTAATCATCAGGGGATTTTCTTTCCCTTTCCTGTCTTGAACTCTAGCAGGAAGAACAAAGCCCCAACAAATCTTCTTCTGAGGTGTTCATACATTAGAGCAAAAGTGGAAGCACTAGATAAGAAATGACTCTCTGTACCATACATCCCCTCACATCCATATCTTCTATGGCCAGATCAATATCAGCTGTTTTGGTTACCTGAGAGGAAAGGCAGCTCCCAGAGAGGAGGCTCACACAGGAGACTGGTGGTGGCTCCCTCAGAAGTCTCTCCAGCAGGACAGGGCTGAGATGGAAGGTGCCTGAGTCCCGTGCGGACTCACAACAATGCAGGACCCCAGCAGATCTGTCATGTGACATAATTTTTGAATTGTGTGCTGGTCAGATATCATGACTGGGCTGTCCCTATGATGAAAATTTCATGAGAGTCTGTATTTTAGTAAGGTAATGAAGAAAATTTTGAAGGCCTATGATTTAATGATAAAAATGTAAATATTGAAAGCATTGGGAGGAGTATTGGGAAGCAACTAAAAGTGTGATACTTTTAAGAAAAGCAAGTTTTGAAACTTGTGACAGAATCATAAATGCTTGGGATCTATTCCTGTCTCTAGAGTTCTTGTTTTGGCCTTGGGGAATCACAGCCAGACATATTTTTAGATTTGGAGCCTAATTTTTGATGCCCTTATACATCCAATCACAAAAATTCTGTGCTTATCACTTGCATTCCATCTGAAATACATACTATTAGTTTTCTTTGCTCATAAGATCAGAGTTATTCACTTAAATAGAGGCACAGAAGATTAAAGAACATCACAAACGAAAGGAATTGTTGATTCCTTTCAGATTCAAASTCCAGAGAGTGAAAGGTTAATTTATTTTGTAAGCCATTTTCTCTCTCTGCAGCTACAGCAAATGACATCTAATTGAAAAGGCAGAATAATGAAAATACRAAAGACTCGTTGATCAGACATGTTAAATTTTTGTGTTTTATACATTAGGGAAACCAGAAATTGACAGTGGCAAAGAGAAACACATTAATGGAACAGATTTGTTAACATTATAAGTATGACTTTTATAACGTTGTACATCTTTAAGGAGCAAATGCTTGCTGCTGTACAAGAATCAGCTATAACATTTTTACAGCTTTCAACCAGGAAGCTGTACAGTTTATAACTGAACAAAGCAAGACGTGGAGGGGTAAAAAATTTTTCTTTGTAACCTCACCACAAGATAGAGCTGAGACTTGAATTAGTGTTTTCTAAACCTGGAAATATTYCTAATCAAATAAAACTGGTTTATTTGCAGAAATTTGTTTTGTGTAAAGGATTTCTCATAATCTAGTAGAGAAACTAGCTATGTATGTGTGCTTTAAAGAGAAACTGAGGCTTATTATGTCTTACAATGAATCTTTAAATTGAGGATTTGGGTTTTTTTAACAGTGAGTTATAATACGTCTTTACAGCTAAGAGCTATTTCCCACTTTCTGGTCAAAAGGTCAAAAATAGACAGAAAATTTCCATTTTGATAAGAAAACCTCAAATAAAAAGTGGCAAAATGTATGATGATGTCATGGGCTTTTAGCCAGATTTTGTTCTGAGCTGGTCCTACCTTTTTTCTTTCCTGCTCTCTCCCTTCCCATCTCTTCCCTCTTTTCCATTCTTCATTGCTCCATACCTAGAGATGGCCAGATATGAGAGGCTGCCAGTCAGGATTCCCAAGCTTCAAAGGGATCTCTCATCAACAGGCACAAAGGCTCTTTGTGTCGTTCTTGGATAGGGACTCTGGCTGCTTCTGTGCAGAAAGAGAACTTGGGAGTTTGTCTTCACTCCAGCCTCTGACTGCACCATCTGGACCTTGCAGAGTTTTTTTTTTTTTTTTTTGGTATATTTTTCTCAAGGCTGCAAATAAAGTAAGACTGCAGTTAGCAAGATGTTCTGCAGGGAGACATCATTCTACATGGATGAATGCAAACAAACCAGTCTCTGCATTTCAGTTCATTCTACAAGGAAGTCTCTCCCCTAAAGGTGCTATTGGCCTTATGTTTTGCCAGGCCAGAGTAGTACTAAAACTACAGAAAACAAATGTTAAACTTGCACTGGAAATTCGTCATCAAACTGGAAAGCGCATCTAAGTTAATGAATGTAGTAGTGGAAAAAATGTGAAAAAGAAATGTAATAGAAATAATATTAAATCTCTAATTTAATACCACTGTGACGAGGTTTTGAGAGTCAGGAAATATTATTGTGCTTTCTGAGAGGTATCTAGGATTTTACAGGAACTGTCAGCTTGATTTCCCAGTGTTTTGTTCTAATTTTCCCTGTCCTGCTTGTGAAAATGTGACTGCAAAGTTCTGCTATGCTGACAGGTTACTCTTAAACCCATTTACCCAGGTGCCAACAATAAACCGAGTGCAAGAGCCAGGAAGAGGTGAGCCTTCTCTTTTCAGCAAGCGACACAAAGTGGGTGGAAAGCCAACATCAGAATGGCCATAGCGAGTCAAACCTCTGATCTGTTGAACTCAGTATTTTGTCAGCAACAGCAGCTAGCAGGGGATGCTTAGCACGAATGTAAAAAATAGGGCAAGTACAGAAAGAGTCTTTCTGTAATACAACCAGCTGTTTAACAGGTCCACGAGCTGGGGGGGAGGGAAGAGGAAAGAGAGTCACTGAAAGAGGCTGCAGAAATGTACTTATACCTTTTGCAGTTCTCCCTGTTTGCCWCCTTAGTCACACAACTTCAAGGAGGCTGTCACTTCCTCCTGAGGAGTACTGTGTGGTCTGGTGTTGGCAAACTAACTATAGCCTCCTGATTAAATCAGAATTTTAAATTGCCTATGATTTACTCTTGTGCAGAAAGATGATGTTTATCAATGACTTTGCAAAAGGTGAAACTTGCATTTACTTTCTCTTTGCTTTATGACAGCTGAAGTACAGCATTACTGCCTTCTGGGGCCTGAGGGTCCTAAAGGCAGGTACTGTGTAATTCTGCATTTCAGGAGCAGAAYGCCAGTTCTCCCCAGGGCCTTTGCACACTGGCACATACCTCTGTTTCTTCCACCTCACAGATCCAGAAGATCTTACCTGTGGTCAGTGGTTCATGGTATCCATTCCTCTGTAAATCATGTGGCTGTATTTTTGCTGAGCCTATGGGACTGCGATTATAGGAGTGAAGTTGACAGGTGGGACAGAAAAAGCTTTTTATGTTGACTTAGGAAATTTCTGATCACAAATAAAGCTGAGCATTTATTTTGATTCATAACAATTTTAACAATTTTAACAATTTTAACAGGTCCTTCTGGGGACCTGTTGACCACTTCCTTGTGGATCTGAGGGATCTCAGAGACTGTAAACCTGGTGAACACTCATCTAGGTTCCCTGCTAGATGAGAAGGCATGCAGGCATGTGAAGTTTCATGCAATAGTTTCTTGGGTGAATATTCCATTTTTCACAGGGGTGTCATGAGAAAATATATGGTGGCATGTACTTTCTGGGATTCCAGGACAAGGAAAACTAAAGGGGAACCTAAAAAAACATTCTGTGAGTCACCTTTTAAAAAGACTTTCTGATGTTCTAAGATAATGCTCCTGGAATATTTGACTATTGAAAAATATCATACCGACTTGAAATCAGCACAGTCTTTTTTAGATGCTGTGGCTAAAAAAGGTAAAGGACACACAGAGACACAAGACACCAGGGCAGAGCTGAGCAGTACAACAAGGAGAGGGAGTATTTTTACTGACTTCTTTGCACTGTATAGTAATTACAGGATGGTGTAGTTCTCTGTCCTTCACTGAGCAGCATTGTAGCATATTAACAACTTTTCTTTAGCTTTTGACAAGATCACTGCTGTGCCCCTGTTCTTGGCCATGGTGGCACTTCCGGGTGATGCCAGCCTGCCACTGTCTCAGGGGTAGAAACGCTCCAAGTATAACACAAGTGTATTGTACCTGGCAATAATGAAACATGCTTTTGCAAGCTGGAGAGTAACATACTCAGCACTGAAAAGCTGTTCTGGTGGCCCCAAGGTGATGTCTCCCAGAGCAGCCAGAGGTGAATGCACATAAGCAGTATTTTACAAAAATTTATGTGAAATGTAACACAATGACAGAACTGGAGGCTACAGTGAAAACAGATGAAATTACTTTTTTTTTCCTACTGCTAATGGTAGTGAAATGTGTTCTGAAAGAATTTTGTTGAAACAGCATGTTTTGGGGAGAAAAAATAATGATCTGATTTTATCTTTTCCGTCTCTTTTGTTTCTCCCCTGTTGCCATTTGGGTAACAGCTTCTTACCTTCTGTAAGAGGTTCTACAGAAATGGTAAAGCTGATCAAGAAATAGAGGACACAGAAGTCACATTAATTTTCCCTATAATATATCTCACTGTCCAAAGTGACAGAAAGCCTTTCTCCATTGCTTTTACTGGGATATACTTGTAGCTGGATGCTGCTGACTGCAGCATTTTACCTACATTTTGCCTATGCAGGAGGGCTGAGGAGCGTTTTGAAAGATAGTTAAGGTCACAACGTGTCATGTAGCGTTCAGCAGTCCCTTGGAGCCAAGGAGTCCMTCAGGCAGTGACTCAGCTCCTCTCAGGCCTGTGCCCTGGCCATATCCCAGCTCTGCAGTGAGACCTGGGCAGGTACCAGCCCCAGTTAGCTATGCCTCATTTTCCATGGGGAGCAAAGGCAGCTGCAGAGACGGTAAGGAGCTATGGTATGTTACATGCTGTCTGGACAACTAGGGAGAACCAGGACACAGGGAGGCAATGGGGGAAAGAGATGTATCACAGAACGCAAGTTACATACAGCCTCACAGGTTTAATTCTGTCATTGTCTATAGTGTAAGAATCAGTATATAACAAAGGCTGAGGCATACCATATCAGTTGTTCAAAGCAACTGGTATCAGAGCCTCTTAAAGGTACTCTTTCCTCCCCCTTTTCTCTAACAGAGTATAAAACAATGAACAAATAACAGTTGACATTGCCAGGAAAGGGAATCTCAGATGCTCACAAGAACTCTGTTATCCAAACCAGTGTGGCCCAGCAGAGCTGGACCACGCTTCCATGGATGCCATGTCAAGGAGATATACAATAGCCAGTCAGCCCCAACAGTCAGTATCTTCCTCTGCCTCTGCAAATAGCTGAGGACAAAACAACCCAAAACGTTTGCTCTTTTTGCCTCCACGTTAAGGGGGTGGAGTGAGAGGCTGGGGGCATATAATATATAATGCATGTGGTGCTTGGTGCAGAGGGGCCGAGAGATATTACTATTCCAGTGGCCTAGGGGAGAAGAGGGTTATACTTTGAACCAGCTGCAATGGCTCCTGCGGCTGAGCTGTTTTGACCTATATACAGTAGTAATGCTTCTCTGGTGCCCAATGTTTTGATGTGGATTTGCAGGTCTTTCCTACACTGGCTTACAGATCTCTATCAAAAATAATGCAAGTTCCTTCCATTTTCAGTGCAAAATAGTAGTTTGATAATCTGCTGCTCTTTATTACAGGAGTGATTGCCCTGACCTAGTGATTCTCAAGTCTTTGTGTTTGCCCAGGTTTTGCACACTTGAATGGCAATGCAAACTCAAGCAAAGAGATATAAACCACTGAGTCTCTTGTATCTTTTTCCAAATGTCACATGCCATCTTGGCGTCTGCTTTTGCTCTAGTTTGTGGGACTCCTTGTGCTGTGAACATGGCCTTAGAGATTTTTGCCTCAGGTCTCTTGTGGTATTTTTGATTCCTCATTGTGTTCGTAATGACAGAGTCCTTTTTAAGATTCAGTCTGAGCTGGTGACTTCTTTTGCTTGTACTATTCCAATTGCCTTTTAAAGGCTGACTTCAGGGGCTTGCCATGGTCTTGCTAGCTGAGTGCTTTGTCCTGCATTCCTCGGCATGATTAACAGGGACTCATCATGGCTCAGCCTCACAGAGCTGCATGGGCAGCATCAGGGCTGACACAAAAGCTTCTGCTGGGTTATGTGATAAAAGGCTGCTCTTCTCATGCTCGCAGGAGCCCAGAGGAACAACGGCAGGTGGGGGAACCCAGAAATTCCCCTGACCTGCCTACTCCCAGGCCTGTCCCAGGAGAGTGATCAGCCTGTAAAAGGCTCACCTCCCTTCATGTGCAGGAGAACAGAAGCAAAACAGCGAGGGGGACCCTGACAACACAGTCAGAGAAAGGGGCATGGGCTCCCCCGGGGCTGTCACAGGGCAGCCATCAGCCCTGGGGCCCAGGGTGGCACCCRCTACTGGGAGGGCGACACTCGTCACTGGGAGCTAGTGGGAGCTACTCTCCAGAGCATCTCACACACCAAAGGGGTTACTGCCTAGGGGGTAAGGGACACATTATGCGATGCGGGGGAAAAGCATTTGGGGATTGTACAAGACTTATTATGAGATGTCTAGAGGAGGAACCAAAGGCAGGAAAAGGGAGGGATCAAGGCAGTTTGGGGAGTGTGGGAAAACAGAGGTATAAAGGGATAAAGAGGCTGCTTGTCTGGCCATGCCCTGCGTCTGATCAGCGCAATCTGTCCTGTCTTCTTATTAAACTCCATTTCTAACTATTTTCCTGGCGGAGGAGATTCTCTTTTGTGTGGATGCGTGTTTGGAGGCCTAAGTGCCAGGAACTGGAGTGAGACCATGGGTCTTGGGGCCCCTGTGTCTGTGGTGCCATCAACCAGAGCAAGTAAGAGGACATATATCAGTGTGTGATTGCTAGCAAATACCAAGCCTGAGTGGCCAGTGAGCAGGAGAAGTGGTCTGGGAACCAGGTGTCAAAGAAGCCATAAAATACATGTGTGTCTGTGTGCAAGACAGCTGGAGGAGCTGGGTACCAGAGGGTCCAGGAGATGCTGGAAAGACTGCGGGGTCTGGGGGTGATGGGAAGCATGTGTCCGTGCGTGGGCTGGTCTGTGCCTGCAGCTGGAACAGGGCTGCGGCCCTGGGGGCTTGTGTGACCCAGTGCCAGTGACTGGGACACTGGGGACCGAGGGAGCTACGGGGCAGAGTGAGCGCCTGGGGCCAGCTCCTGGAGGGGTCCGCTTTGTAACTGCATGTATGCATTTCCCACTAGTGGACCTTCATGGTGATCAGCCAGAAAGGCTGCTTGTGCTTGCGTGAGCGCCGAGTATGTCTGCGCTGATTTTTGTGGCCAGCCGAGTGTGTATGTAGGCGTGTTGCGTGGATATGTTTGTGTGTGTGCCTGCTGGGACTGCATGCTCAGCCTCGCTACTAGCTGCACCAGGGGGCACGGAGCCGCGGCAGTCCTGCCTCAATGGGGCTGCTGCGTTCTGCAACCCCTAACTGCTTCTTTTTCTCCACCTTCTTTTCAAATTTGTTTTAACAGCATGTGCTATATTTTGTTTTTATGCACAGTATGCAACTTGCTGTAATATAATTTTCTAACTAGCCTTCTCTTGTTAACTGAAAACTGTTAAAAACTTTGACAGATAATGCTGTACCCAAAAAGCTGCTTGTTGACTCTTCCTCATTTTGCAGGCACCCACTGCTAGCAGATAAAATATGAAGTCTTATTCTAATGTCCAAACCATTTCAGCATTTCATCTGGCTTCCCAGCATTTTCATAGCCAATTTGGTCCTAGGAAAAGGTATTAATCAATGTTGAGTTAGACTTTAGGAGTGAGAGGGAGGCCTGAGGCAAGCAGAAGGATAAGCATTGCTGAACTTCTGCATAACACAGTAAGCATTTCTAATTGGCTTACACTAAAGCTTCTTAAAAATGTAGGTCGTCACCAGAAAACTTTTTTTGCCTAGGATCCAGTAGCTTTTCTTGGTGGAACAGGTCCAGGATATAAAACATAATTTAAATTTGTCATGCACCAGTCACTTCAGGGCATATAATCCAGATAAGCATTTTGGTTTTGCTAGTGGGAAAGTGGATAAGTTCGGTATTTTCTGTGCCATAATTCAAATTTATGGCAGCAGCCTAATTTGTATGCCTAAATCCTGTACAGGAGCAGTTAATTCAGTGCCATAGTTTTACTTGAAGGATGATTCATATCAGACTTAGAAACATAAGACATTATCACATCAGATGATGTGACAGATGACAGACATGATGTCTATCTGCTGTTCTTGGAAATGAGCAAGAGTGATGAGATAAGCACTGTAACAGAACATTACAGATTTCAGGAAATTAGCTCTTTTTCACAGGAACCCAAAATCTAAGTCTTTAGACTGGGTTTATTTAGGCCTATTTTTTCCAAACATCTTTCAGGAARTTATTTGTATAGCAAGTTTCACATTTAATGTGTTTTTTGGAAGCAATATCCTTTGGTATTGACCATGTCATACTTAAATGGAAAAGCTGAAAAGACTTAACTGAAGACATCTTTTATCTAAGAAAGGTACCTTGTAGGTGGATGCCATAAAACCAGTCAGGTGCAATGTGGGAGTTAAAATACAGCCAGACCTGAAAACACAGCTATAACATCRCTGAGGTAAAAAACAAACCAAATATAACCTTGATAGAACAGAATTGACTCATCTTGAGGCAGACTTAGGTTAAGCAAACAATCTAGATTGACATAATTTCTGAAACTGAAGAGATCCTATCCAACTTGTGATAAGGGAACTCTGAAAGAGGGAACTTATTTTGATTTATTTTGACTATTAATTGAAACRCTGCCATTCATACAATAATTCATCCTAACCAGTCTATGTTCTCACTTTGATGCATGCACAAAACTTGTTTTAGAAGAACGCTGTTAGCATTTTACTTTGCTGTTCATTGGGTGACACTGCCTTTGCCACGCTACGCTGTACAAACTTTTTATAGAAGGCCAAAGTATTCATTTTCTCACAGGATTTTCTATGTTGTATTTCATGAAGTGGTCCCAAAGGAAGAGGCCAAATTCAGATTAAGGTTATCTATAGTCTTTCCATATTTCCAAGTGTTTGACTTTGCTGTTTTGATGTGATAGTGTCTGTGTGAAAATTGTCAGAGAGCAGGCAGAGTGGGCTGCTCTGGGAGGGAGCTGGAGCCGGTGCCGGGGCAACCCCAGCACCGGAAGGGCAGGGCACAGTCCCACCACATCTGCACAGGGCCAGGGTGGCGACAGTGACAGGATCTATGCACTGTCCAGTGGTCATCAGCCCAGGTGAAGTGACGAGTCAGGCTGGAGTCAACCCAGGAAGTCTAGTTGGCAAGCCAGGATGGCAGGAAACGGGGCTGGGACAGGCACCTACGGTGTTGTGGGGCAGGGACTGATGGCACCAGGCTGGGCTGAAATGGGGGCCTGGGCCTGGGTGCTCAGGGTCTTGACATTAATTTCCTTGATTTTTGATTTAACAAGCAAGCAAACCCTGCAAGCTTCCATAGGATTGCAGTGTTATATCTGTGTGTGGACCTCTGACAGAGTAACTGCTAGAGCAAGGAGGGTATTGTCTCAGTGAAGGAGGAGAGGCATGCTGCTTACAGTTTTACAGGAGGCAGAGCTGGAATCTGAGCTCAGACCTCTGGAGAGGTCTGTTCTAGCTAACACACTTCCCCGTTCTTTTTAACCTGTGCGCATCCTGATTTTTGTATCTTTCTCACCCTGATTCACCCTTCTACTTCCTTTCTGCTTAGCTAGCCAGGCCCACTCCTGTGCTCATGGAGAGCAGTGCACACTGAAGCATCTCATTGCAGTCCCGTTCTCCTTACCCAGTAAGCCCAAGGGTACCTGTCCCACCCATCTGCCTTTGGCTGCCTGCCCCGTCTCCCTCCTGGTCCCGTTGCCTAGCCTTTTCCTCGACTCCTGCTTTCCTCTGGCCCCAGGTACTTCTGTCCTTGTGCCTCATCTTGGCTGGGTGCCAGCAGGTATCCTCTCTCAGGCTGTGTCCAAGCCAACTCCAACTATGTTCAATTTAACTTTTTCTTATACAATACATAGCTGTGTCCAGCTCGACTGTAATATCAAAATATCAGACTGAGGAGTTGATTCTTATGATGGAGAGAAAAAAATTATCAAGACAGATGTGATAGCAAGCTATTGTGTTAGTTATCTCTTAGATATGCTACAGAAATGAACTCTTTCCTAAGCAAGGAGAGTCAAAAGTGGCTGAACACTTTGTATTGTTGATTCACTGATTCATTTTCACAGAAAGGGTGGGAACCTAGAGAGGATTACACTTCTCATGGTGTTTCCTTCTGACCTTCTGCAGATTAGAACCTGTCTTGCTAGAATGACATTTTTACTATTTGCTGTTAATTATCCTCAGCCAAATATTCATTTTTTTTCCACTGCAACCATAAGCCATGCAACTGAAGTTGCAGTRAAAACGCAAGTTCAAATTACTCTCCAGATTTTTCATGCTAACTTGTCTTAGAATGTATAGTACAAAATTTTTAGTATCTTCCCATCCCTGCAAGCTGCGATCTTTTCTCAGATGTTTTAATTGACATTATTTAATCTTCTGGTTAGAAAGCTGATGTCATCCATGCCCAATCATGACAAATTCCAGTGCAGAATGCTGGCTCAGTCTCTGCTCCTTCACTGATCTCACAGAGTACGCTAGCTTGTGTTCAAAGGGGTGAATTGAAGTTTTGTCTGAATAAAGACTTCATCTGAGTAAAAACTTCAACTGAGGACTTTAGTCCTACAATTAGAAGCATCTGTTCCAAAGTAAAGCTAACATGATTATTGAAGCAACCTTTGATGAAACCTTTCTCAAGCCTGAAATAGAATTAGTCTTAAACAAATTTGGTTTGCTGCCCAGAGTATAGCTGAGCAATCAGATTTCAAATGATTGGTCTAACCCTTTATTCAGCTTGAAAAATTGGGGGGATTTAAAGGCTAACAGCTTTAAACTAAAATATTATAAGTTTACATTATTGATCACTACAGATGGATTGGGTAGTTAGAAAACATCCTTGATATCTGAAGTTATGCTAAATAGCATCTAATGAGCAAGGCTCATCTAATAGGCGAGGGGGAAAAAAGTCCAAAAATATACAAAGGAACAAATGTATCAAGATAGCTTTGTCAGTTTTGTCAACAGACACCCTCCAAGGAAGCGCATGTGTTGAGTAGGATTTCTCCAGTGAGATTTATGATCTCTCCCTGTACTCAGAACAAGAAATAACTCCTCTCTGATACCGAGGTATGGGAAGGGACTGCCCCCTTTTTTTAAAGGTGATCACAGTGCACTACATTTCATTGGAAAGTATTTTGTTATGAAAGGATAAAGAAAATGGGCATAATATGCTAATTGCAAGCAAGGTGTTTTTTATCTGGCCTTTATTTTTTGCACAGTATATGGTAGGGTGTATTGGCAATGAGATTTGGGTAAAATAGAAACTAACTGCTTTCTTGAAAGATGCCTATGGCTCATACGATGAAAGAATTCTCTTTTCTGGATAAGCTTTAGTAGCAATTCTAGTTCAGACAGAGGTAGGAATATAGGACTGTGGCTTGAGAATACTGTACACAGCGACTTCCTGGCGCAAGAGTTCTAATGTGTGCATAGAGCTAGTGWTATATTCCCAGAAGGACTTGCATTGAAGATATCTTCATCTCATAAAACCCTTCTGCAGTCAGTGGAGAGAGAAAGAGGTGGCACTAGGCATGTCAGGGGACCTACAGTGGCTTTCTCCCTGTCTTACTTTTGAAAATTATGATTTGTGGTCTGTTTTTACTTGCTTTTTTAAAAATATAGGCCCTGAATGAAGTTCAGTCCATTATCTTTGAAGAAATGTCTCACTAAGTAGCTAGCCAGTGTACACGTGGTAATCACTATCATGTCTTCTACATGTCTGTAGCATTTAAATATTTGTTCCCTCAGACTGCCTTGAAGATATTTTCTACCAAAAATCAGGACTGTCTCACTCAAATTCAGATGGGCAGTGACCCTAGGTTAATGACTATGTGAAATTTGATTAATTTCTTATTGTACACTATGTCAGACTAGAAGAATAAGTTTATTATCCTCGGGATTCTGTGAATTGTTTTAATAATAAAGAATATTGTTCCTTGGCAAAGCTGTGAGAAAGGATCTGGGGAAGAGAAGAATTGTGTCTGTGTAATTTAGTGCACATTACTTGTCCCAGCCCACAGAGAATGTAAATCTTTTACACACCCGCTATAGAGCCGTGGCATTTATCCTGGAAGAAGCCTAGTTCCATTTGGTGTGGCACATATAGCCCACCCTGAATCCAGAAACTAGTCCCAGTGAGTCTTGGGTCTCATTGCTGGTGTTTCCACATGAGGCTTCAGTTGGGCCTATGTCTGAGCTGTAGAGATTAGCTGGAGACAGTGCTAAGCGTTGCTGGCTTTCTGCTGCGCCTGGAGCTCAACTAAGAGAGCATTCTTCCTCTATTGCATTATAGGGTCAGAAATGTGACTTATACTGCACTGTGGGCACAAAGTTAGGGTGCTCATACATCTCTGCTCTTAGCAAGAGGTGGTCACCAACTGGGTGCTTTTCAGATTGCAATTTGTGGACCCCTACCCTCTCCAAATTTAGGAGGAAACCCTATCTCGTCATTGCACAGGGTTTGTGGGCACACAGGTGGGAGTAGAAGATGCCAGCATGTGGGGCAGGACATTAGCAGTCTGAATGGTCCAGAGATCAGGGCTCAGCATGACTAGCCTAGACACAAGCCTAGCTTAACTGTTAAATAGAGCACACCTCCACTGTCACATTCATTTATATTTGGGCAAATTCTGCCAAGCATTCTAAACCAACATTTCATACTTGCCTCTGGGTAGCAGTTGAAAGCTTTCAGCTCCCATTAAACTCATACTTTGCATAAGTATGGGTAAAGCTTTAGTACACTTTTCACTTCCCCAAGCTCGGAACAAAAGGGAATAAATTTGCTCTTGTCTGCAAAAGTATGGTGGTTTCCTAAGATGTGCCTAGTGTTTAGGACCTGGGAATGCTCCACAACTTGTGGGTTAGGGTGAGTGCACACAACCTTCCTGCTCTGCATCTTGGTTCCCATGGAAAGGGAACCCAGTTGCAGCAGCCAGGTCCAGGAGTCCCACCTGGGGCGATAGGGTCAGGACTGCAAAGCACATCACTGTGCATGCCTGCTTTACAGAGCTGATATGGTCCTAGGCAAAATCCTGGCAGACTACAACTGACTGGCACATTCACTGTGCTTTCCAGACCTGCCACTGTCCCTTCCTGTGGCCAACATGCTGTCCCAGAGCCCTAGAGCTACAGACAGGCTGCTTGCCTAAACCCCCTTTAATGCAGCTTTCTGTAACAGGCACTGAAAATCGCATCCACAGTCCACATCTGGTATCCAGTGACTCCTGTAGTGATCATGGGCTTGGAGGAGCAAGTCCAAGTTTGCAGGATTTGTGGAATTATTTTTTGGTATAGTCTAGCATTACTTTCTGTTTTTCCATCAATGGACAAGTTTGAACATGGAAGTATTAAATCTGTGGGAAAAGACTATGAAAAATCTCTTTGCATCTTTTATATTAATCACCATTACCACCCACATCATCAAAAATATTCCAGAAAATTCTGTGTTGGGTAACACTGTATGTGGTAAAGATACAAATTCTTAATCTTTCCGTTATCTATAAAGGACGATGCATATACATATATATTATGCTGCTAGTCATGATTTAATAATCATCTATTTTATCACTATTAAATAAGTGAGGCATCAAAAACCGAAAATGTCATTTCTTTAACTGCAGTCTCTTGTTATTCTACAGGATAAATAGGCTTAAAAGAGAGAGCTTCATAATATTAAGTGCTCTAGAATGAGACTTTTTATACATGTAAAAACCAGCACAGAATATAACACCAGGAAGGCTTATTTTGATGAAAAGTCTCACAAGCTGACAACTCAGTTATAAATGGTGTGTGACATTGAACTGGTTATTTGTCTTTTTCCTTTTTTCATTTTTTCTCTTGGATTATTATCCTGCTTAAACTGGCATTTGGAATTAATCCAGGAAGGGGGAAAATCTACAAAGGAGAGGAAAAATACAGTTCAACTGAAAACTTCCATCTGCTTCTAAAACTCTAAAATAAACAAACTTAGGTCTAAATAGTGTTAGAAACCATGTCAACCAGTTTTGAAAATACACTAGTAGATATGAAGTTCCTGTTCAAACAAAAATGTCTCTCTGTACAAAGCAGAGGCAGAGYATTTAATTCATTTCCTTAGCCTGATAAAAGACAAGGAAATATGCGCTGCACTATGTGAGGAAAGATTCCCATTGAAAACACTTGTTCCATATGCTGGGGATACTTTTGTGGCTGGTATCCCGAGCGGGGGGATAAATAAAGCTACCCCTTCAAAGGAGAGTCAGTAATTGCAAATCCTAAATCCCATTACCTAGAACTGAGAACAGAGTTTTTTCTTCATTAAAGAGAAATTTCATCACTGAAACTTACCATAGAATTTATTCTATTTCCTAGACTTAGTAACACTGCTGCTTAGTGATGCTCCCTTTTCCTCAGTTTGTTCTTTATTCTGTGATGGAGTATAAAATGGGAACCTAGGCAAAATTGATAATCATATTTGATTAGAAAAACTTTAATACCTGAGAGTCACAGATTTGAGGCCTTTCTTCTTTTATGATAGACAAATCAGTGGTACACTATAGGTACACTATAGATTTATACTCCGTTACCTTTCGTGTCTATGAATGACATGAAGATATTTTTTGAGTCGTGTAGACACCTAAGGAACCAAATTCTAGGCTGAAATCCTTTTCAGAGGTGAAACAAGGAGATAATTTGGTTTTGATGATTTTTGTTACGCAGTTCCTCCTTTCTCCTGACACAGTACTCTGCTTTCTTGCTTCTCTAGCTGATCTGAATAATGATATATGATACAGTTTTCTGTTCAAGTCTCTATTAAATGGGAAAAATAATTCTCAGGCCTTATTTTATAGCTTCCTACTTGTGCCTTTTAATCTTTGACCCATTAAAATTTCCTGGAGTACACTGTCTTCTGCAAGCAGATGCACTATCTGGTCCAACCACACAGTTCTTTCATAAGCAATGCTTTAAAACTGTTTATCCAACATCCTTGCATATTATCATTCAGTTATCTTGTCTTYTGATGTGCATAATGCGTTAGAAGATGTTCAGTAAATAATTTCAGCTCTTTGAAGTGCTAGACTTATTTCCATTCTGCAGACGGAAATCATCAGAGCATAACAAAAAAGCACCTCCGTTACAGTGTATCGCTACTTAGAGTATAAATTTGCCTGAGTAAGAACTGTGTGAACCTGCATATTCACAGCGCAGTCCAGATCCATGTGCAGGTCTCTGAGCACTCCCACCATGTTACGAATGGTGTGCTGGTTAGATATACAGTGTGACATGTGGAGAATAACACAAACACACACACACTCCCACCTTTTATTATTTACAATAGTGACCTCCTGACCAATGAAGGCAAAGTTCAGCAACACTTTTCTCAGATAAGTAAAGGCCTTTAATGCATTAATAGCAACATTATTAATGTTGGAAATATATTTTACATATATTTTCTAGTCATAAGTTGTTATAGATCAATTTTCCTTGCTTTAAGAGTGCTGTAAGACCATAGTTTTAGAGGACTCAGCATTCTTGCTGTGGCTTGAGGAAAGAAGAATTTACCTGCAACATGTGTGACAGTAGCCTGATCTGGATCCCTTTGATGTACGTGGAAGAATTTTCATTGACTTCAGTAGGAGCTGAATCATGTTCCTATAACATGGTCATTTGCCTTGAGAGGTTCACTTACAACCTCTTAAATTACCTTTCTGGAAGCTTTCAAATTGTTCAGGTTAAGAGTTTGCCAGATGTTTGAAACTGAACAAAATTCCTGGCATCATATATCTAGTAGCATCATTAATCCCTGGTGCAAAAAAAGAGTCCAGGGACATGGTGCCAAATCCTTGTTTGGCTCCGTCAGATATTTATGTAATGGGTGTGTACGATGGCTTATCAAAACACAAAAATCACTTTTCTTCAACAGATGGATGTATAATGCTTCAAGCATTAAGAAAAAGCATGAGTCCTCCTATGTGCCAAATGAAGATTCTTTTTTTTTTCCTCTCAAACTACAGGCTGTATCTATTATATGGTAAATAGGTCTGCAGAGTCCCCCAAAGTGCTTCTGTATCTACAATCTCTCCTTTGTGATAACTGCCACGATATTACAGTTTGCTCCTGCAGCAGCAGGAAATGGTATTCAAATTTTGCCTTTCTGTTTAGCCCACATAGATATTTAGTCAGAGATAATAAGAAAATACTTTGCAATTATGCTAGCTGAGAGTCTATTATCTCTTCAAATCCATGGTCTGCACAGAAGAGAAAGCTGAAAAGACTATTTCAGTCATTTAGGGTATATGTTTCTCTGGCACACTCATAATCTGACCAAAGCCATTATTTGGAAGTCATTTGCACTCAATCATTTTGCCTGTTAATGAGGAGTTACTGAATCCTCCAAGCATTAATCCCATTTAGGAAAACACAAAGGCAATCTGTACCTTGTATCAAGCAATTATGATTGCATTGAGCTTGAGGAATTCAGTCATTTGTTGGAGGTTGTTTTTCCCACAACAGACCCTCTAAATAGAATTACCAAGCCTTTCAAATGTTAATTTGTTAAGAAAAATATAATGGCTAATAAAGACAATTAGGTTGGTATTGTAAATACTGGACTGCAGAACTAAAGCTGCCATGGCTTGTAAGGAAAGTGTGGCAGAAGTCTATGGACTACTAAGGGTGGAAACTATCTTCCTGCCTTAATATAGAGCATGTAGATATTAGCAGCTGTCCCCAAAATATATTTCACCAATGTAACGCAGGGCCAGAGAAAGTCAGGTCTGATCAGAATTTTCTCTTCCACACAAATGAGGGCTAGGCATGTAGTACTGTATATCTGAGACCGCAATGAAAGACACATCAGTAATGTGACAGTCCTGGAAAAAAGCAGAAGTCATTCAGAGATGGGCTAATAAAAGCATCAAATATATAAAAGCTGGGAGCTTGTAACTCTTCACACAGTGCAGCTGTGCCTCAGCAAGTGCTCTCAGCTAGAGCACTTTGTCCGTTTCTCGGTCCTGGACTTCATGAAATATGTAGACTGCTCATAGGTAGTCCGGAGGAGAGCAGTACAGATAAGTTTAGAAAACATTAGGTATGAGGAATATTCTAGAAAAGAGAAGACTGAAAGGCAGTGTTGGGGAGGGTARGACACAGTATGTGATATGTGAAAGTTGCTGTGAGGAAGATCAGTTATTCTTTTCCACTAAGAAGAAAAAAATCACCTTTTTTTAACTAAAAAGATACTTGTGATAGAATTTTTTCAAAAGTCCTAGCTATAAAAGTAGCCAAGAGTGAAAGAAGTAACCTAAGACCATTGTGAAACCTCCTTCACTGGGTGTTTTTACAAATTGGTTGGAGATACATTTGTAAAGATGATTTAAATATATTTTACCTAAATCCAGAAAGAAATTATATGATCTATTAAAGGTTCTTTTAGCTCTGTCTTCAGAGCAAAATTGGACAAAATATTTTAAATTAATCTTTCACCTCTGAATATTACAAAAAAATCCTAGGCTGAATTTTCATTCTTTTATTAAACTGATCCCATGCAGTTACTCTCTTTTTAACAAGCAATTTATTCTCCAAGACAAAAGCTCATTAGAGAATCTAAACAAAACAGAGAAACCCTTAAAAGCATTCAGGAGCAAATTCATATGTATGTCTAGATCTAATTTTAGGAACTCAGTGTCTCAGGTGGTATGGATAACCACAAGGTTTTTTGGGGGGGAGGTCGGGGGGGGGGGAAGAAGTTGCTTGTTTTTTCCCTCAGCATCTGGATGGGTATTTATAACACATCAAAATGTCAGGGCAATTATTCATGATTCAGCTGCTAGCTGGATTACTGCAATGCACTTTGCATAGGACTGTCCATCCAGGTCACTCAGACTTCAGCCAGTGCAGCATGCTCTTCTGTGTTTGGCCATGAGTGTCAAATAGTGTTATCTCTCCCGTCGTCTCCCCCCCCCCACCCTTTTTTCCCCTATATTCCGTTATTATGTACCACACAAGCGGCTATGCTCCCTCTAGTCTGTAACTATATATGCTTAGGTCCTCAGCTAGTTGAAAGATTTGCCTTTCCCTGCACTTCTGTTGTAACTGTGGTGCTGAAACGCTCAGCGACCTGATTTAAGCAGCCATTCCTGACAGAGACTATGTTTATTTGCACCAAAAAGCGTAACAAAAGCCACAGTTCCTAGGTTTTGGCTTCCGAGTTCAGGGTTGTTGAAGTTTATCTAGGAGGGAAATACTGAAGGGTGCTCTCCCTTTAAGAAAAAAGAGTGACTGTAGATTTTGATTTATTTCCTTTTACTGTTTTTCATTCAGAAGACAAACATGGTTTATATAATCATAGGGTAGAGGTAAAATGTAATACAGTGTTTATAAGTCATGGTGTCCCTGATGTCTACAAGTTTATACTCATACTCATAACTTGTCTAGCACAGCTGTGTTACCAGAAGAGCTGTTTGCTTGTCCTTAGGGTGTGCAAAACTGGACGGAAGATTTCCAGTGCTTAGTGTTTCTGTTTCCTCCAGAAATACTGTGAGAAAAGTTCTCTAGTGTTTCAATACTTCCTCTTTCAATTTCAGTTGGAACTGAGGAGTACAGAGAAGTGAGCAAATGAAAAATTGGCAAGAGAAGGGCAGATCCCTGAATTTCTCTAATTCTTGGAAAATTGTGCTTTATTTTGTTTGCTTGTTTTTTCCTCTCCAGGTTAGGCATTATAGGAACCTAGCTGAATGGAGTCATATTTGTATTTTAGCTCTATTACAGCTGGAGAGAGGGAGAGACATCTGAGAAGAAAACAGTGCATCCTATGGTAAGGAACTACACATGGGTAGGAGGTGCCTCAGTCTCTCTAGGGGCTGTAGAGGAACGTTTACCCAGTGCCTAACCTTCAGGCAGGCAAAGTGAGTTAAGGTGAATCCCATTCCTTCTAGTCATCCTGAAACACCTCTAAGTGAGACCCTTTTAGGATGGAGAGATCAGGAAAGAATTGGTGCAAACCATGAGATTGTGAAGTCCACCCTATAATTTCATGTATATCCACTATTAGAGTGCATTAGCAGAAGACAACCAAGCAGAACATAGCAGACTCACTAGACTCCTAAAGCAAGAACTGCAAGCATATGTTGTGAAATTTCAAGCCAAATGTGAAAGCTGCATTACAAATTAACCATATTTAAATCACCCCTCCTGTTTTTCTGACCCCCACAGAGATCTCAGATATTTTTTTAGGCTCTTCAGTCTTTTCCAAGTCCTGCTTTATATCTAGGCAAAGCAGAAACACTGTCAGTGTAACACACACTTATTTCAAACATCAGTGACAAAAGATCAGCTCACTGCCGGTTTGCCAGGCTTCATATCGCTCTTCCTGAGCAAGAGCGACAGGATGAGACAAAAAGGACTAGACATGTGGCATGAGACTATTTTAATGACCACAAATAAACAAATTGAGAAAAACAATTGTTGGATGCAGGTGTCCTCCACCTCCGTGGTGAGGCTGAGCCAGAAGTGCTGAGATGTGTGTGTGGAGCAAGTCCCCAGTTATTCAATTAGCTCTGACCTCCAGCCGAGTGAGCCAGCTCCAATTACTGCTTGATGTAGCTCACATGAACAACTCGTGCTCTCTCTCTCTCTTCTTTTTCTTTCTTTCTTTCTTTTTTTTTTTTTTTCAATTTGCTGCTCTCACAGATGCAGTGTCTGCTTACAGAACTCTGAACTCGAAGGGCATGACCAGGGTCCACCTTTTCCATCCTTCCTCTGGTGGCTCAACACCAACTCTGAGCAGCACTGAGAAGCCCATCCTGCCAGGGGAGAGCAGGAGCTCACATGGACAACCCCAGCGGCAGCAATAGAGCCCACCCCCTTCTCTTCTTAGGGCAGCTGATATCGGCTCAGCTGTGCTCATCTGGGTAGGAAGAGCAACCTCTGAGCCAAATGAAGGTAACTCTAGCATGAGGAAGGAAATAACTGAGGTCTTCTTACTTTCCTAAGAGTCTGTGGGGACCAAGAGAAGAGCTGACCCCGCATTTAGGTATTACTCAGAATGAGAATGGGTAGCAGATACAGACATCTGTAAAATTGTAACTCGCTACAATATAAGGTCTTCTTACCAGCAGTGCTCTTCTCTGTGTACTGTGAAAATAAAATTGGCATATGTGCAAAACTGAATGCTACTTTCAGTTACATTAGGACTCCCAGGGCTAGTCCACATGGCATTCTATAAACTTAATTAAATTAACCATCTATGAATAGTCATTTTTACTGTCCTTCCCTGTGTATATTCTAAGGCATATCCTCCTGTTGCTCATGTCAGATTTTTATTCATCAAGTAAAGTGTGTACAGTGTTGCTGTTACTAGTTTGATGTTGTTATACACTTCAGCTATGCATCATAAGCAAATGTCATGGAATGGAGATATGAAATACATATATAAAAGTTTGCATATTTATATAGGTGCTTTTTGCTGAGATAAGATTCTTTGCTATCTCTGAAGCAGTTTTTTTCCCCATTCCCAATACTACCGTCTAAAATAAATAGAATTAGCTTTATAATGGCACACTCCATTATCCATTAGTATAATACATACTCTGGAAGCAGATCTAACAGCCTACTTCCATCCCACCAGAGCCGCTGCATTCAGCAACCTGAGTTGATTCAACCATAATTTTTGGCATCATTCCCTCCCCTCCCCCACCAAAAAATTCCCAACCTTGGGGAGGGATTTGGCTCAGGATAATACTAGACCTATATTATTATTCACAAAACATTTTGAACTGCAAGTCACTACTATCCACTGTTAACCAGCTTCTAAACAACTACTCAAATGTAATTCTAGAGATACTGCCTCTGGCAGAGAAACTGTGATTGACACTTGTCCTTCAGTGTTCAAGAAGAAGTTCTTTCCTGTTTGACTGCACTTCTTCTTCCGAGCAAAAGGCATTTTCAGCTGATAGTCTTTGTTAACATTCCTATGATAAGAAAATAATACAGTGCAATGACTAACACAGGGATCTGATTCAGCTGTCATTCACTGTGGGACAATGACCAATGCCACTGGTTAGACCTAGTGACAAGTAGCTGTTCCAGCTTTGCTGACGTCAATGGGAAGATCACCTCTCATAGCTGTACCCACATCCTCAAGCAGTCCTTGGCCTGTCCTCTGACTCTGAAGCTAAGTAACGTGGCCCGGCTTGTGTCAATGTGTCTTAGTGCTTTCCCCATGCCCAGAGCAGGGCAATGGCCTCTGAATGGCCAACAGAAAACGTCCCTTGTCACACGCCTGGGGCAGGACCCGTGTCCAGGCCTTGCCTGGGAGACTTAGCATGAGCCAAAGCAGTGCCAGGGACTGTGCAAAGGGTTAAACGGTTTGGATGATCCTGGACCAGAAGGTGACTTTGTGTCCTGCATCTGTTTCATTTCCTGGTAAAGACGTAGCTGGCGAGAGCTAGATTAGACCCAAAGGTTGGTGTAGTTTCCCAGAGAAAGTCAAAGCATGTGATAAACATTTTTGTTTAAGTAACATGCTCAACAGAATTACATCTATCCAACAATATTAAAATGGCACTACTATTTCTGCTAGCCTCCAGAGACAACATAGTCCTGGGCTGGGAAATAGGAACTGTTCTTTCTCTAAAATAATACAAGGACAAATTTTGAAAATGTGGAGCTTGCACAGCTACTAAAAGAAAATACTTTTGTTTGCAGGTTCTTTAAAAAAAAGAATATAAAACCTTTTATATAGTTAACCACAGTAACTAAAGATATATATTTTAAATTCAAGCTTATTAATTTTCAGGGCTGATTGTTCAACTATCAAGTAACAAATCAAGTARGTCCGTAAAGAACTAGTGCAGAATGAATAAAAAAGAAGTGTCAGAGAAGATGCATGATGTGAAAACAAGTTGAAAAAAAACAGATTGGAGGTTATGATAGGAAATGGTCATATCAAAACAAACTGTCTGAGACAGTAATTGGATGGGCTGAATTTTAAGAAACTAGAGTAAGTATAGAGCGAGTCACTGCCTTTCAAATTCTGCATGATCTTAGAGACTAGCTCAGATGCATTTTTGTCATGTCATTGTAGTCACAGAAGCTGTGGTCTCAGATGATAGAGTGATAACTATATTTCTGCCAGGAGACTATATTTATTAATGGTTTGAAATTAATGGCTTGCTTATGATTTTTTAAAAACTATTCTCCATGCATGGAAGTGATTGAGGACAACCAAGAACAGGTCACACTGCAGTCTGCAAAAGTAGAGTAGGAGGTGGTCCCAGCTCCAAGTCGCTCATGGTCTGAGCAGGCAGGCTGAACATGTAGGAAGAGAAGGGACATGATGCACAAGTGGAACAAAGCTTGTCATGGTAGCAAACACCACTGTTTTTCCATGCTTTTCCTTGAGCTGGAGGGATTACACCAAGCAGGATAAATGCAATGAAAAAGAAGGGAAAGTGAAAAATGGATGTGGGGCATGTGGAAGGACAATGGGGAAAAGGCAAATAAGCGAGGGAAAGGAGTGGAACAAACAACCAGCAAGTTCCAGCAAGTCTCAGCTGAAGAAAGTTACCTGAGAAAAAAATTACACCAAGAGCTGTCCTCATCTCCGTGTGACACTGAGAAGCACCAAACGCCTGCAGTCCCTAAGCAGAGAGCAGGGATGTTGCTGCATTAGCACAGTGATTAACAAGGCCCATGCAACAAAAGGGGTGCCTAGGAGCGTTCACAAATAGGGTGTGCAGCTGCCAACTGGAAATCCTGCAGACCAGAATGAATTATAAATCCTTTTTCTTGCCTGTGTCTACTTCACTCATGGCTGGAAGGAGAAGAATTTGTTTGTTTGTGATCCACAGCCTGCACATCTGTCTCAAGTATAATGGACTTATGGAAGAAATGAGCTGGCCTTGCCTTTTTTTTCCCCCCTGTTTTTATTCAGTATGGTTGAGAAGTTGGGGTACATATAGTGTGATATGACCATGCAGTAAAATAATGGCTAGAGTGCCTGATGAGATTCCTGGACTGAGGAAAGGAAATCCTGGACTGAGTAATTTCTTTAGCTCACAGAGATTTAACCTGCACATCTTACATGTTCCAGAAAATGAACTAAAACTTTACTGCAGGTGAGGGATACTCTCTGTCACCCCTATTGAAACTGTGCTTCACACTAAAAGGAGGTAGTAGTGGTAGTCCTCCTCTGGCTGGCTGTGTCTTAAAGGAAAGTAATGGCTCTCGTAGCATTTTGTGGAGGGCTCCATCAGCTGTGTGGGTAATGGTGTGCTAAAATCAGGTAGATCCTTTCCCCCAGCTGCTTGCCCCTTCGCAGGAACATCTGGTTCCTGGGGCTTGGGTACAAGCACAGAGTCAAGCAAGCAGTTCTGTCAAAACTGAGGTGCTTTGGAGAAAATCCCAAAGTAGATCTTTTAGGGAGATGGGAAACTTTAAAATAAAAAATGTCAGCAAATACCTAACTAAAATATATCAGACCAATGGAAATTGTTTCAGCAGTGAAGTGTTTTCCTGGATCAGAGCCTCTGAGTATTGAGACTTTGCCTGCAAAAGGACTTGCCTGCAAAAGGACTACCCCCTAAAAGTCAGAAATTAGCAAACACTATACATAATCTATTATAAATTTGTAATAAAATCATTGTTTGCACTGAGGTAAATTAACAAATAAATTAACAAACAAAATGTTGGACTGTATACAGTGTCAATTTATAAAGGGTGAAATGGGGAAATGGTGGTGTATGGTGCAAAAGGAAATGTAAATAGATTCTGAGACAACTCCTGAAATCTCTTGCATATGAAGCATTTTCAAATACCGAGATAGGAATAACTATTGGAATGGATACTGTAAATCACTGTAGGTTATTGGTGATTCTGACAAATTGGGGAACTACTGCAAAGGTCTTATTTATGTTCTAAAATTCAGGAAAAGGTACCCTTAGTAAATCAGAATATGAAGACAGTCCCTAAAGAGGAAGTGGCCACTTCTTGCAAATTGCCAGATTTTTAGCTTCCTTTTTGTAATCAGCTCCTTCTAGCAATCTTACAAGTGCAGAATAGAAGTGTGATTTCCTGTGATCTACTTTGTTTTTTTCTCTCTCCAGATTGAATTGACCACAACTGCTTAAAGTTCCTGTTCTACTTTCATTGCTGATGCTGGAGAAAAAAATAAAACCAAAATAGGGGCAGCTCCTTCTGTTCCACATATAACTGCATTGGAAATATTTGTGGAGTAGAGTCATCATTTGGCTCCAAACAACAAAATAATATTTATTCTGCCTTTGGGCATAATATAATCTAAAGAGAGACARGTGAGGTTTCAAAAGGTAAGGCTTCTCCCTCTCCCAAATTTCTGCTTCTAATAAACTCAGTGTGAAAGTTCCTTTCATTTCCCTTCCTCTCCTTTTTCTCTCAGTACAGGAGCTTTAAATGCTATACCAAAACTGAGGAAGAAGCTGTTTGTTATCAGCCTCTGCAGAGCACTGCCAGYACACCTAAGGACATTGCCATGTTTATCATGTTTGGCAGATTGCTCCTGTGACAACTGGATGTTGCTCACCTTCATTTTAATGTGTTCTTTGCACTCTGCCGCAACACTGCAAACAATACTGCTGTTCTGTGATGTCTGCTTTTCTCGTTAAGACACAAATGCCCCAATTACACATCAGCAGAAATGCCTGAGATACCTTTTCCAAACGTGTCTCTGTTTATCACAGGAATTATCACATTTTCAAGAAACACATTTTTCCCCAAATTACAGCAGAAAGTTTGGTCTGACAGGATTTACTGATCTAAAATATTTAGTGAAATAGCAGGGCAGGAGGTCCTTTATCACATGTCACTTAGGTGTGAGTTTGCCTGTGGTTTTCCAGTGTACTCATTAACTGAGGAGGTAAGATTTACAGAGCAGCCCTGAAACTAATGGGAACAACATTTCTTATAGAGGAGCTCAACAGTTAGCACTTGCCGATGAGTTGCCTGAGTTCCCTGTACCTTCTTCCTCTCTGTATGTCATTAGGTGGTGTTTCCAGCTGAGGCAGACCAGGTCACTTCAGACCACATAGATCAGAGACCAATGTTACACCTCCCTGTGAGCTGGTGACAGGTGACTTTTTAGTGAAGATTCAGGTGATAGGCACTTGCTCGTGTTTTCCTGCTCCTCATAAACTTGGTCTCTTTGGCAGGAGAAGGAAAACATTCTCATAACAATTCACTGAGGAAAAATAACAGGGCGCATGTACCCGCTGGGAGCAAGGGGTGCAGGTGTAAACTGCAGTGTTTGCTGCAGGGGTGCCCAGCTGCCTCCGCGTGCGGGGCTGCACGGTTACTTGTAGCAAACCCAGGACTGTGCTGCTTTGTGTCAAGCTAGAGTTTTCTATACAGCACAGGTTTACAGACTGACTCAGTTTGGTGCTGTCTGAAGGGACATAGGCTACGTCTCTCTGAGTCCTATCAGCCCAGGTAAGCTAGTGCAGGACAAGTGTATGCTGTAACTCAGTAACTCAGGAGCAGCTTTGCAAATAAATTGGTGAATTTGTCTGAGATAAGTCTGCAACTGAAACACCACTCCTTTTCTTTTAAGGAAAGGAGAATCGCTTCCCTTTCCTACACACCTTCTCTTTAGCTGGCAACCAGGTCTGTGTCTTGCTTTAAGAGATAGTTACATCTTGTGACTTACATGTCTTGACTATCTTGGACCAGTCTCACAAGACGTCAAATAAAAGCCTAGCAAGAAGAACAAGATCTAATTTGTCTACTTATTCCTAGAGGCTGGTATATACAATAACATACTATCAGACTGTGCGAGTTACCTTTGGTTTGATCTTGCTTTTGGCTTCTAGTTCTTCCTATCCAGCTTCTAAACTTTGGATGTTGTTTCATGTCCTGTTTTCTTCTTATGCATCTTATAGCAGTAGTAGATACTCATACAACTTAAAAGTATACAGAAATTACATTGGAAATAAATACATTATGAAGATTTGGGAACAAATCAATTTTAACAATAGTTTTCAGACTTCTGCTTAATATGCAAACTAGATCTTCCTTGAAGCTCAAGAAAAGTTTGATTAATTGCTCTTCTTGCTTACCTACCCTGTCTCTTACTACATATCCTTGTGTGCCTTTACATTTTCTGGTGTTGATCAGAAGCAGAAGTACAATACTGATGCATTGAAATAAATGTTACTCTGAAGCTCTTTTTCCCATTTTAATACAAATAAGGAAGTCCCAGAAATTTCATTTGAAAGCCAACTGTTACAAAATTTCTAACACAATTTTGCAGACCAAGGAGATTAAAATACAGAAGTTACAGATGAAGAGCTATTGTTTGGGTGCTTATTCCAGCACAGGGCTTGTAAAATATCTAGTCATGGATAGTGTAATTTAAGGCTTAAGTTTTTAGTAGTTCAACTTAATCTCTGCAAGCCTTTCCAAACACAGATTTCAAATCATTCCTTGTTTCTGAAAATCTTAGGTGTTGAAGACAGTACCTCTCTCTCAAATAACTTTGAGTGGCTATCTGTCATCTCCATAATCCATGAATATTTGGAATAATCATGCTGGTGTGATTGCCGTGAAATTTCTTTAACACAGAATTTTGATCCAAATTGTGAATTTTATGTTCCCTTATGTTCCACTTTCCATCAATATCAAATGCTATGAAATAAAAGGCAGTAAACAAGTTTGGTATTTTCAAACCATTTCAACACATTGCTGCTACCATTTCTGTTAACCACAGAAAAAGATATTTGTACTAATGTGCTAATGAGTAACAGATGAGACAGTAACTCTCTGTCACTGCATATCTTTACAAAAAAAAAACCCTACTAACATAAATTGCTTTTATCATAACAGGGGTAAAATATCAYAATTTCCTTAGCATTATGTGTAGCAAAACTAGCCTAATATTATTACTGCCTGCATGACAAATACTGCTGCCCTTCACTATATAAAAAATATACTTAAGATAAGATAAAATGGGATACCCAGCACTTTGAAGAAATTATAACAAATCATTGCAGTGTTTACAGTGGCATTTTGTTGATCATTTCTTGGTTCAACTGAGTAATAGTGTCTTACTTTTTAATTCCAAAATACATAAAAATTTTTGTTATTTTGGTTAATTCTGAGCAGCATTACAATGCCACTGGTTGAGTAATTTGTAGCCTGGCTCTAGAGCACCAGTGGATAATCCTGTATCAGACCCCACAGAGCCATAGTGCTGTAGACTGAATGAACTACTGAACACTGGCGTCATTTTAGTCCTGGAGCCGTGGCGGACAGTAAGTTCCTTCTATGCCTGAACAACTTTAAAGAGGTTAGTCTTCATATACACTGTTGTAAATGATTCTTGAATTAGGTCTTTCATGGCAAAGACCCAGATAGCTAAGAAATGAGGGAATAAGGACACAACCTACAGGTCATTGTAATTAGTATTTCTTGTAGATTCCACTTTTGTATATCAAAAAAAGTAGACTCTYTCAGTCCATATCTCTTGTATAGTATTTTCTTCTGATCTTAGCCACAATATGCAAAATGCTTTACTGACATGAGAAAAAAACAGAGGCTTGTGAAGAAGTCCCACCGTATAAGAGGCAAAACAGAGAACAAACAAAAGACTCCCCCCAAAAGGAGGGAATGCAGCAAGAACGCATTTCTAGATTTCAAGGCACTTCTTCTAAAACAAGAAAAAGTGAGGAAAAGAAGATGGAAAGGAAATCTTCACCACAGCTAGAAGAGGAAAAGGAAAGATAAATAAGGGTAAGAYAAAACAAAAGACAGGGAAGCATCACAGTATATCTTGTTAATTTTTTGATTATCAAGGCCTAGTTTTGGAAAGAATAAAGGTGTTAATTACTCATGTGTATGTGTGGGGTTGGCTAGTGTAAATAGTGCTAAATGACTTACATGTGTAGCCTGTGATGTTACTGTCTAGTTTCACAAGAGATTGTTTGCTGGCCTTCAGCCTCACTAGATAATCTAAGCTCTTCCAGTGCACACCATGCAATCCTTTTTAATGTAATTTTTTCTTAATGAGTTTATGTGGGTGTTGTAGATGCAGACCCCGGCAGGGTGGTGTTATCCCTCTGTATCCCTGTCGGATGGAAAAACCACAGCTGCGTGCCCTTGGTATGGGGACTGCTGGGATCTGGCTTCGAGGAAAGTTAGACTGATCCGCTTTGTTGAGTTGCATCCCTCATGGTGTTACATGAAGGAAGAATGCTGAAGCTCACAAAATTAATTAGTATTTTGTTCCTCTTGGAGAGAACTTAAAGACAAAGTCATCTGAATGCAGTGTCTGGATTCTAGCTGAATAAATGCGGTTGGTGATCATTGTGAGAGGAGTTGAACTTCTAGTAAGCTTGTTGAAAATTCTTTTATCATTCATTGGGCTGTTTGTACTAGAGAATGGGGGAAAAAAAGCCTGTTTTGCTCAGCTTACGCAGGCTCTTTTTCCCCAGTAAAACCCCCTGGAGTGTGGCTTGAGAGATATTGCTAATGACACTCACAAAGATCAGTATACTTGGTATTTGTGATCTAACACACTTCTAATCAAACAGCTGTTTAGGAAAGAAGAAGGTGGACAATTGCAGTTCATTAACTTTGGCTTTGATGGACTTGGAGCTGGAGCTAGAACTAAAACATTACATGCCACTAGTCACAGAGGGCTAGGAGGAGGGTACAGTGTTTCTGCCTTCCTCCTCATCTGGGATGCAAAATGAGGAGGAACAGATTTAGATTCCCATTCTTACTTTTGTATAGTTGTGGAAAGTTGCCTTTTGATTGCCTGCCCTATTAAAGGTGGAGAATAAGGCCTTGTGCTTTTGATCATAGCCAGCACTGTTCATCAAACGAGAAGCCATATATTGATTTTGGCACTATACATAGACTGTTATACTTTCCATATACAAGGAGCAAAGCAGATGTTTTCAGCTTAGTCACCGTACTTCCCTTAATGCTAAGGGAGAAATATGTTTTTTGTCTGTTAGAAAGTGTTTATTCTCATTTCTGAGTACCATACACATTTCTTTCCTTCAGGTGATGTATTTCCTGCATAAAAAAATGCAAAACACAGATCCAGAAACTAGCTGGGTAGTCATTGTCTATTAAATTTAGGGCCATACGTACTCTAGATGGTAAAAACTAGAATATAAGAAAGTCTTCTTACAAGCAAGAAAGTGAGCATTTTTTTCCCTAGACTCTTTAGCTTCATGAATTTAACTAATACTTATTACACATTGTATTTTTAGGTAAGTAAGCCATTTAGCTTATTTTCCCATATCTCAAATAGGATAGATAATTTTTATTTGCAGAATATGCAGAAGTCGAGAGGACAAGTGATGTTATTTGTCTTATTGATTACTATCAATACTTGTACAAGAGAGATCAGTACTTGTAGAATTATCCAAGCAACTTTATAAGACACTTTCTTGCTCCTAGCCCCAGTTTACTAAGCAAACCTGCATTCATCCTGAGATATGTGTGTGTGTTTGTGTGTGGGTGTAAACAGAGAAAGAGAAAGAATAGGTCTTTGGCTAAGTCATTGCAGCGGACTTTGTAGCAGCAGAAAGTAATTATTGCAAGCAACTCTTGCAAAAGCTCTTAATAGACACTTGGCTGGGTAAGAAAGAAAACTAGGAGCTTTAGGATGTCATCTCTGGTGCTGATCAGTAATCTGCACTTCGAGTCTTTTTCTCACATTTTGGGTAAAACATCAGACGTGATTTCTTTTGACGCTCTAGTACTTTCACAACATTAGAGGTGTTAGCTTTGGAGTCCTGGGCAAATTCCAGTTGGCACAACACATGGTGATCCAGTAGTTTTAAATAGACATATTATTTCTTCTTCATCTTCTGTTTTGCACTTCTCTTCTACGAAATGTTGTCCCAGAGGTTTCAGTGCTAAGCGAAATGATCCCTGTGATATTAAATTTATAAATTAAATTGTAAAATGTGGTGAGTGCCTTGATCTTTTCTGGATTAGAGGTGCTCTGTAAATAACCATCCTTATTATAAATAWTTTTTTAACTTCACAGCCAGCACTGTCACACTCCTAAATGAATTACTTTTCTAGCCTGTTATTTTACAATGCCATGTCTGAGCATATAAATCATCAATGTCTTCGGGATGACCTTTCTCCATGGACAGCAAATGTGTGTGGTGYAGAGCAGTAACAGCAGTAGAAGCAGCGGCAGGACACTGGGGAGCTCTTGAGCATGGGATGGGCCTGCTCTTATTGAGGTGGGTAACAAGTTTTCCACTGACTTTGCAGCTTTGATCAGACCCAGTGGTTGCAGAAAAAAGTTCTCAGGGTTGATTTTTATTAGCCTTTGCTTACAGGATACTGGTCTTTATTTATTTATGTTTTTTACAGAACTAGCTGTGCTTGATAGTACCTCTTAATGTCTTCTCATACCTGAACTGTAATTTTAACAGGAACAGTATTGTGATGGCTGAAAAGGAATTATTTATGAAGAAATTGGTGGCTTTAGGATATTTAACAAAATCTCTTATGGAGCAGGCCAAGTTATCTATATGCGGGAGACAACTTGTTTTGAAAAATGAGGCAAAAAAGTCAGTTTCTAATGAGCTTGTGGCAAAAGAAAAAAAAAGCGTTCATATACGTGGCAAACAGCTGTATAAAATCACAGGCTTTTTCATCCCTGTCTTTCACCAGAAGCAGCTGAATCATCCCTTATCACAAAATACAAGATTAAATTTAGGACTTAAGAAGTTCTTTCAATTCACCACTTCCTCCAAGTGTTAGAAAAAAAAAAGATATTTTAATTTTGTCTTTGTATCCAAGCATAACGTATAATAAAACATGTAGGTTGGTCATGCTATGATATTATATTATTTCTTTTTAGTAATTTTTCTTCTTTTTTGGTGGTTTTCCTGTTTAGCCATTGCACCTAAAGAATGAGGTCTTCCAGTATTCTGTAGAGAATTTATTATCTGTCAAGAGAGGTATTTTTTCTTTTTTATTTCACATATGCCAAAAGACTGTTCCTAGGATTACATTTCTAACTGTCAGAGTCTAGTAACCCTTTGTATTCCCATTTTAAGCTTTCCATGTTGGTGGGGAGCAGGCTGGATTGCCTGTTCTGAAAATTAGTTGTCTACTTAGGCTCCCAAATTCACAAACGTTTTTTTTTAAATGTAGGCCATAACTGTACTGTGGTGCTTTTCAAACCATAAGGTTGAAAAAAAACCACCAGATTTTCAGTTAGCTAGATAATACTAGCCAGACACCGAAATAAAGTGTGGGGAATGATCCAATGAGGGTCTAATCTTTCAGGTTGTGTAGATTTATTATATTAAATAATCACTGTCTAGAGCAGATTAACATTAGCATTCCCAGGAAATATGTGTATTAAGAAGGAACTGAGTGAATGCTGTTACTTGTTAGGATGAACGGACTGACAGACTGCCTAAAAGAAAAGGTGGTATGACTGAATATTAGACACACATGAAAGGAAGATGCAAAAAAGATACTAAGATCAGTCTGCTTARGCAGTCTGGGTACAGGAATTAGGAAAATGTAAAAATATGAGACATAGATACAATTTCTTTATCTAGAATAGGGACTAGAAGACTTGGCATTTATACAGACAGTCGTATCATCAGTGGGGGCAAACATCTGCAGCTCTAAGATCTGTGTCAGAAGTACAGTGTGAAATCACAGACACAGATCATTAAATAAGAGAGAAAACATTCTACAGAAAAATATTAAATCATTTCCTTCTTGTGAAATTTATATATAATATGTAAATGCTATATAGAAATACACTATATCTATACATACAGCACATATATACATACATACAATATACGTAGATCTGGAAGTCTTACTAACTGGAAAAAGTTTGTCACTACCTGGTCTTAAGTATCTATTTTGTCTCTGAGTTTCCCTGAGACAAGGAGGTTTTTACTGCAGTGTGAATTACATTGGTTGCAAGCTATTTCCCATAAAGTATCATCTGCATTGCCAAATCTGTTAAATTATAGCATCTTTTGCTGCACAGTATTTTCTTTACTAGAATTTGTTGATAACAACTAATAAACTTAGAAGACCACCTACCTTGCTACCATGCCTTTCAGCAATAACAACTTTCCAAGAAATGCATTCACTAATTTATGAACACTGAATAATAGCCTATTGTGTCTGAATGAACACTCCCATTTTTCCTCTAACAAAGCACCTATTTTCAACATATGGCTCTCAGTATGGTCATTTACAACTTCAGTACTTTTGAAAGAGAAATCTTCCACAAAGAAGATAGAAGGTCACAAGAAATTAAGTCCTTTCTCTTGTGAAACAGTCCAATACTCAGGAAGAAATCTGTATAGCTGCATTAACTGTAACAGGATCAGCTCACATTACAAAATATATGGCTCATTTTTAATTTTTTTCCAAATAAAATGCAATAGTCTTTATATTATGCTTTTCTTCTCCCATAGGTGATAGTTACTTGTGGCTGACAGCAGTGCTAGAAATTTTATCAATATTAGGTTTTGGAGCAAAGTTCATAGATCCCTAAGAAAAGCTCACCATCTAAACAGGACTGTCTAAACTTCCAACAAACAGGGAGATGTTCCATCCCCTTTTTACTGAGGTGTTACATTTCTCTTAATGTACAACAAACGGTGGGTGGTCAAGTCATTCAGTCAAATTTGCAAATCCAGTCATGACAAAACTCCCACTTTATTGTATGGTGAGGACAGCTATTTAAAATAGTTCTTGCAGTCCTTCTGGCTTTGACTCTTAGGCTCCCAGCTCAGTAGAGCATGAACATATTCCTGAGGCATGAGGCTGGAAGCAGACAGAAATGGTATGAAAGGCTGATTACTTTCATCATTARTAAAAAGGCATCATAAAGACGAATTTTGCAGTGGGACATTGTTAGTATGCTGGTTTACATTGTTGAAATTTTTTCAAGAAGCATTTTTTCAAGATAGTTTTTCAGTATTCTGAACAAAGTAAAATATTCTAAAAAATATTCAGAAGTCATGAAATCTATATTTGTCTTAAATATATAACAAGACATAGACAATGCTGAGATAGGGAGATTCAGAAATCTTTCAGGCCTCCCATATCATGTGATAAGGCCCTAGGGCAACTCCAAGCATCAGTGGATAAATAAGAGTCCTTGTCAGAGAGTTTACAACCAGAATCTTACCAGGGACTCAAAGGGGGTTGTGAGAGAATATCAGTCTAAAAATTTTCTGAATTAGAACTGAATGAATGATTGATTTAATAAATAAATAATAATAAATAAATATTTTAAGTAAACTTTAAATAAATAAAATTTAAATAAACTTAGAAGTTAAAAGAAGAAATAAAAGTAGTTTCATTGAGATTTCTGCTACTTTCTGGCTGCATGAACATTAGAAATTTTGAACTATTTTTACAGCTGGTAAATTCCTGTCAAGAGTCACCCAAAATAAAATGCTCAAAATTTTTAAGGGAACTAGAAAGTTATAAAAATAGCTCCAGGTCAAATAAGCAAAACTGAGGGACATTTAAAAAAGAAATTTTGAATTAAAAATCACAATATTAAACTTAGAAAAATCTTGAAGTGGAATACTCTGCTTTCTGGGGAAAATTGTTCTTGTCTCTTTCTCCATCTCTGCCAAGTGCAAGCCACAGAATTCAGCAAAACTGACACAATCACAAAGCTTTCCAGCATCACTGAATCTGATGTTCGCAATGGAGGACATCTGACTTGTAGCTTTCAGCCAGTTATATTCTTAAGATATTTAATGTCTTTCAAATTACTGACATAACATACATCTCCTTTCACTTCTTCCGTTTATGTTTTTGGAATTGTTTTCTCACCATTTGGGTGTCTATCTCTTTCCTCCTATCTATTTTTTGGTGTCAGAGAATCGGTTTGTGACTCACACCCTGTTCCTTTTTCTGCGGCCAGCTTTTGCCTCGACTGATATATTTGCCTTCTTTACTATTTCCTGTGTTCTTGTTGTTTCGGTCTCACTCCTCGCCCATTCGTCCTCTTAGCCATTCTTGACCTATAATCATCATTGTGACTTTCTCTCTGATGAAGATTTGCAACTCTCAGTTTTCCTGCTTTTCTTTGTGCCCTTCCTCCCCAGCATCTCTATTGCTCAGGTCCTTAACATTTCATCTGGAAGACCTGAAGGAACAAGCTGACACTTCCCCTCTCAGATCTGCCCTGCCTCCTGAGTTTTGGGCTTTGCTAAGAGCATTTACACATTGCTGTTAGTGCTATGAGAGTGTCAGTACTGAGGTGTGTCTCCAGTATTTATTAGGACATTATTCAGGGTATGTGGCAGGGAGAGATGAAAAGCAGTTTTCTATTTAAAGTTTATATTGATCTGACATCCTGATTCATCTTGCAAGAGTTTAACCCCCAAACACTCAAACTCACTGTTTGGCATCACTCCAGAGCTGTTTCTGGCTGCAGTTTGCTTGCTGAATTCTGTTGAATTTTGGACAAATCCATGTTTCCCACATGTTCCATGAATACATGAATATATCTTCATTTGACCATTGGTATGACAAATCCCATTGAACACTTTGTATAATCAGTGTTAGCAATACTCTCTGGTTTATWTACTGTACACAAACTGCATCATGCCTCGTAAGAGCAGATGACCTTAAACTTATGTGCTGCAGTTGCTGTACTGCAAGAAAATTAAAGCACTTTAATGTCAGGCCACTGTCTATCCTCAGTACTTTAATGAGTGTATTTTATTACAGCTCTTAATATGGCTGAACTGGTGGGTTTATGAGATCATTCTAGGTACTTAAAGACAGTGCATCACTAATCATGTGTCCTCTTTTTATTTAATAAATATCAATGTCTGATGGCAGCCTGGCAAGTATAAACCTCTCAACCTCATCTAGTTTTGGGAACCTAAGGGGAAAAATAAGCTGGCCTGTATATAAATAACATTTAAGGTGCAATTGCTGACTTTTTAGCAAAAAAAAAATATATATATACACATTAGCTCTGATTAAAAGGAAAATATGGGGATGATGCTTGGACATAGGACTTCTAATAACTTAACTCTCTTTGTTCACACAAACTACAAAGCTGATGGACATTTTCAAGAAAAATAGAAATGACAAGCTCTTTTTCTATACCTGTCYACCTGCCAAGGGATGTTGATCTTTTGCCAGGCCTCTGTGCTTGGGAGAAGAAAAAATCAATGTCTGTTCTCTGAGATATTTTTCTGAGGTTTCAATTCTGATCTCTCCCCAGTGCCTGGAGACCACATCTTGGAGTGAAGAGTAAAATGGTGCAGGTGAGCATCATTTGTGGCTGGGTGGCTATCCATATGATGACCCAGAAAACAACAGGAAAAGCAATGGGAAGAGATGCTTTTAAAATTTAAGTACCACCCCCTTCTCTATTCACCCCTTGCCCAGCTAGCTATCACTTACCACCCTACTGGTCTTGCACCGGTCGTGCTTCTGTTATTCGCATGAGGAACTTGATATTGCACCCTGAAGGAGAATAGGACTTTCTTGCATTGATTTCAAAGACAGCATGTTTAGAGATTTGGATTCCTCTACGTAGACACATGCACAAATGCTTACAGATGTGTAACTCTCGTTGCCTTCTGTACCAGTGCTGACTTTGGCCCTGAGTCTGTATTATTACCCCATATAAATGATAACCTTCTCTTCCAGCTCAAAAAGGCCAACTGTAGTTGTTTTAAGAAGTATGTTTTTTCTTACCTAAGCATTGACTAGCATAATCTATTGCAATGTGTGACTTTTCTTGAGGACATTTAACAGAGCTAAACTTTTTGGTCCTACTCTCCAAAATGAGCTATAATAAAGAGCATACAACTCTCATAATATTTTCTTTCCAATGTACATATAAAACCACTAGAGTATTTTAACATTTTACCTCTAACTTAAGCAAGTATTAAATGAAATATATCTTGGCCACCATAGAGCCAACAGGAAAAAGGCCAGTTTACATTTWAAAAAAAAAAGTTGGAGAGTAACATTTTGGAAACTGGGCTTTGTAACATGACCRCATCAAACACATTTCACARCCTTAAAACTGCTATCACTGGAAAATGTTAGCTTAACAGAGGTGTTTATTTAGGTGATTTTCAACTTAGTCTGTGAATATCGATTGCAAGTCCATGAAGAAAGGTGCAGATATTATTCTGCTTTTGTCTAGCTTACCTTGACATTTCTCATACCTAAGTACTGGTGAACCAACTGAGATCAGACTAGAGCACCCATTTAAAACTTGAATCAGAGCAAAATATTTGGTTATATTTCTTTCTGATCACTCGGAAAAGAAAACTTTTGAATGCTTCTAGGCAGTGTCGTAGATCCCGTCTGCAATCTGGCCTCTTTGCACTGCTCTGGAAACACAAAAGCTTCCAAACTCCATCCGATCTCACCAACAGGATACTCTTCAGTGGCACCTTAAACAACATCCTGCATCTGTGGCACAGAAAACCCCCGGGGCTCTTCTACATTGCTCCAAAGTCAGATGACAGGCACCACATCAGGTCAGTCAGACCTAAGTAGGAACCAGGTTACTTTTTTTCACTTTTCAGTGGCTAATGTTAAGTTATAGGTCTCAGTTTTTTAGTACTGTACAGCTACCAAAACTAGAACTATTCATGGCGTATTTCCACTATCTTTGGGAAAAAAAAAATACTTCCTGGAAATCCTAAGATATCTCCAGAGCAACTGGGTTAAGCAGTGCAGAATCTTCAGTAACATCTCAGACTGACTTGACTTAAACCATGCTGCTAAGAGCACTAGAAGTTGTACCGTGTTTTCACAACTTCTAGAGTCTGTTTTTCATTCTGTGAGTAAAACCCTTTGGTAATGACTGATGTGGATACACATATCTGTGGAAAATGCTGATTTGAAAAGGATTCTAGTATTTGCATTGTCAGGTCAGAGTAAGATGAAGAAAAACTGTCAATTTGGTTTCAATTTAATATTTGATAATAGGCGATTTTGGGTTTGGGCAATGTATTTAAATTTTTCTTTAAAATAAATGTGTATAGATAGATTAGTGGGGGAAAAAAAGCTGGAGTGCTAATAAAAATGAAGTTTGATTAAGGAGGACATCCTTATACTAGCCCTATTCCCAAGTCCCTTGCAATCAGCAGAACAGTGTCCTGTGACTTCAGCAGGCTTTAGGTCTGTCTCCATTTGTTCTGCTTATGACACAGGTTGGCTTAATGCTGTCATATAGCCTAGCACTCTCTAGCCTTGCAATTTTTCTAGTACCCAGGATTTCTATATTTGCTCTTCAATGCTTTTGCCTTTCTGGTGGTAAGAATTTGACCAAACTTCATTTTTTAATAAAATCTTAAGGAAAAAAATCATCTTGCCTGAGTTTCCTTTTTTGCTTTCTGAGAATCAGGGCTCATGAGAGGCTATTTCAAACACTCTTTTGTTCAGGCCACCGGCTCATTTGCTAAGGACTTTCGTAAGCCTCTGTCCACCCCTCACCCCATCCCCTCAAAACCTAGAGTTGTGCCAATACAAAAAGCCGTGAGGAGCAACAAGTATTACCTAGTTTGTACATCTCCAGTATGGGAAGACTCCTTCCTAATGTGAGCCATCATAGTCATTACATGTGACCGATATTTCAGCTGTGCATATTTTCTGCATCAGGCATTATCGGTAATTGGCATTGCTCGGTTATTGCGGCTAGGAGCTGTAAATCCTGGACTTTTAGTTAACGAGATGTGTAAAGGGGCTCTGCAGAGCCTTCATTAAGTATTTCCCAATAATGTTAGGAACCATAGCCAGGGAAGAAGCTAATTTAATTTTCCTTGTTCAAATATGCTAAGACAAGGGATTATTCTTAAATGTAATTGTTCCCTGGGGAAATAGGGAGAGAAGAAAAAGACAGGGATGGGGTTACATGACCCCCCCTCCTCAAACTGCTTTTATGGTGTGTGTTACTGCTTTCTGTCTATTTTTTATCCTGTAAATCTGCAGCTGAATTGTATGTAGTCAGCCATTATCATTGATTGTCGTCATAGGCCCAAAGCAAGGCAACCACAGAGGAAGTGGAATAAGACCCAAACAGAGCAAAAAATGAGTATAAACATACATTAGTTCCTCCAGGGTGCCTTGAAGCAAAGTAGTACGTGTCCATCACCCTCCACCCTCATTATATCACCATCTTTTGATGTCCTGCATTTTTTATGTTAGAGAGTGTAGTTAATGAGGATAATTACAATAGGTTTTAATTTAGCTGGAAGCCACATCTAAGTTAGTAGCCTTAGAGTTAAAACAAAGAAACTGTGTAAGCACTGAATGTCTTTGTGCCGCTCACGGTTTGTCATAGAGCTTCAGTTTAGTGGTTTATTATAGCTGTACACTTTGTCTCCATCCTGTTAAATGCYAGTCTGCCACAGCTCTTGCAAACTGTGCTCTACAGGGGTTGTAACTTGATAATAAATATGCTGCGTGGTAAAACCTGAAACTGGGTCGTGTAGGCCCCAAGATCTTAACTGGTGTGGGTTTCTCCTTCCTATTTCCTTCCCAAAAAGTTGTGGAAAAATTTACAGGTATCGGTTTTCCAAGTCATCAAAGAATAAAAAATAAAAACAAATAAAGAAAGAATATGCTGAATGAGCCCAAACTCTCCTTCTCAAGTGAAAATCCCTCTCAGATAAAAACGTTTAGATGTTTTTAATGTAAACCAACAGACAGTGTGCGATTGCTCATTTTATTTGGAAAAGTGTTCTGAAAATTAGCTTTGATTTTCAAATGTGAACTAATGTGCAAGTTGTAGGTAAGGTCATTAACCAGACACTCCACAAGCATAATATCCAAAACAAAAAAGTTGCTTTTGGCCTGTCCTTTGATTTTTGAATTTTTCCTGCCCATCTGCAGGATCGTGGCTCTCTTCCAGTTCAGCTGTAGCCCTGACTAGGATTAAAGGTGGAAATACTCTCTATGTGGACTACCACATGTAAGAGCTGCACAACACCTGCAGCGTGCCGGATATTCTCTTAGAAGATTTTGCAAAAATATTGTTGCTGTGAGAAGGCACTTCCATTCGAATTGTCTGGAAGACTGGATGTGTGACCTTTTGACACAGAAAATAGCAGCCTTCATCATTTGTATTCAGTGGCTCCATTCATATCATCAGATGTCTCTTTTTGTGCACTGACTACCAGAGCAGATGTAGCTAAATTATGGATCTTGAAACTCACATTGCACTTGAGCTGTTTCCGTGCAGTTCCTCACTGGGGTACCTTGTATTCCTGGAAACAGGGCTGTGGCAGGAAGTAAGCCAAAAAGGAGACTGAAACACAGGTCCCAGACTGCTCAGTAAGCTGTGGAGAACACCTGGAGAACCCTTTTCACTTCTTGCCAATTAATTCCCCCCCAGAATCCCCCCCTTCTCAGCTTTCTAAKGTATGTAGCATGCATCTAGGGGCTTTCTGAAATGGTTTCAGAAAAGGACTGAATGATTGCTTTCTCCTTCCAAAGCTGGCATATATCTTTTCTTCCTCCTTCCTCTACCTTGGTGACCCAATAGCTAAGACTTTTCACATCATTACAGGTTGTCCTCCACAGAAGGCAGAGTCAGATTGGCAAGACCTCTCCGGATACTGCTGTTTCTTTTCCTACCTCCACACGAGCAGAAACAGCACCTTGAGGCCAAAGACAAGGAGGCTTCATTCATGTGTCTCTTGATTATGTAACCAAATAATTTTCAGTGAGCCACCAGGTAATGAACTTGCAGTACAGCTATTTTAAGAATCAAAAAGACAATGTGTAAAGAAGGAAAGAAAACGTGCAGGCACATGAGAAACAATATTATTTTGCATTAAAACACAACCTAATATTTTGAGGGACTATTACAAAGAAGCTGTGATCAATGCAGAAGTTCCTCAGCCCTAGAATATCATTTAGGATATTCTAAATAATGCTTTTGCAGTTAAGTCATGGAGTTGGGAGACCTGACCTCTTAGCCAAACTGTCAATATTTTCCTGTAGATGTTTAATTCTGACTGCTCAGTTCTGTCAGCTTTTTGTGTGCCTGCTCCTATAGTCACACAGACTGTTTCTTTTCCTGCTCTTCTGGAAGGGAGCAATATATACAGCTCCATGTAACAATACAATTTCTAGATTCTTGGTATCTCTTAAGAATATATATCAGGAAGTTTATTACTGAAGATTCAAACCAAGAACTCCTTGTAGAATATAATGAGTTTTGTCTTTCAAAGTGAGATACTACCTGTCTTATATAATCATCATGAGGATTAATTCAGTCATATTTTAGCTGCTTTGGGAATCTCAGAAGGATTAATAGTAATTCATCATTTTGGAATGCTGGTATAGATTTTAACATGATGTTTGACAGGTTTGCATAATGTATGATTAATCAATTAGAAATTTTGTACATATGCATGACACTKCATGAATATTCTTCTGATCCTTCTCCAACACACTTGTAGACACAGGGTTCTGTACAGTAGTTGAAAAAAGGAAATTTTCTTTTCATTCACCTCTCACTTAGGAACAGTTACAAAAAGAAATAGCTTTGTAATCGCTAATCAAAGAAAAAACACCATTGTGTCTATCAGGAAATCTGATATACTCTACACTTGCTAAATCCCTTTTTCAGTGAAATGGATTAAGGAGACCTTGCAGAAAAACACAAGTGAAAAAATGGGATAATAAACTACATACTTTAAGTAGAAGATAGGATTATATTCACTACTCTGGAATAAAAGATGTTCTTTGTGCTGTGGAAGAAAAAGCMGTTCTATACATGCTCCAAACCTTTATTCTGGACCTGAGCTTTCAACCAATTTAATGCTGCTACTCGTCATGAGATTTCAATGGCCAGAGCTTACATTTCACTCTTTGGAAGGTACATGAAACTTCAGCTGCCACCAATAACATTTGTAACTGTATGCCGGTGGGCAGGAAGTGGATATGAAAAAGTCTTATTTTATGAATTATTATATGAATTATTAGTCATAATTTACAACTAAGATCCTGGAATAGAAAAGATCCAAAAATTGGAAGCATTTGAAATGGATCTGGATCCAAGCTATACTGAAGTTGTTCTTAATTCAGTGAACTGAAATCTCTATACTAGATCTTAAAAACCAAAACAAAAACTTCATCCTTTGCCTCTTAGTGAACTTTATTTATCCATTTCAGTTTGGCATGGATGGAGTTGCAAAAGTAAATCACTCATTTGATACTAATTCTTGTATAACAGATCAAGATGGCTGACCAAAGACAAGCTAATGGAGAAAGGAATGCAATTTGTTGACAAACACTGCAGTTAACATGTGCAAAATGTATGCTTATTCATGCTAGTTTAGTGGTCTCAGTGGTCAGTTGGAGGGAAAAAAAGGAAATAGCAGTGAAGATAATCATACTGACGCCTGTTTGTCTGATATTTTTGGCATATTGCAGAGCACTAACTACAGTGAAATTTGGCAAAGAATTCTGATTTTCAGTGAAATCATCTATTCTGTAACATATTCTCCTCTATCTTATTATTCTTTGGCGTGTAACATACTTAGAGATTAGAAGGTCAGATTAAAATATTCATTAGCCGCCTAAAAATGGTTACAACATCTGACAAGAAAGAAATCAAGTCACAGAAATCCCTTCCAGTGGAGGCTGCGAAAGGCTGGACCTGGTGCCAAATGTGGGACTGGTCAGACCTATGTTTAGAAACCCATGATAAGGTCTAAACACAGTTTGATGAAAACCTGATGCAAGTCTTTCCTTTCCCTGTCATCTGCTGACATTAAACTGTGAAGTTGCCTGTGATGTCAGTTCTGAATTATTCCCTCTTGATTGCTGACTCAAAGGCTGGATGCTAATGGAGAACTGAGATTTTTAAGGATCATCAGAGAAGGCATTAAAAATCTGAAAAATATGCATATCTCTTGGGCTGGAGTATACTCACACAGCTTTTCTGTGCTTTGTTAATTATACTTCAGCAGTAATGTTGTAGGGTTTTTTCTCAAGGGCTGATTTCTTTTTGTTTTTGTCTTCTCATACTGCCCACAGAGAGGGACTATTGGCATAAACACAGAAATTCTTTGCCTGAGTTTGAGCAGTTAAGGGAAATTGCATGGGGGAAAGTCACTGGTCGCTCTACACTAATAAGAAAGCTTAAAAGGAATATTAAAGCTACTTTAAGAAACTTTGGAATATTTGAAATATTCAGAGGAATAAATCGACAGAAGCTATGAGATTTTTGCTCTTGAATCATCTCAGACAAAATCTTAAGTCACTGCAAAATAAATATCTAGTCCTGCAGAGATGTATGCGCCTTTAATTCAATAGAACTACTCACTTGACTAATGTTTTAGCTCTTTGTAATCACAATGGGGTCCCAACCAGATAGCTGGCAGTCTAGGCTTGACTTCTTCAGATAGCCAAAAGGTGCCTTTGTCTCAGTCTCATTCCGAAATAATTTTCTTATTTCAGAACATGCTCCTTTTAAAACTGCTACTCTGCCCCTGGTACCCAGGCCTTTTCTTGTCCTGTTACTGTCTCTAAACAATCTTCCGTTGTCCACACAGAAGTGACTTATCTGTCCCTATTTTTTTTCTGTCTTAGTTGTTTCTTTCCAACAGTAAACAAAACCAATCTATTTGCACAGTAACTATTCCAATAAACAGGCCAGCATTCAACATTCATAATTATTATAGAGCAGATACAAATCTGTTCATATTCAACTCGCGCTTTTCAATTTTGGCACACATTTTTAATGTTGGAAGCATTTCACAGATCCTAGCTGGTTGTACTTTCCAAGAAATCTGGTGCAGTTAAAAGAGTATAGTTTTCATTCAAAATAAATTTTTATCCTTTTTTTTCCTGTTATTAGAAGAGGTGGCACTCTGTGGAAGTTCAAATACAGATGTGATGTAATTTTGAAGAAAGGGTACCTCTTTATGGCTACTTCTAACACTTGTTTGGAAACTATTGCATACTCTGTGATAGGGCCGTGGTTAAGGAGAAAAGACATTGGAATAAAACCCAGAATGAATAATCAGTCAGGGAGGAAAGTGAAAGAGGTGAATGAATGGGGGGAAAGGAAGAAACAGACTTAACTTTCAAAAGTTAAAAAGGAAACTATCAACTAGAAAATCAGATATTGTAAGAACTATGAGAATGAGACCAAATCTAGGGAATTACAACAGGATGTGAAAAGAGGACAGAAAAAATATTCAAATGCCTAAAACACTAGTAATCCAAGGATGCACAAATCACTGAGAGGAAGTACAAAGATAGAACAGAAGCTGTCAAACAGATATTAGCGATCAACAGGAACAGGAGATGAAGGGAGTGAAATAGGACAGAATAAATTAAAACCAATGTACACAGTTTAGATTTCAACTATTTATCTGATATTAACRGGAAAGCATCCATAAAGCTCATGGAATGTATAGAATTCCATAGCATTTTTGTTGTCCTTGATGCTTGCATTAGTATTATACTTTAGCCTGGCAGAAATAGTGTTAGTTTCTAGGAGAAATAAATTGTCTGAGTGATCCTTTACTGATTTTCAGCATGGTGAGAAAAGAGGCCAAAGATGGAACCATTTTATCCTCTCTTCTCCCCAGACTGCATGCAAGCAAGATCCAAACCTCTCTGGCTAGTGTTGGCAGAAGGAAACAAAAGCTGACAAGTTTATTTGTAAATCCTAAATTATCCCTGTTCTCCCAGTATGCTGCTAACTCAAACTGAAACTTTGTTCAACGTCTTGAACACTTTATAGCCTAAATTTCCAGGGTTTCTCATGATAGCTTTTTAAAAAATCAAAATTAAGCTACAAACTTTTCAGGTCATCTCCTGTTAAGGGTGAGACATTTCTTGACATTGGGTTATGGCGGTAAAAAGCCCTTGTTGTTGTCACCTACCTGGCACAAATCTCAAATCCTTTGCCTGGCAAGGCCCTGATTTTGGTAACTGTGCCCCAAAGCGGGGCTGAGCTTTCCGGGCCGGGCAGCACAGCTGGTTCAGTGTCCGTAGGTGCAGGAGTGGCATGTGGGCTGCCAGGTCCTCCCACAGCTGAGCTATGTCCTCAGGGAGATGAGACAAAGTTACCTGCTGGTGAGAATCCATTCAAAGCAAAAATCGCATCATCTGAAAGCTTAGCTCAGGCATTCTGCATGTTCCAGGCAGCTGCCACAGATCTGAGCTTCGAAGAGAGAGAAGAAAAAGAGGTTCTCATCTTCTGGCAAAACCAGCTGTTTTTTAAGGACTAAATTTAAAGCTTATTGAGGTCAACAGAAATCTTTCAGTTAATACCAATCATCTCTGGATCAGAAAGGCCACAAAGTGCTCGTTTAGAGACTAAAAGAAAATAGAAATTAATGATGTGCTGATGGGTAATTCTTGCTTCTTCCACTTTCTCTGCTACCAGGGCAGGTTGCCTTTAGGAGCTACTGTATTTTTTGCTTTGAAAGAATAATGAGTTTGCACCTATTGGGCCAGAATCTGATTATTTCCACCATAACTGCCATATGCCACTTGCAATGGCTCCAGTTTTGGCTCTACTCTCTTTTCAGTATTACAGCGTGGTGGCTTTTTAATGAGATGCACACAAATAGGGTTTTTTATGAAAAGACCGACACATCACACCAGTGTTCTGTTCATGCCAGAAATACAATACTTTCTTTGAGATTTTTCAGGACTTTGTGCTATTAGGTCTTTGAACCTTATTATGCCCAAACTCTAGGTAAACAAATTCATTCTGTTAGAATCAAGTCTGACATTTTAAGGCTTCTGAGGGAGAGAAATGGGATAGTGTTATAGCACACAGATTTTCAAATATGTTTTTAGATTATGTTTATGACAGCAGTGTAATTTGGCATACCGGTCATTGTTTGTCTGGATATTTATTATTCACGGCTATAAATGAAGGATATTCTTTTAAATAAGCCATAATTTACGCTGAATGTCTGAAAGCCATTCTAAGTCTAACATCAGTGAAGAGATAGGTCTGTGACTTAAAACCTTAATGGTTGTAATTCAGGGGAGTCTGAAATGTACACTTGCACCCAGAGTAACAGAAACTTTAGTCAGCTGAGCAACAGAGAAGTGTTTTGTTGTTGCTTTTATGTCTTAATGGTATTGATTAAGCATAGTTATGAAGTGATTGAGTATTTTACAGTGTGTTAACAATGAATCTTCCAGAATTTCAAAACTACTTGATGTGATGATTCGTTCATAAACTGGGAGAGGAATTCCAAAGATGCCTGCTGTCACAGCAAGCCAGGGACTTGGCTGTTGTTTTAAGACCCTTCAGAAAAATGACTTTGCTGGGGCCATGGTGCTGTTTACACCTGCCCATGGCTCAAACGCACCCAAGGACCAAAGTGGAACTTCCTAAAATGGAGCATACTGAAGACGTGGAAAAATGTTTCCGCACTCAAGTCCAGTTGCAGATTTTAATATCATAGGCTAAAATTTCTAACTTTCCTGCCAAGAATGTATTTAAAAGCTGCAAAATATGGACTGAAAATCAGTGCCAGATTATGGGCAGCTGGACTATTTTCAGTGAAGAACAATGTTTAAGACATCATTTATATCATAAACAAAACATGGTGGAAAATGTGTGCAATCTTTCAATTTAGTCAAAAGAGGGTTCTAAAACTTTCCTTTGCAATTAGCTTGTTAACCTTCAGAGAACATCTTGGGGGTTTCTGCACAAAAAGAGGCCCTTGGCACACAGATCAGCCTCTGTCCAAGCAAGAAAAAAAAAGTAAAAAAATGCTGCTGTGCTGTCTTTTATATCATTCTATCAATCAGCTATTTCTAAGCCATTTGTCTACCAAATTTGTTCTTTTAAGATCGGATTCAAGACCTATTGGAACCAATGGGCTTACTGCTCACCTCCAAGGCTGCTGGATCACACCCCTGGTCATTTTTTTRTACAGAGCACTGCTAAAAGAAGAAGAAGGAAAGTACAAATTTGCTAGCAGTGCTGTGGCTGCTCATGTTACAGGAGAACAAAAAGAGGGATACATGGTCTGTGCAGCTATCCTGTCTGAAAACTACCAATGCTGCTGTTTCAATTAGAATCTGAACCAGGTTAATGGTATTTTGAACCATGCTTTCTTACATCTTGTTTCTTGGTGATAGTTCAAGTCCCACATTAGATTAACTTAAGGTTCTTGTGTTTATAAATTAAATTGTGTACATATTTGAAAATGTTTTGTGTTTGGCACATCTGACAAAGGGGACTGAGGGACCAGCTTGCTTCATCATAGATATATAGAAGTCTTAGAAATATGGGAAAGGGGTAGCTAGCAGACTTTCATTTCCTGTTGCTGTTGTGACAGTTTTTTGTAAGGTTGGTTGTGAAACATGTTGGCACAAATGATATGGCAGAAATGTTTCCATTTTTGATGTATTGGAGCTAGTGTGTTTTGATAAACTACTAGAGGAGTTTTTACTCACTGGAACCCAGTGTTTGCTTAACTTTCCCCATTAAAGTCAAAAGATCACTTCAGTACCGAGCGCTTGGCTGGATCAAGGCCTGGAAGAGGATTACCAGAGAGTTATTTACCTCTATTGAATTACACCTGTGCCCCCTACCAGTTACAGGTGACATAAAGGAGAAATCATAATTGCCCTGGGAGATTCCAGCTGTCACAGGAGCTATAATATGGCTAGCATAAATAACCTAATAAATAAAAAATGGTCTTATCTTGCAGCCCATGGGTTAAGCCTGAGATAGATGAGGTATGGGACGGGACGGGACGGGACGGGACGGGATGGGACTGGAGGAGTGCACAGAACCACAACGTTCACCTCTTAGGTAGCTCAGCAATGGCTGACACAAGTTAAAACAACCTCTTGAGCTTTAACATACAGGAGATGCAGGTTAGAATGCAGTTTTTTTTTTTTAATGTAATGTATTAGTGTATTTGACCTTTTGCCTATTTGGTGGGGGCTTTTTGGACAGATTTCTAAGCTTTTTGTCTTCAGTGAGGGAGGAAGGGCAAGACTTTAATCTCTTACTGTTAGTTAGACAGGACTGTATGATAATATCTTATTTTAATTCCCTCAGTATGTGGAGGGAGTGGAACCATTAAATCACAATTAACTTCRCAGTTTCTTCTATAGCATGTAGTGTCTACTAATTCACTCTGATGCTGCTAATTTTTGGAGGTTGGTTGAAGACTGTAGTATGGAGACTTCATCACCACTGAGCAAAACTTTGGTGTGCAAGTGAAGTTTAAGAGCAGAGAGGCTGAACCTTCAAGATTTTCTTCCAAGGTCAAGGGAAAGGGTTATGGCTGGTCAGATAATGGCTATTATTTAATCAGTAGTAAGTGAAATGGCAGGAATACAACAATGAAGATATCTGCATAAAAATCCCAGGAGGCCACGTTTAGAGACTTAGGCTCCTGAGTTAGCTTCTCAGTGCCCTCACCCTAGCTTGCATTACTGAGGTTTTGATGTAGCAGCAACCTAGGTCCCTCTTAAAACTTCTGTCACTTTCTCCGTATCTCTCCATCATATATTAGGTATAGGCGAAAATGACAGTGAAAGGGTATACTGCACTAGTGCAGAGCTCTGTGGGCTGTGGTATTGACATGCTTTTATCACCAACCCAATCTAGTCAAGAGTTCCTGAAAGTCTCTGCTTTATGTGAAGGAATTAAGTTCTGCGACAATGAGATGTCATTTAGACATGTCTGTCTAAATCTGAAAGATGAGGAGGAAAAGTAAATCTGAGTCACTTCTTTGTACAGCATGTTTTCCCTCACACCTTCAAATCAACAGCCAGCAAAAAGAAAATATTAACAATATATTTTATATTATTAATAAATTAGAACATTAGTTCCAGAAAGGAAAGAACGTTTACCAGGAGTTTTTAAAGGTTTGTCTAGCCTACAATCCTATGCAGTACAAAGAACAGCAAAACTAGAACGGGAAAGGAGTTATCTTTTTAGAAKTTTTTAACTGAAAACTGAAGTATAAAGAACCACATCCTTACGTATGAATTCCTGCTAGAGCCAAGTTTACTGGGGCTGCATTATGACAACCCCCCCTCAGTTACTGAAGTGAGAGGCAGGGAGTTTCAGAGGCCTGCTAATCTGAGCTACAAACGGTCTCTTCCTGGCCGAACTGGGGAAGAGACTGTTCTTGGGCAGAAGCAGAGCTCCTCCTCTACTGGCAACAACTGGGGTGAACTCATGCAGAAATTTCACCARTGGCTGTTCTTTCACTTTTTTAATTAACTATTACCATTACAGCTCCTTGCAACATTAGTTCACTGTATCCTCTCGAGCTCCCATCATCGCTGTGCTTGATAGAACTACACGATGGTGGGGAGCTGACTGAAAGGTTACTGTGTATGGACATAATTTATTGAGCAGTTCAAAAATAAAATACTTTCCTTGGAATTCTCCAGGAGCTATCAGATTAAGAGAAATGCTAGTAAGTAGGTAAAATGATACAACATCTGATGTTTTGGGAGTGATTTTTGTTGCTCAGGTATAGCTGCTTAGCATCCCAAATTGGAGAGCAGCTAATTCCAAAGAGAAGCAGAGATAAGTGTGGTGATAACATAAAGAAAAACARTCTATGTTAAAAAGAAAAAAAACCACCTTGTTCAAGAGATAGAGAGCCTTTTGACTTACAAGACTGTCCATTTCTGCCTGTTCTTGAACAATTTCTTTAAGAAAGGTGCTGAAATGATTCATGATCCTTGCCAAAGTGTCTGCAGTTCTACTTATGATTGGCATTTTAATGTAGTTCAGTGATTGTGTGTGTATAAATTCACTCACACATGCATATAAATGGTTTTTAAATGCCAATGTTTGAAATACATGCAACAGTATAATGGATTTCTGGTAGTTTGTCTCTATCAAAAAATGTAAAAAATAGTGTTCTGCATGGAAATTATGAATAAAAGTATGGCTGTTGAGTGCAACACTTAAAATACATGCCATTTTTTTTCCTAGAAAATCAAGCAGTTCAAAAATCCCCACAAAATGTTCTGTGAAAGTGCAGCAGTACTTTAGAATTTGTAGTGCTATGCTAAAGCACTCAAATTTGAGTCTGGGTGGCACCAAAAACATTACATTCCCATTGATTTCAAGCTTTAAATGCAACATACTTTGAAAGAGCCTCCTATACTAAGAGCATAAGAGAATGGATCAAAAGCTTCTCGTATCTCAAGCTAGAACCAAAAACAAATCTGAGGAAGCAAATTTGTGAGGACTGAAAAAATCACTACCATTGCAAGATGGATGGGATACAGTCACATTTATCTGTATATTTGCAGTGCCTGAGTTTCTGCTGTTTATGTTAATCCAGTTTAGGGCTTGATGACTCCTGGTGAATTGTTTCATAGTTTATAGAGATTTGCTTGAGTGTTCTTACTAGAGTGTTACCAATTTCCCACCAGAGCAGAGCAATTCATCTTTTCCTTGGTCCTGTTGATTCAGCACATCAGATGTTACTGCTGTGCTGATTATTGCATGGTGAATTTGTCATTCACCAGTGGTCTGGTGGAGATGTAGCAGTGACTGTATACATGGCCCCTGAAGCAAAGTGCTCCGTTAGTTCCATTCTTCAAGGGAACTGCATCCTTGAAGGGAAGACCAAGCTACCTCCTTCAGAGAAAATTAGCTCCCACTTATTTCATAATTTGGACATATTTTGGGCTGTGCCAAGATAAAGGAAAGCTTGCCAGCAAAGTCTGTGATTCATCTCTCTCTGCGTCAGCAGCACATGAACCTGCTTTTTGTTTGACTGGAAGTTCTCTGGATTAAGCAGATGTGGTTTAGCATTGCCCTGTACTAACAGCTCAATGCCAGTAACTGACTCCATCTTCTAGCTTGGCCTCATCTTAATAAAGAACTGATTATTATCATGTCACTGGTCTCTTGGGAACTGCACTTCTTGTGTTCCTTGCTGATGGTGCATGAAAGGAGTTGAGGGGAAGAGAGAAGAGCTAATAAAAGGCTAAAAAGTACCTGGCATCAACAGCTGAAGTTGCAGTTATTCTAAAAGGAAAAGCACAAAAGTTTGCTGGTAGAAATACCCAGTAGTGCTGAAGAAATCTCATTTCCTTATGTTGTTGAATCAACTGGTCATCTGAACAAAATTTGCTGTAGGTTACTGGTTTGTATCTTATTACAGAGACATGGTAAAGAACAACTTCATATAACTGAGGAGCCTCTTGTACCATAAACTCCTATTTGTACATTTTATATTAAACTCAGGGTATCAGATTTCGAGAGTGAATTGCCATAAAATCTTACTTGAGCAGCAGCTTAGCACATGTTGTAAAATGTCACCCAGTAACTGCTATATCAAGCCCTGAAACTTGTGATTGAATCAGAAAATTATTCATAATTGAGTAATAATTCATGCAAATCCCCAACATAGCTTATTAAAATGCACCTATGGTTAACAACGCGATTGGTAAAAATTCTGTGACCCCAGAGTGAGTGCTGAGTGCTTCCCACCCTGTTAAGGCAGCAAAGGCTCTCGGTAGGAGGAACCTACTTACCGAGTTCCCACAGCCAGAGTCAATTTTCCACTCGCAGACTCTTAAATGCCAAAATGCAGCTATGATATAGGCAGTTGACCCTTTGTACTGGTTGTGTTTGACCTGCTAGACCACAGAATCGAAGAATAATTAGCTGTTTGCTGAGCCCTGCCCTGCTGTGCCTGTAAGGGATAGCCATCGGAGGAAAGCCTGCCCTCTGAAGAGCAGAGCTGTGTAGGCTGGCACTTGCTTTGGCATGCCCCTGAAAATGAGGAGCAGACTTGATTCTTGCTGTGCAAACATGTCACTGACAGCATAAAATCTGAGTAAAATATTTATCTGCTAGATTCACTGTGTGCTTGTCAGTATGAATTAAAAAAAGAGAGAACTTGTAGAAACATATCTGAAAGGAGGAGACATTTTGCCTACTCTGCATTCACCTGGAATATGCTGTCCTTTCGTATCTGTCACTGGTTCCAAAATATTTCTTCTCATATTTGTCAGCATACTTTGGGACAAATCAGATTACTTCTCTTTTGTCATCGTGAAGAGGTCATAAATGATGATGCTTATCAGAATTTGAATATTTTATTTCTATGAATGTGGCAGCAGATACAGAAATCACCTGTGCTGGGCTGTTTGGAAATTCAGGTATCAGTGCCTAATAAAACTTTCACTGTTGAGAAGCCAGTTGTGATAGGACTAAAGAAATACTTAGATCCAAAGGAAGTGCAAAACAGCTCACTTCCAGGATTTCATCAGGCAGGAGAGAGGGCTCATGCTCCAGTTTGTCTCCAGCTCAGCTGAGGAGGGGGTTTAAATGCTTTACTCACATCCAAATATGAATGTGAATACCTTGAGCGTACAGGACATGAAAACGCTGAGAGATACCGAAGCATCCAAGACAGTCCTGAGGCATCTATCTACAAGACAAGGCTGTCTTACAAGGCTTTAGAATGAAGTAAGCCAAAACATAAAGAGGAAGAAGAAAGGGAGATTTAGTTCAGCAGCTGATTGTATTGGAATAGCTTGTCAGGCCCATTTTGACTTGCATGATATCTTGAATTTTTTTTAATCTATCTACTTATTCTGTAATTACAGAGGAAAAAAACCCTTATCTTTTATTTTTTAATTAGGACAGAATATCATTAAGTTATAAGTTCTGACATGCTCTGTTTTCCCTCAAATAATTTAATGTGTATTCTAACTGCATTAATCTTGAACATAACTCCAATATTATCAATTTAATTGGTCAACGAAAGAATGCTAAAGCACAGTCATTGCCTTTGATGTGTAGCCTCCACGGCACAGAGGCGGACGCAGCAGCAGCCTGAAGAGGCGAGCGAGCAGATTAAAGGGCTGCCTAACCCGATGCTGCTGCAACCTGTGAAATTTTGCCTCTGACACTCACTTGTCACCACTTCAGTCCACCAGGCCATGCAGTTGGCAACGTGGGGAATGATACACTGTATTACAGAACCTTCAAAGATTATCACCTGAGCTGATCCAATACAACCATCTAAAACGTCCCTCTGGCTCCTTAGGCTACAAGGCCACTCTGAGCATAGCGGCCTCTGGATAAAAATCTAAAAGTTAAAAAATCAAACCTTGGAAATTTTAAAAATGTCTTTCAGTTAGGACTTCCCACACTGTAGTCACTCTGCTTCATTGTCTGAGGTTAATTTTACACTTACTTTAAAAATATCCATACAGCATTGTTTCCTACCTTAAAAAAGGAAGTGTGAAGCAGGGAAAAAAGATGAAAAAGCCATACTTAAGCACATATAACTTCTTCAGGACTGTTTCTTTTCTCTGTGGCCGTCACACGAGATTACATTTTGAAGTAAAATTAGGTCAGTATTTACTACAGCATTTCAGAGTGAGGTGTCTCGTAAATGTCTAATAGAAATATTCAGGTGTAAAAAAAATAAAACAAAACATTGAAAGTCCTACACTTACAGCATGAGACTGAGAGCCCAGGCAAAGCAGTTACAAGTGGTAGCCCAAATGGTCTCAGCTTTTAAAAATGGCTATCAATTTTGAGTGCTCCCTTAAAACAACATATAGTAGATTAGCAGTGGTGCTAGGTAACCTCGACTCCCTATGACAATAACTTTGAAAATCAGTTATCTCCCAAGTTAGCTCCAAAATTCATGTTACCTCTTTAAAATGTAGTTTCCTACTACGTAATTTAAAGAATACCTCCATAGGCTGTTGTGGAAATTAATTCATTAACATTGTGGTGTCCTGAGGACCTCATATCTATAAAAAAGAGAGAGGGATAAAATTTCAGCTCTCTGCTAAGTGACTGGTATGGTGGCTTGTAAGATCCGGGTAAACACACTTCAAAACCAATAATAAACAATAACAAATGTTAAAGTAAAAGCTCGTGTTTTGGAATTTCCAACAGAATTGAAAAGAAAGAGTTATTTCTGAGAAGCAGGCAGGTCTGGAKTCATCAACATAACACGTGGCAGAAAACTAAATTACTTTCTCATGGAATTCACTCACTGTCCCAAACTTTTATTTTGTTTTTTCTAAAGAGAAGTCGGAGAGACAGAAAAGTACACATCAACATAAAATTAATTTATGGAAATTTCACAGAAAATGCCTTTCTTGAAATAACATTTTTGCAATAAATAAGGTTGGTTTGTGTTGGAAACTTTGTAAAGCCAAAATAAAAAGCTCCACAGCTTCCTTATCTGTAAATTTCCCCTTTTCCAACCAATAAACATGAAAAAAAAAAAGAGAGAGAAAATGAATACATAGAACCAGTGAAAAAGGACTTAACCTTAATTCTCCTGTTCTTCACTCTGCTTAAAGTCAGGACAGCTCAGTTTACCTGAATGAAATTATTTTTACTTTAGAGGAGGTAGAATAGCATTGGCTCCTTGCTTTGAATAGGCTGTGAAATGACTGTCTTTCACATTGAGCTGCTTGTTATAACATATTAAATCTCATATTTCTTTTCTATCCATGATGATGTCGTATATTAGAGAATAATGAGAAAGACACAAAACTCGCAGTCTTGCATTCCCTTTTGTTTTGAGTTAATTTGACAAAATTTTATTTCCTCCCCATGGTTTTCCTGTCCCCTTGGCTAGCTCTGCACTGCATTCGAAGTATAGATCGTGCTTCATTTAGTACAGGCCCTGACCTGCTGTTGGCAGAATGGGTAAAATGTACCTGGTTCTGATGCATCCCTGTTGTTTTTACTGCTGTCACAATATCATAACAGCATACACCTTCACACAAGTGTAGATGCCTACAGCCAGGCTTTAAGCTTTTGGCAGGTGGTAATGTGGACTATGCTGCCGGGTTAGCCTGCCTGCATGGCTGAACATCGTGAAGCCATTGGCTGTTGATCAGAGAAGCTGCTCAGCTGTCRATCGCTGGTTAGTAGCCAGGAGGGAGCTGGTTATACTCACTACTGGCAGCTCTCGTAGGCTAGCTCATCGTTACTGAAGCATAGTTGTAGCTTGGGATTGGTACCTGGAAAATATAACATGGGAATGGATATCAGGAGCATAAAAAACAGATGAGAGGAAGGAGGTGGGATCAATATATTTCCTTCAAGATCAAACGGATAGCTTTACAGGCTGATTTCTCATTGAAAATAGCAAGATAGTTAATTCTCAACAAAGACTGAGAGCAGCTTTGACAGCAGCCCTAMAGTTAGGCAGATTTCAGACAGCCTCTGCTTCCTCCCTCATCTCCCTGCCCAGTCCAGGGCACTGGAATAGCAGGGAGGGGACAGGCTTTCCCCTGCAGTTGCAAGCATGCAAGCGCTATTGAAACTGGTGGCACTTGCTCATGCATATCAGCAGGCATAGTCTGGCTTGACACATCCATCCGTGCTGCCAAGAGCAGAGCTGAAATCTCCTCAGCTCTGAAATACAAAGGGTCAGTGTGCAGTACAGCAACCTTTCACAAAGGTTGATGTTTCACACGCTGACCCTTTGTGCCTCTCGTTATTCACAATAGCTCCAACTTGATAAGATGTTAGCGGAGTTGATCTTAAGGTCACACAACAACTTGTAGTGTCACAAAGAGCTTACCTTTCCCTTTATAAATAAATTACATACAGACTGCTGTGTTCAAAAACTGGCAATTCTCTCTTGTCCTAAGGAAAACTCTACCACTGAAGGAGGACGTGATAGCCTTTACACGTTAGCCTGCCTCCACTCTGCTGGCTTGTCTTCCAGGCTGAAAATGTTTGACATCACCCTCCATTTGKTTGAAGTCCCCGCCAACCCTTTGTTTTTCAATTTCAGCTTTATTTCTTCCTGTAAAACTGATAAGTGAAATTTCACTCCTCAAGTTGGATCCAAAAACTTCCTGGAAGCTCTCTACCCCGGCTGGGTCTCATGCTAGCTTTATAACCGCCAGCCCCTGCCCGATCGGTCTCCGCAGAGAACATTATAAAAGAARGGAGGCCTTGTTTTGCTCCAAATGCTGGGTGCTCCTTCTCAGAAAATGTAGCATGGATAGAACGAATGGGGGGGAGGAGGGAAGAGAAGGAAAGTCATGGTTTTCTCCCAGGCAGCGGACTTCGGAATTGCTTACAGAAATTGATGGCAAAACCAATGCTTGTTTTCACTTGTATTTGCTACAGGCTGGGATTTCTGATTTATAAGCAGTGCTTGCTTGGAGCTGTTATAGTATAAAATCTAATAGTTATGGTGCCTTTTTGGGAAAGAAAGAAATCCAAACTAAAGAAACAGGCGATAGTTAAGGTTGTCCCCCAAGGTCTGGAAGGAACAATTGGAGTTGATGGAGCAAAGCCTTGCCTACATGGTTTGAAGGACTGCTAATTTTTTTTTTAAAAGGCCCCAAAAGCTGGCAAGGGGCTGAAGTTCACAGTCATTTGCATGTTGTGCGACTTGCTCTATAATTACTGGCATTTCTGAAGAACTGGCCTTCCTACTGGGGTTTTGTTCAGTTTGTTGTGGTCTGTACCACATCACTTCTCTTGAGAATGGAAAAAACTAATAAAAAGAAAAACACCTGTGCTTTTAGATTAGATTGTTAGCAACCACCAAGCAGCATTAAGACTTACATAGACATAACAGAATGAAAGAATCAAAACCTACCTTAGCTTACCTTCAAATTTCCTGATCTTTTTTTATTTGGATTATACAAAATTACATATGCTTCTCTTACTTTTTTCCCCCTCAAGGCAATGAAAATATTATCTTCTGTTGTGTAGCCCATCTTAACTGCTATAAAATGATTTTTTCACAAACCTCTTCCTCCAGGCTTTATAATGCCAGCAGATGAAGAGGACATAAAAGCATGGATGAATAAGAAAGGAGCTGTTTGGGTTTTCAGTCATGATTCCTGAACTCTTTTGAGTGTCTTTCTCTTATATATAGTTCCAAAAGTGTGAATAGAGCTGTTTCTGTTTTGAAATAAATGGGCTCCTCAGGCTTAGGATTCAAACCATGAAACACCATCTAATCTGTGCAGCATTACAGTTAGAATTGGGGGGGTGAAAACTCCTATATAAAATCTCCTAAGAGCATAGTTGACTGAGATCAGGGCAGATGACCTGGTACTATCAGAAGAAGCAAGTTCTTCTCAAATACCCTGTCTGTACTTTTTATGGGAAGAAAAGACTGAAAGGGTGAAAGGGTGAAAACTGAATAGAGATTGAATTGCTGTGAGTTAGCTTTTTTACAACAGATTTAAACTACATTCATAGGAATCTCAGAACTTTGTTCTGCAGATAGATGAACAGAGTGCAGAGGCTGTCTAACAGTTCTTGTTAAAAACTGGAATTATCWTTCCTGGTTTATACTTGATACTAAAAGTTGTTTAAAAAGCACAGAATCCTGGGCAAAGTTAAGAAAAAAATCAACAAGAGAATTTCAGTGAGAATTCTGTGAGAATTTCAGTTCAAATGTGTTAACTTTTGTAACCTTAATACAGTGGTGTGTTATAATTTTTTTTTTAAATAAGGTTTACAAAGAAATCTTTTCAACATCTGTCCCATAAACAGCTCTCTGTTTGTGCTTAGACTGTGCTGCATATCATTGCAAAGTCAAATTGCTTGGTCAGCCTAATACCAGAGTATGACATTAGCATGTCTGTAATTGAATGACAGAAAATACACATTTAATCACTGGTTCAAATCATTAGGGGTGTTTTATGTACTGTGTAAAATAACTCATCTCAGAATGTGTGTAAGAAGCAAAACTTGGAGTTGAAACCTCATTCAGAGACTTTCAAAAGCCTAAAAATTTGGCAGCCTGAGTTCCACAACTAGCTGTTGGAAGCAATGGGATCTCTGAGGGATAGGACCAAATCTTGCAGAGGAATGTGCTGTGGACAGCAGTCTGCCGGCAAGGGAGAGCACGGGTGGCTTGGAAAGCATCTTTCCATTTTAGTTATTTTCTTTTCATCTGAGAGAGGGTGGAATTAGAACAGGAGGCATGCAAGAAACTTTGGGATATCTTCAAGACTTTTCAAAGATTTTGAAAAATGTGTGAGAGAGWTGCTAATCCCAGAAGAGTGAATAACAGAGACAGAGAGCGTCCTTCCCAGAATTGCCTGATAGTTGGAGCATTCACTTTAGCTCTGATAACAGCAGATCAGACAGGTGAACATGAGCCACTTGCTCCAATCAGTGTTCCCATCCCCAGTTTATTTGTCTGTATGAATCACTATTAATAAAACATGAAATGCCTTTAAGAGGAGCATAGCCAAGAGCCTAGTGTCAAGCTGAAGCTTGTTCATTCTCATAAAAAGAGGAGATTTGGAAGGAATGGCATTTTCCAGCAAGAACTTACTTTATAGAAGACCTCTCAGTCAGCTTTATTTCAGACGCAACCCAATCTGTGAAAATGGAACAAGAAATGATCTTAACAGAAAACAAAATCAAAATGTTTGTTTCCAAGGTCGACCTCAGTGGATATATTTCCATTGAAACCAATAAATTTCAGGCTAGATCCATGGAACTGAACAGTTTCAACCTATAAAAAATAGAAGAAAAACATTTGGGTTTTGTTGGCACTTACTTTGAAGTTTTCCTTTAAGCACATCGCTTATTTTTGTCCCTTGTTTTCCTTCCTACTTTCTATCTATCATTTCTATCTATGGAAATATCTTGTTTTTTTTTTTAAGGGGAGGGCTTTCTGTCACTCCATTTGTACAGTGCTTACATCAGGTAACCCTGATTTCATCAGCCTAGCAAAAAAAAATGCAGTAACAATGGTCAATAGACCCATCCATCACTTCTGCACTGCCTATGCTGAGGTTATATATGTRTGTATATATGCATGTCTTGGCAATACTCTGTCTGGGCAGCAGCAACAAGGAGGGAACATTGATGTATCCCCTTGCCACTGCTTGGTCTTAGCTGGCAGTTGGCCACGTTACCTGTTCTATTCTCTGTCAATGGAGTATCTTTATTTCCTCCTCTGTCTTGCAAGTCTTACCACCTATCATCACAGTGACCACTGCTGACTGTGATTAAAGTCTGACTGAGGCATGCAGAGATATGCTGTTAATACTATCGCCTTCAGGAAAAGAGATGGGGAACATCAGGTCAGARCCAGAAACTGGGACCACACAAGGACTGAGCCCATACATCTGATCTGAGCTTGATTGTGCTCAGAGATTGAAAAGAGATGGAGCAGCTGTCTGTCAACATAAGCACAGATGCAGGTGCTTGGCTCAAGGGAGAAGTGGCAGCAGTGGGTCAGAGCACTGTATGTGAAGGCAGGTTATAATAGCTGTTCAGAAACAAGCACAGATTTCAACCTCTAGTTGGTGTGAATTGAACAAAAATGCTTTCAGAAGAGATCTGGAATCATGTAACTCACTTTGGTTCTTGCTTTTTGATCTGTGGATACTTCTCAGCTGTCATGTATAATTTATTTAATTTCCCCTTAGGAGACAGATTCAGTTTTAGCGAAACCAGCTAACGTCTTCTGCGATTTTTACACAGTGCAAGTATCCATAAAATGATGTCAGCTGAACTATTTTTGCAGTGTTGGGGAACCTATACAGAAGTAAAGTCAGCTGATTTCTTTTTTATTAAGCAATTTTCTTCTGTTAGTTCTAGTTAGTTGTGAATTTCAGCACCAGAAGAGAAGTGCAAAATCCTAACCTCAGCTATAACCATATAATTCCCATTAAGTCATTAGTAATGGCCTAACTTTAGGGCCCTGTTCGTTTTGTCAGAAAAGTAGTTTCCAGATTTATGAGTTACTTGATTTTCTTACTTAAATGCCTTCCTTAAGGAGGCATTAGATCTGTGGCTTGCATTGCCCTTCAAACAAGAAAACTAACAGAAGAATGACTCTCTATCTTCTACTGCCTCTGAAAATGTAAAAAGAGTGTGAAGACAGTATAAGAAACTTCTTCACAAGCAATTATAAAGCATGTGTTAAGCAAGTTTGGACTCCTCACGCACTGTCTTGTAAAACTTGGTAATGTGCTAAAAATGTGTGGGAATCTGTCTTTTTTGTCACTCTGGATATATGTTTGGGGGGGGAGTGCTGATGGTGGAATGGGGTTAGAAATGGGAAAGTTTCCTACCACCGTTCTGTCCTTACAGTTCTCCAGGGATATGGAGTTGTTGAGATACCTAAACTGTATGGAATGAGTGAGGTTACTCATTACAGATCTGTCAGGGGATATGTCGGAAATGCTGCCCTTTTCCCTGCCCATATAGTTGCATGGGACACCTAGATACTAGCTAAAGCAATGTATTTCATTCATTCTTAGAATGAAAAACTATGTATGTTGGGAATATCCAAGGCATGAGTAAAACTACCTTTTTCTCAGTGTTATCAAATTGTGTCTGACCCTAATGGTAGAAAAATACACAAGTAGTATCTCCACTCCTCCACATCCATATGGAGAGCTTACTTTCTCTACTGGTCTTAATGGTTATTTAACATCAAACAGTCTGTGAGTCTTGTGATACCAGAACTGTGAGTGCCTCAGGCTGATAGTCATCTCCTTCTGCTCTCCTCACTGGCTAGCATGGCAACATCTGAGCTGTAAATACACTCTCCAAAGACTATACAGAGCTTGTGCTTCCCCTTTCTGCTTTGCCAGTTGAAGAGACAAAACAGAACTGAGCTATAATTCCCAGCTCTCTGCAGAGCACACAGTGTATTAAGGATGGAAATTCTGTTTTGTGAAAGAACATTGGATTTCAACATTTCTTTTTGGTTCCAGTTTGGAACAAATGCTCCAAAATTTGCAATTCCTTGGGTTGTGAGAGTGAAGGAAGCCAAACAAATAAAAGATAGTTTCCATTACAATGTATAATATGGATAATTCCCTCTACCTCCTACTTAGGGAAAAAGGCATTTAATGGCAAACATTTCATTCTGTAACTAACTGTAACGCACATCCTCTTTCTATTTTTCAGGGTCCATTTCTCTTTTAGTGAAAGAAATTATGTTTGGAGTGTCATGATTACAGGAAGCATTTGTGTTCTGAGGCCAAATGGTTCCATCAAAACTTTTCCAAGGAGTGCTAGCTATATCAGTTGGTAGTCTTGCTTTTCCTCTAGTCAGGAAGGAATAGGCTGTGGCTCAGCCTGACACAACAGTGAAAGGGTGCAAAAAACCCATAAAGCTCTTTTAGAGTTGTTGTAGCAGTACGTACTTAGTGGGGTGCAGAAAAGAGAATATACTCACTGATCTTCACCCAAATGAGCAAAAGGGCATCCCCTTTCAGAGAAGAAAGAGTTGGAGAACTAGTCTGTTCTGTTCTCCTTGAAATGTTATAATTAGAGTTGATCCACTGCAAGAAGATATGTGTTCTGAATATAGTTAAAAACAGTATTAGCTTGCTTTCTGTAGAAACCAGGAAGACGTAATATTAAAATCCTTCTTGGGTCTTCTCTGGGAGTGACACCAATTATTACTCAAAGGCTCTCTCTAGTGCAAATCAAGCCTTTTGACTATTTTTGTCCTTAATTTCTTGATCTATTTTTCCAACATACAATAAAAACATGAAAAATGCTGTTTTGTAGGAAAAACTGGAATGGCTCCTAGAGGATTTAATTGGCGATAACTTATGCTGCAAATGCAAGCTTGAAATAGTGTTTATAAATATCCCACATAATGGAAAAAAAAGTTAGGAGTGGTGATAGAAATCTGTCTGGCAGAAAGTATTCTGTTAACTGCCAGCAAGTACAGATTCCCAGTGCAACTGCAGTGAGGGTCCAGCTGTGTTAAAAAACCATATATTAAGGGTAATTATAACATTATAAATCACCACTGAAAATTGTTTACTCCAGAGGTGGCCTTTTGAGTCAACTGCTACTGAAGCTTGGGAGGAAACTAGAAGGCGAAAATAAAAAGTTGAAATAAGAAAAAAGAATGACCCCCCTCCCCCACCCCAGCCCAGATAATGACTTTTGAGAAGAATCAATTTATTTAAGCTTCTGTCTAAAAGGTGCTGATTTTCTCCTCTAACAAAAGGACAAAGCCAACGTCTAAGAGTGAATATCATCACCGGAAGAGCACTTTCAGCTTATCTGCAAGCAATATATGGAATAAGACTTTAGTGGAAAATTCTTAGCTTTCCTTATATTCAAAAATTCTCCAGAAACTCTGCTTACTATAGTAAGGTGGCAGGGCAGTGTTATTGATTTCCTCTGGGAAGCATACCCCATAAAAATTTCATTTTATTCTGTTTTTTTTTCTTTTTTTCCCCAGATACACCTATATCTGGAAATATATATTGGGAAATGTATATATATGTGTGTATATATATATATATTTTTTTTTCCAGTAAAAGGATAGTTAACATTAACTGAAATTCTATATTCTCAATGTCTGTCAGCAGCTATAACGAGACGTAGCTATAATTAAATACTGTAAGAAGGGAGAAAAATCCTCTCATGGCAAGCAGCACTTTTGCAGGAGATTTGATATGCAATATTATGCACTATAAACTACAATCAAACAGAAACAATCAGTTTGATGACATATACCACATCTGGGTCATAGGCAGCTTGACAGTGTTTTCACCTTGCGCCATAACAATGTCATCTTTATTGTGACATTTAACATATTTAACCATGAACATATGACACATCTTTAGACATCCTTATTGTCTAAATAGCCTATTATTACATGCATAATTGGCAACAAGAGTAAATAAAATTCAGTATGAAGTGACATTTTGTAAGACCTTATCAGTTTTGTCTTGCAGCAGTAGTCTAGTATATGCTGCAGAACATGAGGGATATCCTGGATTGTTTTTCCTTAAATCCTGCACATTAATGCTTTACCTAACATTCAATGTGAATTGTAACAAGACATAAATTTTTCCTGGAATTGCACTGTTCTTTATTTTCCTTTATATTTTCTAGTCTTTTGGACTGTAAGTTACCATGTAAAATCCCTTTAAGTGATTGCTGTGACTTATAACAAAGACTGGGGGCCATACCTTTGGAAACAGTCAATCATAGCTGCAAACATCACTGAAAAGTGTATAGAAGTATCTGGATAACACATCTGCTGATGTTCATATCCGTAATGCTCTGGAGCTGACAGTTTTCCATAGGGCAGCTTTTAAGATGATCAATTCATTACATTTTGGGACCCAGCTGTGTTCTCTGAAGAGTACAGATGACATCAAATTATCTGTTTATAATGCTATCTGTTCTAAATCTAGAGCAAAACAAGAATCTTCTAAGGTATCAAGCTTCAAACTGTGTTGATAAAAAATATAATTGGGTTGCTAATTTTTTGAGGGGGTTTCTGCTATTCCTGCATTTATCATCAGTCTTCCTTGCTTGTTCAGGATATACTGATACTTAGAAGAGTACACTTTAAATATATTATCTTGATAAATAATAGTATGAAAACATCAAATCCAGACTCTGGAATTTCTTGGGAAGATTTAGATTAATCATCTTGATTCTGACCAAAGCTAAAAGAAATTTATTTTATGCTTTCAGCTTTGATTTTTGTGAGTTTTTGGTATCAAATTTTAGCTTTGAAACTTCTAATGAATAAGGGTGCTTCCTCCTCAGCACAGTTCTGTGAAAAAAAAAAGGAAATTTTTAAAAAAGTATATTTTTTCCCAATTCTATTTCTATATGACACCTTCATTTAAAAACATTTCACACCTTTATTTCTGTAATATCATACACAACAGAAATGAGGAAATAGCGTGCAGTTCACATATATATGTGTATATATGTATACATATATATATAAAAACTGTCAAGCCCTACTCTCAAGCCCTTGTGGTTTTATAAAAAAGCCTAAACCATGAATTCTTTCCTGCTGTATTAGCAAAAATTCAGCTAAGCTAATGTTCAAATTAAGAAAAGAGATTATGAAATCTCTTCATGATGCACTTCATTATGAAATCTCTTCATGATGCACTTCATTTTTTGCTTTTAACTGATATTTTGAGCACTTATTTGCAGCTCTCAGACTTTTAGGATTGGACCACATGACAGATGCATCAGTTCTGTGACTGAGATTATATAGCTTAATTACACTTAAGAAGACTGATCATTTTGGCAACAGTCAGGAGGGCTGAAAGTACAAAGACATTTCAACAGGGTGCATTGGAATTCCAAGCTTGGGGAAAGAAGAAGAATAATGCCTTCCTCAATTTTTTGCTAAACTGAGCCATTTCTTTATTGGAATGACAGATGTTTATGCCAGCAAATGATCTAGTGTAGGAGATTCAGAAGTAGCAGTAAATAACTGCTACTTCTTAATCAAAAATACATTTGGTCATAAAGGTTGAACTTTATCTGAATTTAGAAAGTATATATGGGGAACTGTCTACATATACCTCTTTATGGCAAGTTATTTAGAGAACATCTTTGACAGAGCTGATATTGCAATGTGTGCCATTCTTCTAATCTAATGCAGACAACAGCACAGACATAAGGATGGCAAGAAAAAAGCCTGTCTTGTAATCCTTATGTCTGTGGTGTTGTATGCATTAGAAATGGAGAGCTACTACTCAGTCTTTGTCTTTAGGAAGATTGGAGATCTTGTATCTGTACCTGTGTGATGGAATAGAAGAATGGTGCACATTGCAATAACAGCAGTAGGTGCTAAAAGTGATAATATATTCACATTGTCAAGACTGGTTCTGTATCATGCTTTGAACTTCTTCATCTTGCTGTAAATCTACTGCTTGGAATATCTAAARGATGTGTCATTTCACACACATTTATCTGAGATCCTGTCAAAACTGTCTGTTGTCATAGCAATGTATTTTTTCGTTTAGTCACACGAAACATCTTAGCATTTCTTCCCCATGTAAATTAAGAGAATTTAGCATCAATGACCAGCTGACAATCACTTTGTTCACAGACTTTAGTTTATTCTTTGCTATTCCTTCCCTGCAGACTGGAAATGACTTCCAAGTCCAGCTTCACATAGAAGACAGCAGAAGTTAGATTTATTGCTTGTCTACATTTTTTGACTGATATCTGCATTATGCCTTCTCTTCGATCTTGTTTTTAGAGGGCTTTGGAAGAAATTCCTAAACCTGCATATTTCTTGAGCAGGAGTTCTGGGATTTTTGAAGGAATCAGGGTTAAAATGCTGCAGCAGCACTATGCAAGAGCTAGGCTAGATGGTCATAATGCTATATTCCGACCTTGTCAAAGATTTTTTGGTAGAATAGAGAGAAGAAAACAACTCCAATAAGTAACTGCATTTTCTTAGTTATTCTTAAACTACATGACCAGATAATTATGGTACACTTCAACATTACAATCATGTCAGTACTGTATAAACACCATTGCTCAAAAAGTACCTGGTACATTTTGCAGTACTGAAGTGATTGTGCTCTTAGAATTGATTTACTTTTTTGGCCCATTGATGGAATATGTAGTTCAGTTTTGAATAATGTGAAAACAGAAGTTTCTCAGCCACAACTTTGTGCTAAAATGGGGCTTAACTTAACAGAACTGAGATTTCTTATATGGTTTGATGTCTGTAACATGTTTGTGCTAAGACAAATAAGTATGGAAAATGAGATTATATCATTAACTGAACCAAAACAAAGCAGACTTTTATCTTTTTCAGAAGAATTTACAAGTTTTCAAACTATCGTCTAAAAATTAAAAGTTTTACAAATTAAAAGTTTCTTTTAGTTCCATGTATCTGACATCTGATACATTCTTATTAATACTTGTGTGCGTGGAATAGTTATTTTCCAGAATAACTAATAAGAGTCATCTCATATATTACACTAATAGTATATATGCTGCAAATTATTGCTGTGTTCTTCACTGGGATTCCATGGATGCTTCTTTGTGTAAGCTTTCTATGGCCAGCAATCAAGTTCTGGCTGACATGATAAAATTGCTGCTTTATGTACACTCTCAGTATCCTGAGAGATGGCTTTGAGTTGATTAGAGCTTTACCACATATCAGACAAACCAAGAGCAATGTTGGCACTTTAAATGTGAACGGCGAGCAACATTGGCTGAAGCCAGCACAAATGGTTCTTCCAACTATATCACAAAGAAAAGAATATGGAGAGTGAAAAATCTCTGACCAGATCAAAAGATCATAACAGACAAAGTGAGATTTTTAAAAATAAGCAAAAAGATTCAGGCCTTTCAGAAGAATAAAAACTGACAGACTAAAAGGAGAATCAAAGGGGTATGKTTATATAGTAGAAGAGACACATTCAACTGCTGGACCATCTAAAGTCAAAGGAAGTTGACCTAGAGCTGAGAAGAAAAAGAGGTGCAAGCAAACTCCTTCCCTCTGCAGGAGTGTGTGATGTGGAAGGGTGCTCCCGATAGGAGAGCGGGTGCTCGGGTGCGCAGCCAGCTGCGGGGCCGGCAGGCAGCTCTGCGCCGGGCACTCCTCGAGAAGCACAGCCCAAGCCAGCAGCAAAAGAGCTTCAAAGCTCCTATCCAAAGGGAGGAAAATGTGGCTCACCCGTCTTCTTGTCCCCACCGCTGTGAGCTTCCATTTTGCAGGTTTACAGTGAGGGTAATGATGTTTGCATAATAACGTAAATACAAGGATGGAAATGGTACTTGCTGAGTGTCATGGTTAGTTACAGTATACAGCAGAATGCCCACAAGCTAGCATTTGGGTTTGTACTGCAGATAAGCTTTTCTGTGTTAACTTTTGGAAACATTTGAGGATTTTATTATATATCCTTTATTTCCTAACTCTTGACTAATAACAGAGCTTGAACATATAGTTATTACTTTCATCTACATTTCAATAACTAATGTGTGTCGGGCGTGTTGTCTAACTTCCTTTGTCCTTCTAGGACGTTTTCTTAAATTTCCACAAAACATTTTTTTTTGCATCTGTAATTACGTATTGAAGAAAGAAGCAATAAGGTCATTTGCTTTTTAGAGTTAACTTACTTTATTACATCATGTCTGTTTATTCCATGCTTCTTTCCATGACTATATTAATCCGTTTTAAACTGTTGATTTTATCAAGCTAAAACAAATTAATGTAAACAGTAGAACAACAGATTTCAAATGTGGGATTAATTTAATGTAAATATCAGTTTTATTTGCTATGCCTTGGTATTTTGTCACCCTTGCATAGCCTTAGGTTGTTGCATTTCAATTCAGAAACATTTCTGTAGCAAGTGGCTTCTTAACATCTTGATCCTTTACAAGAGGACTGCTGTGTTGCTTGATTATTTCCTCTACTTGAAAACAGAGTGAGCTGATTCATTTTGTTTTTCAAAAATAGGTTTTCCTTCCATTGAATACTAAGAGCTACTGAAAAATAACATTTTTAACCGGAAGCACTTTCTGACAAAAAATACCAGGTTTTCAATAAAACCTGATGGAAATACATTTTATGGGAGAAAATGGTTTTAATGGAATATTCTCAAGGAAAAGCAGTATTCCCAACCAGTTTTAATAATGGAACAGTTTTGTCAAAATAGAAACTTGGACGAGAAAAGTGTGGTTAACAGTTCTTTATTTAAGTGCTCGGAGTTGTAAGTATGTGTCAAGTGTATCTCAGCATATTTATTTTCTTGCTGTGGTAATTTTTCTCAATGACCATCACATTATGATACGACATGTCCATAACTTTTAATTTTTATTGATAGGTGTTATGGGAAATATCCCCATGAGGTCAATTTCTGGTTAAAAAGACAAAAGAAATGTCTTTCAATGTACCTACCACATATTAGTCACTAAACTGTATAAAACTTTGTGCAAGCCCACACTCTGCCAGTAGTAAAGAATGAGGAAATGAATGGGATTTAAAAACATTCCCAAACCTTAGGATAAGAAAACATTAATGTCTTTGATTGATTCCAGAAATCTCCCCCCATCTTCCTTCTCTCTGCTTCTTTCCCCACTTGTTTGGCTTTTGAAAATATTTAATTGCCCTGTTTTTTTACTTGCATGTCTTCTTCTGCCATCTCTCTTCTCCAGCAAGAAAATATYCTAACATGTCCAATGTAAGGCAGTGCAAATAAAATAATTAAAAGTCAGCATTAATAAATCCCTGCACGCTGCTTACAGGCAGGCAGGGTGGCATGTCCGAGCTCCGGCAGTCCTGGTGAGGGCAGAGGTAAAGCAGACCTGGAGCCCCTCTCCGGAGGCTGCTCTGACGTCCCCTGATGCCTGCCCACCCACACATCCCAGGCTGAGCCACTGTAGCCACGCTGTCGGGCTTTGCAGACATCAGCGTGCAACAGATACGCGTTGCTGTTTACAAATGGAAACATCTCCAAAGAGAAAAGCAAAAGAAAGGTTTTTAAAGCAATCGGTATCAATTAAATACAAACTAAAGGTCTTTTTCAGACCACCCTGATCTCCCTAATTGCAGTGAGAGTTTCCCTTGCCTTCACTGGGGTGTTATTTGGTCTGCTCTAACCCTCAGTGTAACCTGTTGCCTGTGGAAATACTAGAGAAGTCAGACAATTTTCAGTGTTCAAAGAAACATATACATGAATTTCTTATACCTAGAACTACATATTTGTGGGATATTTTATACCTTTACTTTATAGGCCAGATTGGAGTTATTTTTTCTACTCTGTGATCTTTCTTTCCTTTACATTAGTTAAAAGCAAAATAATTGCAGCTCTGTGTGCTTTAAATTCCCCCATTACCTTTGTTTGTACCCATATTATGTAGCCATCCATAATTTGGGCTGATAATTCAGCCTATTTAACCTTTTGTTTGGCTCAGTTTGATAACTTTACATTATGGGGACAACATCAAGGAAATTAAGTAATTTTGTTATTTCATTTGTATAATTGAATTTGTCTGAACTATAGCTGAACCGGAATCCAAACTTGGGTAGGGAGGACTAATATGTGCTTGCAGATTTAGCATGAGAAGGAGGGTTTTTTTGTATCAGAGATTAATTTTATACCAGGACAATTGGGCAAAGGTGATCTTCATAAAAGAAAAGATCATGGAAACTTGTGGCTGCTGCTGCACAGAGAATGAGGGGTGAAGTAACTGTTTGCACAGGAGGAAGGTGGTGTGAGCCAGTGCTGAGAGGAAGAGCAGGATCCTGCTTGCTTGGAGGGGTAGGAACAGATGTTCTTGACAGGATAAACCCTCTTAATGTCCCCAATCTACATGTTTCCCTTAAGTAGGACCTGATCATAGCATGGGACTTCAGCTTTTCTAGCGATAGCCCTACAAAGGGCAGGAAGTGCCCTTGCAGCGTGCAAGAAGGTATAGTGCAGGGGAGGATGGAGGCTGGCAGCTTGGCTTTGATGCTAGCACCAGCTGGAGTTCTGCATTCGGGTCAAATGGTCTACTGTGGCCACTGCTGTTCATAATCTTAAACTGTCTGCATAGTTTTTGAGACCAGATAATTAATGAGGCTCCGCTGTTTGATTGTTTCATCTTAGATATGTTATTCTACATTCCAGACCTAGTGGCCATTAGATTCGAAATGAAGTAGCTTAGATCAGTGATGGCAAACTTCTTTAGCATCTGGTGAGAATTTTATTTTAAAAAGCACTGCAGCTAATCACCACTAATGCCCACCCAAATCTGTCCATGCAAAACTTGGCATTGGTACAAACACTTTGTGATCATTGGCTTAGACAATGGAAAGGCTCTTTGTAATTTGAGTTGACTGTTGAATCTAAGTGAGTGCCATACGATTCTGCTAGCCAGGCTGCTATTGTGCTAAAGGAATATTTTTCTTTCTAAAATGCTATGCTCACTCAAAGAACTCAGCTCAAAAGAAGTACATTTCTTTTTTTCCATCTGTAGAGGATAAGCTTAAGCTACCCAAATCAGATCACTAGTTCTGTTTGTCCAATATTTTGGCCCACCAGTAACGTATGTCACTTACTTCAGAAGAATGTGCATGGAGATCTTTAGTAGCTTATATGGAGTGATTTGGTATTCAGAAAAGCTTCTCACTAACCCTATTAGTTTGAGATCATTTTATGCCTTGAAACATGATAGTTTTTATTCATTCCAAAATTACTGCTTTATTTGACAGCCTTGATAAAAATGAGGGTTGGCTTAAAAGATGTAATTTGCAGACAGTATTGCAAAAGATGCTTCAGTGGGAAGCATGTTACACCGCCTAGCAATAGATCTGTGTATCTGTGTTCCAATTATTTGTTGATGCATTCTACAGTCTTGTTTGTCCTTTTAGTTTTGTTTTGTTTTTAATGTAGACATACACTAAGCTTGATTCTGCCATGCAGTGTTTTCTGGTGCTGTATGACTTATCTATTTATGTATACTTGCTATTTTATTTCCTTGTTCTCCAAACGTATGTAGTATATTTACATTACTGCATTAGTTACATTTCTCAATGCTGAACCATTCACCTAAAAGCAGGATGTGAATGTAGAAGACGCAGATGAAATGCTGTCCTTTTCCCTGCAGTGAAAGAAAGGTAAAGCAAATAAACCGACTAGATAATTCTGCTCGGTAGATGTGTGCCATTCCAGGGTAGTGTAAGTCCAAGGAGGCACACAGTCAGATGCGCCCTCATCATATCTAGGAACTCTTAGACTCTGAAAATGTTTGGACCAGAGCTGAAAAACACCCAAACAGGGCCCATAGAGTGAATCAAAACCAGAGCACACTACCTTCGAGTTAGAAGAGTGGGAAATGTTGTCTCCAGATATGAATCTCACATTATGGTCATGCCATATGATCTGGACAAGACATTTCACCTCCTTTCCATGCTTGCACTACCCTTGTCTCTTTTTGGCTTCATCTTAACTTTCAGTATGTTGTATATCAGTTTCCCAGCTGCTTCCTTACTCATGTGTGTGACTTTGTTGCCGTTCACTCATTCTGCTTATAATTTTACTGCAAAATAAATGGTCAGACATGAGTCATGATAGAGCCTAACCACAGATAGCAATCGAGGTGCTCTTTGATATCTATTATTGCTCCAAAATTCGGCATGAGAAGAGCGATGTTACAAATGAGCTTGTGACACCTCATCAGAAAAGCRTATTTCCTGGACCCTGCTACCAGCCAGTTTAGTGGCATCACAACAAGAGGCATTCAAAACCATCAAAAGCTGAAAATGGGTCTTTAGAGAATAGTGCTATGTTGATTAGCCTGTTCTGTATTCTTTTCTGAACTACAGTTCAGCTTTTTTATATTAGCTTGGTTGTGAGGGTGTGATTGGATGAGGTGGGAAAGGATGTATACTCACCTCTGTATTGTAAATTTAGCAAGCCAGAACTCAATGCTGCATTTTTATGCAAGCACAAAAAACAAGCACTTGCCTTCCTAAAAACAAAGTGAGTGAACATCTAGTGCCTTTCCCGCAGATATCCTGCAAGGAACTAGGAAATCAAGTAGAGCTGATTTACTGCTCTTTGTTGTTATACTCGCAGCACAATTCTTTTTTAAAAAAATTCAATAATTGCCCAAAGTGGTTGGAGAGCCAATATTTTAGAGATAGTTAACGCAATACAAACATTCCACACACAGTTGATTAAATGAAAAGCAACACTAAATAACACTCTATCTATAGTACATATTTCATTCATTGCGCAGACCTGGCCTGGGGCTTGTTTAAAAAAGCACCAGATGTTTCTCCAAGAAATGTATTTGTCTTTGTGTGATGACAGATGCTCTTTGAAATCGCAAAGTATGTAATAGCAGAGTTTGCCATTTGAAATCAGGAAATTCAATTTGTTTTCTCAGAGGCACAACTGAAGGGCAAAACCCAGTAAGAATTGCTGTATAAACTAATGCTTTTTAACATTATGTACTCGTTTTGCTACTTTGAACCTCATTTCTAACACTGTTCCCAGACACAAATGGGAAAATCGGCTTCCAAACACAAGAGACCTCTGCCAGTGGGAATTTTTCCTGTTCTTGCCTAGGATGTTGTTTTTCATAAATACAAGTTTACCTTTCATATTAGTCACTTCACATGGTCTTGTAGACTGAATTTTAAATAAGCTAATCAAATTGCTCATGGGAAGAAAATGTACTCAGGATGAACTAATTAAACAAAAGAAATTTCTATATATTATGTAGCATATAGACTCAGTAATTTTCATAGTGTAGCAAATTAAAATGCCAGCATGCAGCAAAAGATGAATATATGATTAAACTCGATAGCAGAATTGATTTGCTTCTAACTTTTCAAAACAAGCTGTCATAAAAGAAATCACCACTAAAATGGTGATCACCACAGTAGGTGAATTGCTATGGATTAAAAATCCAGAGAAAGTGATGAGAAAGCAGAAACAGGAGATATGACTGAAAATAAGATTTCCACCACACCTGCATTGAACTTCTGGAGAGAAAGCAGGCCAAATTGGCCCTGTTTGGGTTTCTGTTGCAAAACTAGAACTTCTGCCAGTATCATGGCAAAGTTTGTGGAGGTTCAAACCTGAAAGATTTTTATATAAATTTAGCTAATTAGTGGTATGTGATACGAATCACGTAAAACACAGTGGTCTGCGCAAAAGTTAAGGCATAACTTTCAGGTCATGAAGCCTTGAGAAGAGAAAGCAGTGGTTTGAAAACTCTCTCATAATGTGTATGTCCTGTAATATGTCTGAATATGCAGGATGTAATTCCTCTCACATTGAAATTAGCAGAGTTGTTTTAGGCTATAGAGATTTAAATCTAAATTACTTTGAAGTATGTAAGTTTAAGAAAGTTTTTCAACTTTCCTTTTTTAAACCTTCAGTGTTCTCAGTGCTCAGCATTTGTTTTGGAATATGCTCTGAAAAAAATATAATTCTTATATGAAAACATTTCAGACTACTTTTGCTAAGAAATATTCTGTTTGCAAGATATTTGGCACCTTCTGGGTTTAGGTAGAAATAGCACAGAAAGAAATTTCTTGAAGTATCCAAACTTTTCTGCTTCGAGTGTGACATAAGCTAATATGTGCTGAAGGATGCTGGCATTAAAAATATGAGTGTTGTACCAAGGTTCAGCTCCATTAATCTATAATATAAAATACTCATAATTCTCTAGTTATAGAACTTATTATGGATTTTTCCATTGTTTTGAATGGACACAGAAAAGGTACACCTAATCCTTTTCTCACATGTATGAGTGGGTGGGTCAGTGACAATAGCCAGGAACAGAGGAAATTCAGGGACAAGAATTGTTCGCACAGGAAAACTAGTGTACATAAAACCAGCACATTCAATCCTGTGCCCCTGAAAAAGGCAGTCCTGCTCTGCTGCTCCTCTCCACCTCTCCCTGCCTTGTGCCAACAATAACATCTGTACGGCCATGTGCTAAAGCAGATCCAGGAACTGACTGAGGTTAAAACTGAACTGGCAAGAAAGAAGAGGTTACTTTCCTTTTGCCTAGTGCAATGGCAGCGTTAGGGTACGCTTAGTGAGGAGGGAAGAGGAGGGCTCTTGCTCCTCTAGAGGAGTGGTCCCGATCTTTGATAATACAGGGAGTCTTGGGAAACTGGCTTCTTAACTTGGGCAACTTAGGTTCATACCTTCTCACTGTGTAAATCCTCCTTTTTTTTTTTCCAAGCTCCTGCCAACATGTGCTGAAGGCATAGAAGACTGCTTGGCTTTCAAATTGTCCCTGTGAGGATGAGGTCAGAAGCACTTATGGGGCTGTATATTGCCCTTCTGGTTCACAGTACACTAACTTCCCTACCTAGAAAATGCCCTAGAGAGAATAAAGCCTCATTCTAATCTCATGCTGTAAAAATCAGGTCTTTCAGTTGAGTTGACTGGGTTTATATTACTGCAAAATGAATATAAAAGAGGTCAGAATCTGACTCAGAGAGTCAGATTGCAGAGCCCATGTTGGGGAATTCCTGAATATAACATTTCTCCAGATTTTATAATGCATACCGATAGTGGTACATTTATGCCTACTTCCAGTAACTGCCTGCCCATTACTGGCAAAACATGCATCTAGCTAAATTATTTTAGGAAGTACCCATTATGATTGTAACCCGGCAGTAACTGGTACACAGGAGACCAACCACTTCTCAACCTATGCAAACTTCAAATCTACATGACTTCTATTAATTTATGAACTTTTCCTTTATTTTTAATTACTGGCAACACTTAAAAGGTCTTTCATCATAAAATTTAAATCCTCAAGATTAGATTATGTGGTTTTTTTACCTGCTTTTTGGTTATCACTTAGAAATATTCCTAGTAACTCGTGTGCTCTTATGTGATATCTGGCTTTGAAGGCAGTGTTTCCCTTACCGGGCAATATGTCCCTGCCAGTGTCATATTGGAATGATTAGAAAGAGAAACACAAGCACATGGATGATTCTTTGTGGGACTGGGGTCTTAGAAGTCACCATTTTTTGGATTGTGTTTTGATTTCTGCATTTGTTTTTTCCAATAGGCCATACAAAAGTGGAGATCAAGTTTCTGTGTATTAGACTTGAATTCAGTGTTTTATTCATTCTTAGCATCTAAATCATTTCAGTGGTTGCTGTGGTGCCACCTTACCTCTCATTCTTGATCATGTCATCTCACCATGTCCCTAGCAGCCCCTGCACTGAGATTAGGTTCATCTCATTAAATCATCAAAAAACTATGCTGACAAGAAAGTGCCTCGCTTGCTGCTGTTTGAGCTTGCTGAAATGGTGTGGCACAGGGCCTAATGCGATCACTCAGGCAGGGGCTGGCAGAGGGTGGAGGTGGTGGTCCCCAGGCTGGCTGCTAAGGCCACGGGGGAGCTATAGCAGTCAGGGGATGGATTCAAAGTCTGTGATCCCTGCAAACCCAATGGAGAGAAGCAGACTCCTCCAAATGCTAATTCCAATCAAATAACTAAGAAATCTGTCCCTCAACACTCATTTGGGCTTGTAAATTATATTGCCTCATGGAGTTTGTAGGAATACTACTTCCTCGTGCCTAACCCCTAGCTCCCCAAAGCAGCAGAGAGGCAGTCATAAGATTCCCAACAGCTTTCAGTGAGAATCGTTTGCAAGACTCCTATGTGAAAGCTCTCCTTGAAAAATCTTCCCRCCAAAGTCTACCAACTTGGACATGGAAGCAAATGACTTCAGCTTACAAAGAGATCTGACGTTAATGGCTAAGAGCAGTGTTCTGAACCCTGGGCAATTTCTGAGAAATGAAATGTAACTTCAGTGAAGGCAGGATTTCACCCCATGGGACTAATTTTATGCTTAAAGACAGGCACATGCTTGCATCTCCTGCTGAACTGGGGCTTCTGTGAAAGCCTTTTTTTTTTTTTTTTTTTTACTATATTTTGCTTCAGGTTTCCTCTAACCACTTTAGTTCATCCTGTCCCATCAATGAGACTATGAGAATGTGAGCCTGAAAGAGACAGCCTAGTTCATAAACTCCCTTCTCCTACCGCATTATACAGTCCCATTCATTAGTTTACCTTCATCCATATCTCCAAGATATTTTTTAGAAATTAAATTTTATCCTCAAATCTTCCAAAATGTGTTATGTGTATGTCATTTTGTTCTTTTGATACCGTATTTAAGCAGGATAATTCCATAGCAGCTAGCAAGCAGGGGCCATCAGTGCAGAACAAATACACATAAAATTGCTACCAAATGTTCTTAGTATATACTTTTCATTAAAAGAGAAACAAAAAACATGCATAGTCTGATTTCTCAACATGGCCACTTAATTACTTACTTAACAAGCATCAAGTAATATAATGCAAATGGATTCCTTCAAGATTTTTAATTCTTTTAGCTGCAAGGTACAAAAGATTTTCAGTGAGTGGGTGGTCTAAGAAATTTGCCTTTTGTTCAACAAATTTTCTTGAGATGTGAATAGGTCTGTGTTTTATCAAATGAATCAGTGCAGCAGTGATATATTATCAGATAATTCACAAGGCAAATTGGTGGAGATGAGGGGAGAAAACATGAATGAACATCTTTTACAAAAAGATTGACCATTGAAAGTAGGGGCTACTGGTAAYGAGCTCCAGACATATTGCTGTAGGAGTGATAAGAACAGGAAATGCTTTGGGCAACATTGTTCTGCAAAAATAGCCCTTTTAAAATGCAACATGGCTGGCCTGCCTTTAGCAGCATAGTTGTTGAAAGGATTGTATTAAATGAACTGTACGATAGATGATTCTTGACATGCCGGGCTCCTCCTTGTTTTGGATTCTAGGCTCTACTTTATGGATCATGTTAAGATCTGGGGCTGGAACAGCAGACCCTTTCAACAGATAATATGAAGAAGTAGCTAATCTCTATAGCTCCCTGTTATCTAGCATTAATGAAAAAAATCAAGAACATCAGCTTATTTTCATTCGATGGGAAAGGCTTTTGGTATTTTTTTTCAGCCATGAAAGGAGAGCCTGACACAATCTGGGAAAGCACTGGCATTCAAACAAGTATTCTTCTGAACTCAGACAGTTATATAAGTTTCACAGGGTGCCACTGCCAACTYGCTCAAAGTAATTTTTTTGATATTACACATCATTTCAGTGAAGTTGTAAAGACACTGAAAATTGGAATATTTGCTACTTCTTGTTTTAAAGACTTCATTTGTTTGGGAATGTTAGATCCCAAACAATGTAATTATTCATCATTAATTTTTTTCACTTTTCCCTCTGGAATAAGCTCCACTTCAGGCCAAGATTGTTGGGAAACTTCAAATGAGAAAGAGAACAGCTAGATAGTAAACAAACTCTGAAGTCCCATTGTCATGGATGCATTTTTGTTGCATGTCCCCAAACAGTGCTCATCCGAAGATGTGCAGGTGTGTAAGCACTACTGTAGCTCATACAAAAGAGTAATTATCTAGGTCTTAGGATTTTGCTATTGGCAGAGGAAAAAAATGAACAGTTTCACTTAGCAGTCCCCAATTTAGGCACAGAAATTTCATAGCAGATGTTCTTTATTTTTAAAGGCTTGATTCTTTGGAAGGCGATAAGACTTTTGGATATATATTTCTATGGTATACCCACTAGCATTTTCAATGAATTTGTTTGCTGCTTTGGTAAAAACAGAAATGTTTTTTTCCTCCACTAGACACTATAATTGAAACAGAGATATAATTAGATAATAATATGGTTTAATTATTGTCTCCTTGCAAAAGAATCTACTTATATAACTTCTTGTGTTTTTTTAAACAATCTTAGTTTTGAAGCCCAATTCCCAACATTTTAGGTTGTTCTGAAGGAGATTATCAGTCGGAAGTGAAGCACGTATTTTCTCCAGTTCTCTACTTTCAACTGTAGGCAGAATTAGCTTTATGAAAGTGTATTTTGTCAGTAGGCTGCAGATATACAGTTATTAAGGTGGCTAACTTATTGAAAGCATCTTCTTCTCATCTGATAAATGGGCAGTGATGAAATAACTTGTTGATAAGTTCATCTCATAGTAAGTAGGCTTATGGGAACATGGAAACCACCATCTTTGGAAGTGTCAAAGATTGAAAAGCCATCAAGAGTATATTGTTTAAACATACTCTGTTTATAGTGTTTAAATATACTCTGTATATTTAAACATTCACATGTTTAAATGGGGTAGGTGAATGACAAGGAGGTGACATGGCTGAAGTATGGCTGTTCTTTTTCCACATGCCATCTGAAGCCTAAGAAAAGCAGTATATAAATTTGAGTGGTAGAGATTTTGCTCTAACTGAGATCAGAGACCCATTGGCTTGAAGGCATCCCAGCCCCTATAAGCCACTTTCGATCAAACATAAGAATTATATAATTTGATATTTAAGAACTATGTTTTTGAATAATTTGATTACTCCCAGGAAACTAGCACAGACATTTTGAACTTGGGAAGGCAGAATTTTCAGACACCTTTAGAAAATAGATAAAAGTGACTAAACTATCAGTGGTATAGTCCAGTAAACTGATTTTTATTTTCTGACTTGAGGTTTCATCTTCTAGTTTTAAGCAAAGCATATATTCTTGCTTTCATTAACATGGCTAAGGGGTAAAGCTTAGCATTGGTAAAGCTTTCCCTCTTTGCTGTTTTTCAGAAAAGATTAATATGCCAAATCATAAGTATTTGATGCTGTCCCAGTTGTCCTGTGTCATATTGTAAGCCCTGGGTTGATATCTCAGACACTCAGGGATGTCTAAAATGCTGTAGATGTCCATGTTTAAATACCTGAAATCTTCTTGATGCATCTGGTAACCTAGGACTAGCAGGAGGTTGTGAATCAGGTTGTGAATCACGTTGATGCCAGATTTGATCCTGTCAGGTCTGTAGAAACTGAGGACTCAATGTTTGCAGCAGTGTTCAGCATTTTGAAAAACCATTTTTAAATCCTGATAGAAGAAACTTAAAGACATGAGGGAAAGCTTAAGGATCCCTCCTGTTCAGCTTAAGTTTTGAGGGGAACAGAGCCCAAAATACAATTGCAGTTAGAAATCCATTTGTTCTTCAATCTGATTCTTTGTTAATGAAAAAGAAAATGGAAGTAATATTCTTCCCTAAAATCAATAATCTATTAGTCTGATGAAAATCATGCTTCAGCTACCAGCCAGTTCCATAAATTGCGGAATCTGCTATGTAGTTTGCTACTAATTAGTGAGTAATGCTCCATAAAAACAATTGCGTGTGAACCCTTTCCTTTAAAAACACAACCCTCAATGGGAGTACACTTCCTTACTCTCCTTTGAAAATTCCATCCCTGGTATTTATTATTATATTAGTAAGCAGTTATTATTCAGAAATTGTTACTGGCTAATTGCATTAATTGGAGAAGGCAGATAAGGAGGAAACCTCATGACTGACTAATTACAGTAAATAGTAATGCATGTCTTCTTAATGATGGGGATAAACTGACTTCTGCAAGAAAATTTGCTAAGGAGCTGCAGAGGGTCAAGAAATAGGTAATTTCTTCTTCTGAAGACACTTACTTTGTTAAAAGAGCTTTTCATTTTTCATGTGGTTGTACTGGCATTTTGACTGCAGCTGTTCATTCCCCAAGTGCAACTAATCTAAAGTCATTTAGAGTGTGGCTTCTGAGCCCATAGCTGCTTGGAGGTTGTCACAATGACCAAAAGGAAAGAAAAAAATTAAATGTCATATTTACATGCACAATCTTGGCAAGCACAGCATGAAACTGTAATGCTCATATCACACATTTATTGGAGTAAACTCTTTTATCTCCTGAAACAAATATAACTGGTCAGAACTACAAGTCACTGAAGCACGGTAAATAGGCTGAGCCCAATAAGGGGAACTTGCAAGGACTTAAAAAAAGGTCACTGAGTTCCCAACTACACAGCAATGTGTGCGAGCGTGCATTACACACTCTCTGAATATGCTTTAATGTTGTTGCTCCAAATGCCTGCTTGGATGTTTTTCTGGTTGTTTTTGACAATTTCTCTTGGCACGAGACTGTGATCTATGCAGGAACGATAAAGGAGACATTGTTACAATGGAGTCAGTGACTCTGAGTCATAAACCCTTCCCACCCCCCTTATTCATTTCTCTCTTTTACTGGCAACTCACTAAAATCAAGGATGCTCTTGGATGTCTGTTCTCTCTTACCGAGGTTTTTTCCTTTGCCTTGTGGTAAGCATTTTCGTGGAACAAAGAGACTGAGTAAATGATCTCATTAAAGGACTGATCTGTGGTGTTTGGGGATAGTAGGGAAATAAATTTGTATCCGCAAGATGAAGTATGCCCACATCTGTCTTTAAGAGTAGTTCATGGCAGTATCAGTGAATGTGCTAAAAGAACATCAGAGCGACCACAGTAGGTCAGACCACAGGACTCTGCAGCCCTTTATGCTGTTTGCAGCTGTGACCGATAGCAAACACTAGGGTGCATGCAAGGGAGAAGCACCAGCCTCTAAGATCTGGTGGGCCCTGTAGTGTACTGTGATAAACAAAACTGAATGACATATACTATATAAAAATCTCTCTAATTCAGATGGGGTTGGAGCACATAGTATCTCCACTGAAGCCTGAAAAGGGAACAAACTGAACATGGCACCCCAGATCGGCATACCACGAAAATATGTCTGACCTGGATTTGGATTAGAAGGTTGGGTGCACATCTAGGGCTTTTTTCCCTCTAATTCTTTTTGAACCAGACACAAAAATGTTAATGCCATGGAAGACCAAATTCATATCTTTAAATTTCCAACATCCTTTTCTAATACGTGGCTAATTTTGCCTCTCACCATAGAATTATTTGTCCAGTCATTGTATTAAAGGAGGAGCGGGCAACGAAGAGTCAAAACTGATGTAAATTCATTGGCAATGTGCCCCTTTGTGTCTTATCTTTTTGATGTGTACCTTTTAAAACATCCGGCTTATGCCAAAACAATTTAAAACAAGAACTCCGAACACTTCTTCTCACAACTTCCTTGTGCTCTCTCAAGGTGTTCCCCATTTCTTAAGAATAAAAACCAATGTGAATTTGGATATGGATGGAGGCATAAAGTCTATTGTTGGTTTAAAATGAGAAGCAATAACCTAGCCTGTATTGTTACACAAACAGCTGATATTAGCTTCTTCAAAGGAAACACTTAATTTCCACTACAAAGAAGGAAATGATTTCTTTGAAAATGAGTTTTCACATGAACATTCATACACGCACTATGACTCTATAGACTACTGTAGGGGAATGCAAACACCTCAGCCTTGCTACTCTAGAGATCAACTTTTTACTCTAATACAAAAAACTCTTTATTTAAATAGATTGCTTCTGATTTAAGGATTGATAAGTCTTCATGCTACCCAAGGGAGCCTCTCTCTGCTTTCTCCTACACAGGAAGTGTCATTTCTCCGATTTTTGTGTTTTAACATACATAACACAGCACCTAAAAGACAGCTGAGCTCCCAGTGTTATCAAAGATGGGAATACTGTTTACCTCAGTGTAAACAGAATCAAATATAATTCAGGAAAGCACTTAAGATAAATGGTTGGTAACAAGTTTGGTGAAACTATATCAAGGTAAAATCTTCACTTTATTTTCTATACATTGGTATTGACATATTCTAGTGGTGACATTTGAGAATGAAAGTGTCACCCAGATTCTCTAATTTAAATGATGTACATATTGCCTAACCCAGATTTTTAATAATATACTRTATATTGTGCACATCTGGAGAAATACACTGACTTGTACTAGCAGAGATTAAAACAGAAATTGGTCCACTGTGTTTTACAGATGCTTTAATCCCTCTCCATCTGATCCAGAATTATTAAGCACTAAAAGTAATAATTAATGTAGTTAAAATTAATTAACAGCATTAATAAATGATTGTTTGATTCATAGTATCTTAAAGGCTCAGGTGAACCTCATTCAGGGAAACAAACCCATAAAAAGATTTTAGAAACGAAACTTTTCTTGATTTCTCTTAGGCTGAGGCAGACTGATCAAATTCAGACCAAATCTGTTTTTTTTCCCAGCATCTGCTCTCAGTTTACATGCCATACATGAATTTGAAATCAGTGGAATTACGTATGTGTAACTGAGAACAGAATTTGGCCCTTCAGCTGTCTCTGCACCCCTCCTTTCTCATAAAATTTTATTTTTCTTAGCAAATGATTTAAATATGTTCAGTTATGTTCTTGTCCAACATGGATATCTGCTCATTAGGCATCTGCATTCTGGAGTTAGCTGTGGATCAGCAGTTAAACGTGAGAGTTTAAACAGATCTCTATAAACCACAGTTTGTTTCAAGTCCAGCACAGATGTAGAGCTGTTCATCTTCATTTAATAGCTAGTATATCCCTGAGGTTTTGGTATTTAAATGGCATCATTTTCCCCTCCATGCCTCATAATCTTYATCTTGCACCTCTTCATTAAATATTACTTCCAGGCCATGATACTCAGCTTGCTGTTATTTAATTTTCCTTAAATATTTTCCCACTACAGCTCTCTCTTTGGAGCCAAAATTGGAGTGTTCTTACAGGCTGAAATCTTGGTGAAACTCCCACTGAAACTGATACAGCCAGAATTTGGCTCTCTGTTTTCATTCAGACAAACTCCCCTTCATGACAGCTGGCACGTGTTTAGGAAAGCTCAGTGCACCTTTGGACCCTGTGTTAGTCTGACYGATTAAGAGTAAGAGAATCCAGGCCGTGGCCCTCTGTAAGCATTTTGCTACTAATCTTTTTGCTAAGTCAATTGCTCCTCATGAAAATCCTTCTGCAAATGTTACATCTGTTAGCACTGCATTCCCTATTGGTTCAGATCTGAAGACTGAGTTACTTTTCAAAGCACCTTGAGTACAATACAAACACGGTTTACATTACATATTCATAAAACAGGAATAAATTTCCATGGCATTTATGCAAAGGTATGGTCTAGCTTGTGTAAATTGTACATTCCCTGTGCACTGAGAATGAACCTTGTTATATTAGTGAAAATGGGTTGAGCAGTTAAAAGGAAATATTACTTATTCCAACCCACTGTAAACATATAAGAAATCAAAATTAAAGATGATAATGTTTAGATCCTGGGGATTTGGTAGAGAGGAAAAAAAACAACATGAATGTGAAAAAAAGAACAAGTTAACCTTAAATTCCCTGCTGGCATCCTTAGTTTGCACATGTGTTTGGCAAACATGAAATACTTGAAATATGAGACCTGGCAGTGTCATGGTGCCAGACATAGTTAGCATTAAAAATATTCTTCCAAATTATTAAAAGKTGCTCTGAAACTGCTGTAAAAACAAAGAGTTCCTAATGGTAAAATATACCGCTTAGACTGAGAGTATACCTGTGTTACCCTTCATTAACATTAAAAGGAATTGAGATACATTTACATACTCAGGAGAAATTATCCTCTACAAATTGTGACTATGGATGGCCTCCAGGCTGCAAAATCACTGGCAATTTGACTTTACAAAGCTGTTGATTCCTCACCACCACACCATCATACAGACAATTGCTATAGCCCGTTGGGGCCAGCAAAGCCTCCCTATCTTTACACAAGTCCTCTGTGCTTCCTCTTGCCAGAATTTCTTTTTTTACATTGATCATAGGTAAGAAGTGAGTGGGGTCAGCGTTCATTCAATTTCTGTAATCTTATCAGGTTCTAAATTGGACTGATAAATAAGGTATATATTTGATGTGATTAAAGTACTGTAATTCTTTTAACTTTATTTCAAGTTCAGTTGATGTCAGTTCATCTAGAATAAGTGTCTCCATCGAGAATACAGTGATTGCATGAAATGCTGAAGGTCACTTAGAGGTAAACTTTCCTGTCTTTGTGCAGGACATACACATTCCCATTTGACTTTTACAAGTATAGCATGGTTTAAGGGGAACTGCTGCTTATATACTGAAGAAAAATCAACAGGCTGGAAAAGTGTCCTGATCTGGATGAAAAAATCCATTTGTTTTAAAAACTCAAGTCAAGTATTTTGAAAGTGTCAAAAAAGCTTTTTCTGACAATATCAAAAAGGGTTTTTCTGACAGCTTCTTAATGAAATGATACCTATTTTCCATTAAAATATTTTTAACTTAGAAAATTCAACATTTTTTGATATTGAAAATGGAGAAAAAATAAAGTGTTCAAAACTGAAGCACTGCTTTAATTTTTTTTTAATAAATTATTTTAAATTTGTTTTGCCACGGTCATTTCAATTCTTTATTATGTACTTTTTTTAGAAAGGAAAAAAAAAGTGTTTGCCAATGAAATGGGCAAGCTGGTTCCCATCCAGCTTTATTAAAGTGTAAATAGAGCTAGGTAAGCTAGGTGACCATCTAGACTTTCCTGTTAAAGTTGTTCTATATGAATCCAAGGAATTCTACTGCTATAAACAGGTGAAAGCATGAGAGAAGCATCGCACATATGCGCCACAAGACCCCTGGCATGTTCTACAAGAAGATGTTACTAAGAATAACATCAAAACAACAAAAAGCTGTGTTAAACTAAACTGACCCAGTTTCAGCAGTTACAAGATCTACTGCATTAAAAAATACCCTGAGTTTCTGTTATAAAGGCTGTTCAATGCAAAGTGGAGATATGTTTGTTTGGGGCTCTCCATGGTTATAACCTGGCCCTCCTTTGGCTCACCCACTTTGCTTAGCCTGTGTTATTAATCCTCTCACGAGTTTAGTTCACAGCCCTGCTCAGTTTGGTCAACTTCTGACAAATGCCTGCAGTTGTCAGTCAGTCTGCTCCCTGCAGGAGAGGATGCCGGCTGTGCTAATTAAAGTCACTGCTATCTGTATAACTGCACTCGCATAAGTATATGATAACACTGAACTTTCATAAATTAGACTATGAGTGTCCCTTGGGGATATGACTCCTCCAACTTTAGGGAATAAATAAGTAAAACTTTACTTACTGAGGCTGAAACAATAGAATTTAGTGAGTCTTCTTTTGCACTAACAGTGCTGCAAGTGTTTGGTCATAAGACCAAACTGGATGATCTTCTTGTCCCCAGATATATGTGCTATATTCTGAAGTTGCATTATTCTGCTTGTCTGTACAAGTCCCTTCAATGTTCTTATAAAGGCAGCACACAATATTTAGTGTTGTGAAGACATGCCATGTGTTTAGTTTTGTTGTACAAGATTTTGAATGGAACGGTGTCTTTTTGACATGTCAGTCAGGAGGACTGCTCTCACCCTTGTGTTCTAGACAGAATTAGTTTTTGAGACAGAGAGCTGCTCTGTAAGGACTAGCCACTTATGTTGTATTGACATTCCTGAAAGAGAGGATAGATGGGTGTTTGACCATTTCTTTTCCATAACTGGTACTTTATAGGCACATATTTCACTTATAGATTATAGCAACTGCTTGTTGAACTTGACCTAGATAGTCCTGTCTCCTGTCATCCAAGTATATTGCTGTGTATTCACAGCCTTTTGTGCTGATAGGAAAGTACAAGCTAACACTTTTCCATATACTCTTATTTTTTCTAGGCATACACTGTAGGTTGTTTTTCAGTTGTGGCCCAAGGTAGGTGTTTTTAGCCTATCATTACAAAAACTCTGCTTGCTCTAAAGGTTCATTACCACCTGTCATGTCCATTGGCTAAATTGGGCATGCCTACATTGTGCAGTGTAACTCTATACAAAGCTGTTACCTGAAATCACAGAGGCAGTATGACTGCATAACTGTGTGATAGAAGCAGTATGACCACAGCCTTCTGGGTTAGTTGCCCCAGTGCCAACATATCCTTGAAGCCATGCAGACCTGGACTAAAGAAAGTAAATGACACTTTTGTAAAAAAGTGCTGTGTCTTCCTTCTTCTGCTCTGATGCTTTCCATCAAATGGACTGAACATGAAAAAGGTTGATGGTTGGTGACTAATACCAAAAACTACAGCACATAAATCCAGGCACCAAAAAAATGACTATCTAGGGAATAAGAAAGCTAAGTGAATAATAGTAGCRCATGGTATAATCCTTTGATCTAAAGCAAATTTCTGAAAATATCTGCTTGTGCTTGCAAGACGTGGGCTACAGCTGTCTTTAAATCTGCAAAGGCAGGCCTAAGAGTCAGCCAGTGCTTAAAGGTTTTAAACAATTTTTTTCATTATTTTCAAAAGAAGGTGAGAGCAATGAGCTATAGAAACTCATCATTTGCCTGGTATCCTTAAGGGAAACTAAACATGCTCAAGGGAACAACAAAATTCTCTGTTACAGTAACTGCACTGGCTGTAACCCAGCAAATTCTTCACTGTTTATAATTCTCCTTCCCCTATGCCAATAACAAATATGGAAGAATAATTTACCAGCTGAGATTGCATTCCCTACCCCAGCTTTCCTTCAGAAAGCTACTCAGGCAAGGTCTTGGCTGTTACATATTGCTCAGCATATTGATCCTGGTTAACTACAGATTAACACAGGCCACTCACACCCTGGGTGATGATTTTGATCATTCTTCTTCTTCTTCTTCTCATCTTCTTCCCTAGCTATTTTATGTTTAGAAGATCAGCTTAGCTAGACAGAGCAGGAGGAACTGTGCACAGGATGTCTGGGGTGTTCTACATGGAAAATGAAGATTAAACATTGAGCTTTAATATATAAAGCTTTGGAGGATAGAGGAGAAAATAGCAGAGTGTGAAACTTTAGATACCAAGAACTTCTGGAAAGAGGGAGGCAGACTCGAGCCCCATTAATGCTATGCCGCATCAACACTGCAGAGGCGTCAGCCTAGTCCATGAATATACCTACACTTCTCAAATAAATTTATTTGGTTTACCCACTTCTGTATACTCTCACAACTGTGGAACTGGTGATAGATGTGGTCACTGAATGTCAGAGCCTACATAACTTTAAGTATAGCCCAATTCTTACATATCCCCTCTGTTGAGGGATCAACCTTCAAGACTCATATCTGACAGGGAGATATGCTAGTGTCAAATAGGACACAGATTAAGGGAAGAGAGGCAATATCCATCACCACTATATTTGTGCATCTAAGGTCAACAACTGGCAGTTATTCTGTAAATGATTAACTATGAAGAATCTCTATAAACTCTACAAAAAGTCATACAAAATAGTATCTGAAATGCCCTGTATTGAATGTTTTGCATTTTTAAATCTAAGACTGTTAAGCATCTGTTATGTGGGTGTCTAAAATGTCACTAATTTAACTTGCAAGGAGCCAGAACATAATCTGTGTAAAAATAGTTGGTGGTCTGTTTAATTTAAAATTTCTTACACCTTCCTGCTAGTAGTTCTACCTGTTAGGCCTTTTTCATCTGTTTCCTCAGTGTGAGCTTCACCAGTCAAAATTTTAAGTCAGTCAGTCAGATTTACAGTGGTTTGGCATAATGTACAGGGTGAGAGTTGGAGGAAGGTTTAAAACTCTTTTAGGCTTACCTAGGAACTTGTTTTGAGGGCAGGTCCTCAACAAAAAAAGGAGATACATCTACTGCTTCCTCTTAATTCAATGACAGACTCTCCAACTCTGTGGAAATTGTTAGCTTTTAAAGACCAGTCTGCCTTTAATTATGCCAATAAACTCTGTATGTCTATCTGTCTATTAGGGAAAACATTGCTGGCATTGTTTTTAATACAATGTTTTTAATTTACTTAAAGGATAGGAAAATGGAGTTAAATCCATTGTCCTCCAAGCAGGACTTAGAGGAGGATAAAAAAGAGTGCTGGGCTTGCCAGTGGCTAAGAATGGATTTTCAGCAGCCTTACACAAAACTTTCCTTCTTTTCCTGCCAAAAAAATGCAATGAAAAGTAGAAACATAAATGAAACACATGCTAAAAGTAACAGGTCATGGGACACATCCTAGAGTTACTATTAGTTCCCAATAACTTCTTAAAACTGGGAACTGCAGCCATGGAGCTCTTGGGTAAAAGCTAGCTACAACCTACAGGAAGTTGCATACAAGGTTTTGGGCCCTGGAGTGGGGAAAACAAGCACGAGGGGCCCTGTATCAAGGAGACCGCAATCCAGGTCCGTTCACAGAAGCCAGGAAGAGTTCCCAAAGAGAAGGTGTGTCATTTTGGTCCTCGTTTTTTAGTCCCTGTCAGTCAGTTAGGACACATTCTGAGTTTTCTACCTGTGTTCTCAGGGGATGACTATGAGGTCTGGCTCAAGGTAGATGCAGGCAGTATGCTCTGCATGTGTATATGTGTGTGTGTGTGTGTGTGTGTAGTGTGGCAGGGAGGGGAAGGGGAGAGGAGGAGAGGGAGCACGCCCTTATCAGGAGTCCACCTAGCCACCCCATGCATAGAGGCACCCCATGCATAGGGGTTCTCTGCACTCTGTGCGTGGACCAACCACTTCTGACAGCCAGCCTGCCTGTAGCCTGGGCTGGATCCTCAAGAAACAGGCATTTGTCTCGCAGGTTACTGAGGTCTATAAGCCACCTTGGCCAGGTGATCTCTAGCTTCTTGCAGGGCAGGATGGATAGAAGAAGTTGGGTCTCCTAAACGCTCAAGGCCCAGACCAGCTCAGGTACAGTCTAGGCTTACTGTTTTTTCTTGCTGTTCTTCAGTTCACTATTTTCTTTTTCATTATTCCAATAAGCTATAACTATTCCTTTCTCTTCTCATGTTTCTGATTTAGTTACCACATTATAAATCTATTACTCCATGGCAATTTCAGGATTTTGTCTGCTCAAAGCTGGGTTTATCATTCAGTAATTAATTCTCAACAGTTTATAATTTTGTCTTAGCGTGCAAATAGTGTGCTGTATTAGCATTTCAGAAAAGGCACAGTTACTAAAAGGAACTCCTTGAAAGTCGAGTCTCTTGGAAACTTATTCTGACACTAGTAAAAGGCAAAAGTCCCAGTTAAAATAAAACAACAGTTGTTTATATAAGCAGATCCTAGTTACTTTAATTATTGCTTTTGGCAGGATCCTAGAAGTTTAATCTTTCCTAAATCCCACAGTAAAGTCTGCTGGCTAAAGGGTTTAGTTACCATGAAAAATCTTCAGTCAATACCTAAGCTAAATGCAACTATACACTAGGGCAGCCTTACCCCAGATAGTTTCACTTGGATGAAGAAGATTGTTCTCATTTACTAATTCAATTAGAAGCCTGAGGAACATGAGATACATATAAATCTAATTTCTTCAGCATAGTAATTTAAAAAGACTTTAGGTCTTTGAAGTTAAAAGATCATATTTATATTTCCTGATGTAGATCAGTTGTTGGAGCACAAATTGCTCAGCCACCTTTTTTGAGAAGCCAGTTTTATAAGAACAAAAAAGAATATATTTATACTGTGGATAAAACAGAGAGAATGCTCTATTAGCTGGGCAGAAACTACCCCCGTATGCATCAATGAAGATTTCATTACAACTGTGATTCCACATGAGCAACATGTTCTTGAGCACATAACGCGAAACACCAGGCAACCGCGATGGGCTGTGCCTTACGGAGCTGCCTCGTGGGGTGGGCGCAGCTCAGTGAATCAAGCTGTTCGCGTAGGGTCGGTTCCAACCGCCTCTGAAGTCAGAAGGAAATTCCTGTTCACTTTAGTCAGATTTCTTTAAAGCTCTGTGAGTTATCACCTTGAAAATTTATTTCAACTATAGAGTTAGGTGAAATATCTAATTTGTTAGCATTTCTTGTACGAGGGGTGACTTAAAGCCCCTTAATGATAACATGACAGTACCTTTCTCTCACACCCCTTCAGCACCATCAGGTCTTAACAGCCTTTTCTCTTCTCCTGTCCAGTATTTTGTCCTGCCTTGTGACTCACTCCAGCCACATTAATTTAAGAAAACTAGTGCAGTGAGACTTTCATGTTTGCTGGTGATAACATTTCCATTTGTTTTGTATTGGAATTCAAGGTAGACTAAAACTCTAGTGACAGTCCTCATGACCCAGTTAAAACATTTCACTGAGATTTTTGGTTTAAGAAATAAAGATTATTGGTACATTTCTCTTCTATATCTTATTTCTATTAGAAAATGTTTGTTTTTTGCAAAAATAGTTGAAATTAAAAATACAATTCAAGGCATAGTTCCAGCTACTTTAGAAGTGAAATAAAAGCTTACATTGGATTTTAAAATGTTCCATCCAAATAACATATGAGGTTAAGACCTAATTCTTTCTGGTGAAAAAAATCACTGTTGACAAAAACCCATTTTTTTGAGTAAAGGTTTCAGTCAAAAGATTTTCATCAGGTCTAGTGGCCACACTGTCGGAGTACCCAACCATTAGATTAGCAATTACATGTGGCCAATCCACATTCATGTGACGATTCCGTTAGCAAAGAGAGCAGATGGTCTGTATTCAGCTACCTTATGCTGAGATCACATACCACCACCAAATAAGCATTATATTAGTTTGATATAGAGAAGGGTGGCATCAGGAAAAAAAATGACAGCAAAAAGTTTGATAATGACATCTCTGTGAACAGCACTTTACTGTATTTGTGCACTTTACTTTATTGTACTGAACCACTGCCTCAGTATTATAATGCTAAAAATCTTTACATTCTTAAAGGAGACCTTTTTTCAGATATATAAATTTTATAAGTACAAAACCACTGTGTTCATCACTTGTGATAACTGAAGATTCCTTGATAACATCTATTTTTATAAAAAAGCAGAAAATGAGAGAAAAAAACACAACAGGTTTATTACTAACATAGGTCTCTACATAAAAAAAAGTCTCCTTAGAAAAATTATTTGAACATAAAACTGTGGCTACCTACAGCAGTCTTCTAGAATGAATTAGTATACAGAAAACAAAAAATGTAGTTGTGCATGGTACAAGGTACATTTTGCAAAAACAGGGATTTAAGCCCATTTCTGTTTAGAACAAAAAAGTAAGTGGTGTACAGATATTGATTTTTTTACATTTTTTAACTTACCATTTTAGCAGTGAATGAAGTGGTCTATAAATACTTCTTTTTTACAGTATATGTTGCCCTAGCAAGTATTTTTGAATCATTTAGTATACTCTGGCATAACACACACAAAAAACATAAAGAAAATATATTCCACATCTACTTCTGTAACAARAGTCCATATACTGTGTCAGAAATGATGTTGAAAATAGTGCTGACAGTCTTTTTGGTAACATAAGAAAGAAGGAGAATGGATATGGAGATAAAATGGGAAAAATAAAATGGACTAAGCTATTTCTTTCACATTCAAAATTGAATCTAATTCTCCTCTAAATGCCTTTTGGGCTATTGSATATAGATCTCCTGACAGCTGCAGATGTAGTCATAGCAGTATTAGAAAAATACAGTTTTTTCCTAAGTTCAAGACCTGAGCACTGCCTAAAAAGGGAGACATGCCTTCGAGCAGTGAACTTTTGATATTCTTCTGACTTTAATGCATACCAACACTTGGAGTTCAAAGCATGGATTTAGTAACCCAAGGATAAAAAACCCATGAATTTCAACCATGATTACATAACAAAGTACAATGCAACATAACTTCTAGTTGGGAAACTTTGCAAATGCCTGGCTGTTTTGTTTTTCTTTCTCTTTTGGGGTGAGAATGGAGCAGGGAGAGAAGAGGGTATTATGTACAATCCTCTGAAATATTTCAAAGTGAGCAAACATTTCTGATATGCGTAAAAGTAGAGATTTGTAGCAGGTAGTAACATGAATGCCTTCAACAACTACAGTATGTGCTCCTGTGCTGTGACGGACAGCTATCCATACATAGAGAGAGCAATCCCGATAGTCTCCTGTCCACTTCTTTTGGACCGCAGTAGTAGGGTTCTGTGCAGGACTGGAGCCAGAGGGTATTCCCTGGGGCTGCCTGGGCAGTAGATTGGTGTTCAGACTGTATTAGAAAAGATTCGAAATGGCCCTAAATTGGGCAATAGTTGGTCAGCACCAACTATTCTAAGATGGCAGTTGTACAGCTACTTTAATCCAGCAGGAGTGTAGGTTGGTGGGTCTGTTTTGGTTTTTTTCCCCCAGATCGCTTTTCAGGCAGAGCAGTCCCCTGGTCTAGTTCACCGAACAGCCACATGAAGACTACAGCAGGCATGAGGAAGGGGATGAGACCTCCCCTTTGCAGAAGCAGTGCAGATTTCTGCTGAGTTGAAGAGGATGCCTAAGTATAATCTAAAAGTAACTGTTTCTGCAGTCAAGGATTTGAGAGGGTCCAGAGTGACCAAGCTCAGAAATACCTTCTTTCAAAAAAAAAAAAAAAAAAAAAGGCAGGTGAGGGGCTGTTATATCTGACTACAAACAACAGGTATTTTTATAGAAAGGGAATTAATAAGTATGAACATTTTAATATTCTCTACCCAGTCTGCCCACCAAAGTTAGGCCTAGAGAAGGATATCACAAGCTAATGAGACGGCATCTTAATTCAAATCATATGTTTACAATCTCTTAAGATTATGAGCGACTTACAGTGTTGTGACAAATGTCACAACATTAACACTGTCTACAAATTAGTCTTAACTCAGACTAGAACCATGCAACAAGAAAAACATGTCTCTTGTATAAGTTGGGCTTGCAATGCATGATGCTTGGAAGGTGGAAAAACCCAAGATATTCTTTCTAGCAGTAAATGAAAAAAAGTTTCAAAAGAGGGGTGTGCTATTCAGCCGCCTTTCTGGGCAGGAAGATTYTATAGAGAAGATTTAGAAGAGTGCAGTCTATTTTCCCCGAAATACCAGACCCAGTATTGTCCTTATTTGTATGGTAAATCCCTTCCTTGGGATGAAAACAATGAAAAAAATGGTCAAGTAAGATCAAATGCTAGTGTAAGAAATGCTCTTAAGCCTTGGATTATAGCCAAGCTCTGGTCTCACTGAAGTCAGTGGAAGCTTTACTGTTTATTTCAAATGAACTATTTAAAACTTAAAATTGTGTTAAGAGACAATTACCTTCTAAAATATGCTTAACATTTGACACAGGGGAGCTTCAAGGGAACTTGAACATGAAGCAAACAGAGCGCTGCTTCCAGCTGCACCACGGACCCTGCTGGCCACATTCACAGTTATAATTAGGTTTCTTTTGCTCGTTTGGCAATGTAATGGGTCTTTGAAGTCCGTATTTCCTCCCAGCATCTCTCTCCAAGTCACTGAAGACATAGGGCTCTGCTCCAACCTTGCCTCCGGGTCCGTGCTGTAAGGCTGTCACTGGCGCATGTCACCCTCCTTCCCTGGCTCTCAGCAGAGCCCCCCCCAGGCCCCAGCCTGCAGCCAAAAGGCCTCTGTCCTTCACATTGCCTCCTCCTAATCTACCCCGAGGTTGGGCAAATAACGTCTCTGCCTCAGCTTCCTTGCGAGTTAAAGGAGTGTAGTAGCGTATGCTGTGCAGCACRGAAAGTGAAGCTTTCGGGGGCAAAATGTTCTACAGAAGCATGTTGTAAGAGGACACTGGCTTCAGCCAATACCCTGCTGTGGCCAACTATGCAGTGCAATGAAAAATGTAGTAAAAAAAACCCTATCTGACCTCAATAGGAGACCATATTACACCCTGAAGAACATAGCCTGATCTTCTTGTAACTTTTTATCACACTGTGGAGAGTCTGAGAGTCTAAGTGCAAATGCTAAGATAAAAGAAAAAATTCTTGCTTATTGCTTTTATCTCAAGTGGATTTAGACTCCAAAAAGGACAGGAGATTCAAATTTTCTCGGATGAAAAATGATGAATGTAAAAGTAGGCATTGAAACCTCATGTTGAACTCTCTCACTATGTATTTATGGGTATATGTAGGTATATACATGTATAAGATTACAATCAATTTTTATTCACACAGTTATGGGAAGAAAGGAATAAATATCCTTGGTTTTCACTTGGCACTCATATTTATATTTTTGTGCACTTAAAGGTAAAATGTGTACTGCTTGTTATTAAAAAAACAATTAGTTTTTCTAAATTCTTGTATGTGATATGTATGTTTACTTGTACATATTGCATAGAGATACTATATAATAGGAGATTTAAAAAAGTACGTACATAATATGGGATGATACTCCACCTCCATACTTCTTGTACAACTGACTTATTCTCTCCACAGTCAGCAGGTTTTRATAGTAATTTAGGGGACTTTTAATTCTTTAATTCTGGAGGAATGAGATAAAAAATAAACAGCAAGTTCCAAAAAATATTTTCCCAGTCATTTTCTAATTGTTTTTGACAAATTAAACCAAAACAAGGTAACCTTCATGAATTCCTGGAACATGTTACTCACGGTTGTTTTGAACCATAACAGGTTGTTTGCCTCAGAATTTATTCTCGTTAGGTTCCCAGATAAATAACAGAAAACCATAGTAAGTAGGAAAGGGTTAGAGTTATTTATTACAGCACCGATGTTAAAGGGACACTACATGATTTCAAACAATTGGAACAATAAGATCTAAGTTTTTTCTTAGAGTTAAGAATATAAGTGCTTTGCTGGACCAAAGCCACCATGTTCAGCACTGAATCTGGCTTGCAAACACTTTTTCTGTCAAAATGCAACTTAGTTGAAACCAAAAAGTTTTGCTTTGGCAAAGAAAAAAAGGTTGAGAATGAGTGGAAATTCTAGTGAAAGTCTGCCACAGAATGGAGATTATCCTGGGTAATGGGCTTTACTCTTCTAGCAGAAGACATGGGTTTAAATTATGTTTCTGACAGGCTCCAGGCAAAGATTTTGCCTCAGCTTACTCTGAACTGGAAAAGGTATGGACTCTCAGCATGGACTTTCCAAAGTCYGAGTTTGAAGTGTCTTTACCATCAGAGTGCCAAGCTTTCTGAGTTGCTCCCTCTCTCGTGTTTTTCTTGATTTCATTCAGCACTGAAACAAGAATGGATTTTGAGACCCATTCTTTGTGTGTGGCATGGAATTGCTCCTAATGCAGAAATAACCAACAATTTGCAAAGCTCAGCTCCCAGTGAGAACAGGATCTCTAATAAGTGAGCCACACAAGAAACCTCACAAAACTATGGTGCGGTAAATACTTAGAATACTATGGTGTGCAAAGTGAACTTACTGTATTGGTTTATTAAGAAACAGTTCTTCCCCAACCTTTCTTTCTTTTTTCCAGTGAAAGGCAGAGAGACCTGYCTGAAGAAAGCAAAAAGGATCACCGAGTGATTCTATAGGTCAGTCTAAAGTATAGGTGGGATTTTCTGAAGAATTTCAAAATCATTTCAGCTCAACTGAAAGCAAGTATAGGGTCAGTCTGAAATATCTTTGCTAGAGCTGGCCAGAAAATCTTAAACAAGATACTTTCTTTGGAAATCAGCTGTCTGAGCTTAAAAATTTTCAATTAAAATATGTTGGGTGCCTCTTCAGATGCCTATCGTCAGAGCAGACACACCTGGTGACAAGAAAGTCAGTCTCACTAGCRGTGAATAAGATAAGGGGAGCTTACAATTCACTGAAAATGTTGAAAAAGATTGATCTAATCTAGTTTGGATGTAAACCACATTAAAAATACAAAACCAAAAAAAAAACGCAAAACATTCTTTGCAAACCAGAAAACCACTTTCCAGCTACCTCCACTCTTAGCCTATTTCTTGCTTAAATGGTTTCAGCAGCCAAAAAAACAGTTCAGTAAAAACCCGTCAAACCCCTTACACAATTCAAGATTCAGGGTGTACTATAGTTCAAATCACTTAGTAGAACCAATCTTAAAATTTTACAGAAGATACATTGCAAGCTGCAGATCATATCGTTGTTTTACAGGGTGATTTCTAGCTGGCCACTGTTAACTCTAAATCATAGAACTTAATGATGATATTAAGAAAACCAATTTTATACAGTTATTTTTTTACAAGAAGTTGGCATTTAGCAGTCATATCGGCAGCAAAGCAACTATATTGTGGCTTGACACTGTTTTTGTTGCAGCGATGATGTGGTAGGAAGTGGGTGTCAAGTTCCCTTAGCAACAAATGGAGGATAAATGACACACTCTGAATCACCAATGAATCATTAGGAGAGTTCTGCTTCTGATTTTTGGCTTTTATTTCCAGATTCTAAATTTACAAGAGTTTTAGTATGATGAATGCAGGTGATCATTTCACAGCATTCCCAAGAATATGGTAGTATTGACATTGTTATTAGTCCTCCTAATACCATTAAAATAGGAAGCTTTAAGAATGAACATTTACTGTTTATGTCACTTAGAGTTAAAGGGTCTCTAGGCACTTTATCCAACAGCAAGGATGGGGGTAAAACTTTGAACTCACAGCGACTAACAGCAGAACCACTGAGTTCAGCCTAGCTCAGGGAGGTCTAGTTTTGACTCACAAAGTTCACAAGAACTCACACCCTGCAAGCACATACAGTACTACATACTATGCAGGAAAATGAGCCACAATATCTTTTACTGTCAATAAATGCATGGATTTTGATAATCCAAAAATTAAGTGATAACATACGCTAATTTGAACAACTGGGAACCTTCTCAAATTTGAGACATGATGCCACAATTGAAATTAAGAAATAGCAGGCTGTTAAAGGGAACAATAAGGTTATCTACGTACAGTACACATATATACACATATACACATATAGTGTATATATATGCTCATTATGTGCATGTATAGTTAGTCATCATCAACAGTGACAGTGTTGAAAAAGTTTTGGAGAAAAGTCACAAAAGCAATATCAGAGTTCAGACTGTCACTTTTTAATGTGTTTAATTATATATATTAAACTATTTACTATAAAGAGTCACATAAAGTTTATTCTGCATTGATTCTTAATTCCTGTGGGAGCTCATTCAGTAGTCCCAGACCAGCTAAAGGTCTAGGCTCTGTTGCCTTGACACACAAGTTGGAATCACATAGTGATCAGAGCCACCAAGCATTTCAGTCAACCCTGTCAGATGCTTCAACCCTCCATTGATTTTATCCATTCACTAATATATGATCAGCTGCACTCACTGAGTAGGCAGGACTAGAAAAAGCCTTGGAAAGTTTTAGTACAGCAAGTGAAGAATTTAGTTTTGCAGGTTTTCTATCTGAACATTTATAGATGTGAATATTTACAGCAACTCTGGGATATTTATTGTAAAAATCTTTATTGGCTTTAGTTCTGTTTTCTGTTATCAACTGATTGCATTGAATTAGCAATATAGTAGTAACAGCAATAAGCTAGTAACTAGTAATATATCCAGCCCTCTGTGATGGTGGTCATATGTATGTTACAACACGCCAGAGCTTATAGAACAATTGAGCTAAATTGAACAAATGATGCTGATAGAAAAATGCTTTAGGATTGTCCAGCATTATGACACAGAGACAATGTAATGCTACAATGAAAACCAGGTGTGCCTTACAGAGTCACAGCATTATATGCTCCACATTAATACTCACATTTCTACCAGCAGAAATTTCCACAGAAGAGAAGCACCATGCTGCATGTCGGACTGATTTACCTTTTATCATCTAAGCTCTAGTAACTCCTTTGTGAAATGTTTAATTCTAGTTAAAAGAAAATTAATGAATACAAAACTGGTTCTGGCTGCTATCTCAGGGCACAATAAAGAGTAGGTTTAAATTAGTGTGTAGGCTATTATCTTGGGAGCAACAACAACACTGCGTTTCTTGACTTTTGACTTTTTTGGTGCATGTTTTAAATTATAGAAGCACATTCAGCTGTGAAAGATCTTGTTGGGTCATTCCATGCTCTTTGCTTTCTGAGGTGAATTCAATCATAAAAGTTTGCTTCCAGCAAAATCTAAATGTAGACATTTCAAAGCAAGGACACATTGTTCTTAACTAGTACTCTCTTTCTGTCTTATAAAATCATACATATATTCTGCCAACTTGGAAATCAATGCTTCTAAGAAAAGTAGAGATTATTAGTGTCTTTGCTTGAGTTGAGTAGTTTATTATTCTGTAACTGTAACATTGAACAGTGGTGAATGTATCTCACTGCAGATCCAGAGGTGAAAATTGAAGCCAAAAATTTCCTAAAACTTCTCCCATTACGCAAGCTCTAAACGTATGCTTGGATGTTTAGGTTGTGCAGTCAAAAGCACAATGTAATCCACATTGTGCCTGTTTGTGCTGTTGTCAGCAGAAACTAGTGAATCTTAACCATGATAAACTAGTGGTCTAAAAAGATGAAGATTGACTCTGACCTTGACTTGATATAAGGCTCTTCTTCACTCTGATTATTGTAGTATCAAACTTCAGAATAAAGCCTCCATAACCATAAGGAAAACTTAAGCCCATAATTCTCCACTGATAAAGCTCCAGACATTTTTGTGCTTGAAAGTAGTGGGCATAGGTGCCATTGTGTTGACCTAAAGGTTGAGCAAGGAAGGCTGTTTGGCATTACGTTTTTGCTTATTCCTGATATACAGCAGAAACTGCTCAGGAAAGCTTTTTATACATCACTTTTTGTACATCTTCATCCACCCTGGAGATTACACCAATGTAGGTTCATCAGGTGCTCCTCATAAATTGTTGAACTTAGTTCTCTCAAATGCAGACAAACTCCTCCATGTGTTACAGTTATCAATTAAATCTTCGCAAAGCAGGACTCTGATAAAAAACTGAATGTCTATTTATGCTGCAGTTTCCATTTTTATTTCCATCGGTACCAGTGTCTTAAGTGTCAATTTTCCAAATATATTTAAGGCCCAAGAACAGTTTCACAATGGCTGAATCACACTAGAAGACAGATTTGATCTTGCCTAAATTGAATACATATAATAAGATCCACTTAAGTCCCAGAGAGCAATAAAATCCACCTATTTTCAATGACTGTTTAATTTCTAATTCTTTAAATGCTTAAATTCAGCCAGTTGTAAAACTCTTGTTTTCCAYGCATGTTTGAAGGCATGTCTCTTCTCAGCAGACAGATATCTACTTCCCTGGACTTCAGGGTGATCAGGACTGGATGAATGGGCAGGTGAATCCCAATCCTGTCCACCAGATAAGCCTAGAAAGGGAGATGTATTCAAACTACAGCTAATATTGTGCTTTGGACACCTGTGTTACTGTTTACATAATAATGTACATAATAATGTAGTGATTGCAGCAATCCCAGAAGAAGTGGCAGGGGCTCCAGACTTTATTTTGGCCTAGAATGGACTGACCCCACATCTCAAAAGACTGTCCCAAGTATTAGGCCTGAGGATGACTTCTTCATCTCTCCATTTTTTCCTTTGAAGCTGGACCACAGTCTAGCCAGAAGTGCTAGTGGGAAATCACAGGAAACCAACTGGTTAAGGCTTGCATCTAGGGGAAGGGCCAGGGAAAGATATTGGGGTTCATAAACTCTGATTCTGTTCCCCAGACTTTTTTCTAAATATATTAATGGCCTAATGTAAAATGTATTTGAGAGAGTTAGTTTAGGAAACCCAGTGCTGCCCTCCTCTTTTCCCCTTCAGCATAGGATTTCTAATCCTTGGGCGAGTATCCCAGCTATTATATCACCATATAAACAGTGGGCAGTCTTACAGTGCTTTCTTCAGATACCTGTACTCAGAAGAAAACTAGGTAGGCTGGTCCGTGAATAGATTGATGCATCTAACGTTTCTTATTAGTTCCTTGTACCRTCAGTGTAGTTAGAGATCTATATAAAACTAACTGGAGAAGTTAACTCTTAACTTGCCCATGCATTAACTCTTAAACTACCTCTGCATCCAACAGAAGTGAAAAGCACCTATGTTACGTGTCCTGGATCTTTCTGTCTGGGTCTCCAGAGACGTCTCCCTCCTTCCATTGATGTATAGGGAATGTAGGAGTCTTTGATGGTGAATTCCCCCTTCCTGGGGCAAGGTAACTAAAACTATGGTAAGGCAGCACTTAAATTAGACCCTGAATTAGATGACTGGTTTCACCCTAAAGATTTTTGCTGAAGCTGCCCATGGTTAGAGGAGTGGCTGCCAGCATCTATCTCACAGCACAGGTAGCTCAGTTTTGTGCTAAGCTGAGGAGCATGGGATTGCCCTGGTCAGGACCAAAGTAAGGTTTCACTAACTGGATTGATGGTGAGGAAAATTCCATAATTTTTTTTGGTGAACAAACCCCAAAATATGTATTCAGCATTTACATGTTGTTAAATATAGTAAGTGCTTATCCTGACATTTAAATTTCACAAGTGCAAAGTTTCTGCTTCTATAGACTAATCTGATCCATCTTAAAACAGTCATACTCTTTCCTTTGTGATATTGTGCAATATCTTTTCTCATTTTTTTGCTTCTACTTCCTTAGTTAAGGAGCAAAATAAAAAAATGATACCTTCGGAGTTTAGGAAGTTATTAAGAAAAGAAACTTATTCAGAAAAGGAACTTCTTTTTTTATCATAGATGCCAAACTCAGACAGAAGACTTTTTTTTTTCCCCCAAGCTCAAACATAGCTGCACACTCTGGTTATTTGATTCATTATATTCCATCACAGAAATTGTAACTGAAGATTGTCCTTTTGTTTACCTTCTCCAAACAAAGTCCCATATCTGAATCTACAGCCTTTTTCCAGACAGATGTTTTTATTTTACAGTTGCAGCCTCTACAGTTCCACCTGGCTGGCTTCAACCCAGTATTTCATCAGTGTCACAGGTGGAGATCATTTGCTATGACTTTGAGGTTATTATTCTTTCTCTTTGCAGATAAGAGATAACAGATAAGATATTACTATCCCTGAAGGGAAATTATTTTCTCTTGTACTAGCAGTGAGTCAGCAACATGTTATGATGTATGTGATCTGCAAGAATTTTCATACAAATATACCCAGGGTGTTAGCTTGTTTGCTGTGCATTACCTATTTCTTTTTCAGGTATTCTTGCATTCAGGGAATCCTTCTGAATTGAAAAAACAATGCAAATAAAATAGTATGACGAAACAAAAGTAATGTCATTTATACACACCTGGAAATAGTGTGATTCATTTTACCCAGGCTCTGTCATATTTTTCCCTTCTATGTTTATTTGTTTGTAGATGCAGGATGCATGTCTGCTGCACCTTTGACTTCACCATTTTGTTTGCTRTATTCTTGATTCCCAGAACTGTCGGTATTGAGAAGGGTCCCATGGAGGCAAATGCAGGGAACTGCCCAGCACCACCAGAAAGCAACCCAACGCAGATGAGGCTTCTGCTCTGGAGCCACTAGGATCTAGGAGGTGCCTTTCCTCTCCCCACTCAGAGYTGGAAGAAAAAGCACAGGGGAGGGTCTATGAGAGTGCCCAGCTCTCAAGAGTATCCATAAGAATGAAATCAGGTGTTTTCAGCCATTCAGATGATTTCTCCAGATTTGACTATATTTACTCTGTCCCATGATGACTGGCTCTTCAGCATCCTGTTAGTTTTTTCCTCAGATTCATTTTACACTTCCTTCCTTATTCTAGTCCCTTCCACATCCTGACATACTATTTTATTTCTATTTAGTTTAGTCCATTCTAGTTAATAAGGAAACTAACATGGAAGTGCTGCCTTCACACAGTTCATATATAACATTATGATACCACTTCCTTACCTGGAGTCTTCCCTTTCTATTTGGTCGATAAGCTTCACAGGAAATCTATTTCTTTGTGTTTGTATAGCGGTGATCACAGCAGGGCTTCAGTCTTTGCTGGCCCTCAGGCACTACCAAATAGTATCATAACGTATCTCCTTAAAATGAGAGGTGTACTTTGATGATTGAGAAGCTCACCTGCAAGATGAGTTTCTTTCTTCTGTCTACTTTCTTTCTAGATCAACATGCAAGCTTTTAAACCAAGATTCTCCATCTGAAACCATGGAGTTTCCTGGTTAAGAGGACTTATTTTTAAACCCTCACTTTSAAGCTGTTTTATTTTGTCTAATTAATTGCTGAATGAGACAGTCAGGTGCAGAGTGTAATTACCCTGGTGTGCCAATGGGTACACAATGCACAGCAGTAGAAGCAAAGTCCTTTCAGGAGTGCTTTTAGCCTATGACATACGTAAGGGAAAGCAGCTTGGTGTAATTTTGCCGATTTTATTTTGGTACTTACTCTTGCCTTTTAAATGCTTGATGCTAGCAGATGCAAAGGCTGTCAGATTTTGGGGGGAAGGGTGTTTTAGATCATTCATGTAATAAACCCAAGCAGGGTTCATCTGCCTTATCTTCATTTTTTTAACCTTGTTCACTGAAGAAAGAAGGCAAATATGTTTGGCCAACATTTTCTGAAGCATGTTTATGCTTTGAAAAGTTGAGAGTGTAATAAATCAACCCAGAAGTCTGAGACAAGTGTATTTTACATACCTGCTACAGGATTTATCACGGAAGCAGTTAACAAGACTTAGCTTTGTGCAGTAAATGTAGCCCTTGATTTACACTTACTTGATTTACACTTACACTGCAGTACTGCACTGTGCCTTTAAAAAATATAGGGCAGGCTGGCAGCAGTGGGAGCTAAGGGGTTGCGAAGAGGGGCTGGAGAAGTGGCTGGAAGAGGAGTTGGGTGCTGGGAAGGGTGGGAGATAATCTGTGAGAAGTAACTTGTTGGTTATACTGCACAGCTGCATATTGCCTCATACTAAAATTAAAAGTGTTTACAGAAAACATAAAAAAAAAAAAGAGGAGGAGTGGCATTTTCTTTAATTCTGTGAAACAGAGTAGGTACAGTTATTTAGGCCATGTCTGAATCTGAGTTATTTCAATGTGAATAGAGTTAACTGCATTGACTGCTTGCCTCTGGAATGAAAGAGCAGGAGGGCAAAGAAGTGCAGCTGGACCTGGCAGGCAGGTGCCCTTAGCTGTCAATAGGAACATCCTTGGCTTCATTAGGAGCCATTCATTCAGACTCTCACACTGGTTTGCATAGCTAAATGGTAACTTTTAAGTGCTTCTAATTTTCTCTTTACCTGCCTGTTGAGTTATACCTCAGGTACATCTGAGATGTGAAAGAAAAGGGAGGAACTGGAAAGGTTTTTCTTAAGTCAGAGGGTTTGGGTGGTTTTTGTAGGTGGGACAAAAGTATTTGTGAGTGTGCGGGATTTTGGTTTTTTATTCTGTATTTTTATTTTTTTAGTTAAGCAATGTCACGTCTTACTGCGAAAGTGCCACTGGTGACAATTTAGAATTATCTGGAAATAAGTTACTTTTTTTTAAATTTATTTTTCCCCTGGGGCATTGCTCACTTGTGTCTCTTGGGTACATTTGTAAAGCTTGTTGTCTTTTGTTATCAGTTCTCATTCTTTATATTTCCCCTTCAGGGAAGAAAACTTTTCTTCAAGGGAAGAGTCTGTCTTAAAACAACAGAAATGAAAAGGAGGTGGACTACTTATTTTAGATAAAAGCATATAGTCTTAAAAGTAACTTGCTTTGTCTGTTTCTGTTACTCATGTCAGACCTATTTACTTCACCTGCAAGAGTAATCTGATTTCAAACATTTCCACACTTTGGGCTGAAATTGTATCAAAAGACAAAAGCACAGATGTGTCTACTACAGCTTGCACCTCAAGCTTTACAATAGGCTCACTGAAGCAGTGTTTGGACAGCTTCAGCATTCTGAAACTAAATGCTTACCTCTTCGAGGACAAATGAGTCAAATAATAATAATAACTTAGGTAGAATATAGTCATAAAATAACTGATTAAAACAAAATATGCTCATAAAAATTTATCTTAAGGATGAGGATTGATAATTTCTATTCTATAAGTTCAGACTGTAATGATGTAGTTTTCATTTTGGGGTTATTATTCCCAAGCAAAGTAAAACATTTTCCTATTTTTTACTTCCATTAGAAACTTTCTCCCTTAATGTAAAATATCAAGTTACTTTCTCATCACAATACCTTAAATATAAGATGACCTGATTAATGAATTGCTCTAAATAGTATTTGTGTCACTGAGACACATTTCCCTGACATGTCTTCTTTAGTACTATGTGCACAGAACTTTACACTTTAATTAGTTGCACTGAAAGAGTTATTCTATAATATTTTGAATGACTATATGGATATCTCCCATTTCTTATAGTTCTAGAGACTGCAGGCAAATTACTAGCCTTTCATCTTTCTGCTAGAAGGGGAAAAATTGCCATAGGAAAAAAAAGTTTAGTAAAAACATTTGGTTAATAGAGTTGGAATGTGAGACAAAGAAATTAACAATTTCAGGAAAAAACACAAGGGATAGAATAGAAAGGGAAGGTGAGAAGACAAGTTGCATCTTCTCTTACATTCACCTTTAAAATTTCTCTGACACATTTAAAATTCTTTGGTTTTTAATTTAATAAAATGTACTATTTATTAAAATATAAATATTTTACTTTGGGAAAAGAAGCTTCTAACGGATGAGCAAAATTTAGGCAAGAGTTTTAATTTGGCTCTTGTAAAGGGAAGGGGACATGCTGATCTATTTTTCCTTTCTTTTGAAGCAGTGTTAGGAAGTAATGCTCAAGTAAATTAGGGAAGTGTGAAAACATTGGACAGGATCTAGTTCCTCTTCCTTGAAACAAACAGGATTAGCCTTATTAGAAATGATTATATATGGAATTTTTTAATAAAGTGGAGCAGAATCTGCCTGAATCAGACTTAAAAGAGGATCTAGGAACTTTAATTTACTTCATCTATTTCAGGGACTACTATACATTAAATATGTCCTTCTTAACCCAAATGTTTCATGACACTTAACTTCAGTTATCCACGTTCAGGCCCCCAGTGCCTGTCCTGGAGAGAGAAATGTTGATCTGCTATCCAGCATTCAGCAGGTTCCAGGTGAAGGTGAAAAGCTGCTTCATCCAAGTCTTAGCAGAAAACCCCAAGAAGTTAGGTGTGCTCAAGCATACAGTTAAATGCGATGGAGGCTGATACCACCCTGGGAAGTGGGTAATACTGGACTCTTACCTCAGTTCAAACTAATAGAGTTGAACCCATGGTCTAGTATATGGGTTCTAACTACAAGGCTTGGTAGTAGTCTAAGACCAACCTCTGTTGGCTGCAGCTGATTCTTCTGTGCTGCAAGAAAGGGAGAGTTATGGTGCTAAAAGGAAAGCAGGTAAAAGAGCCAAGTCTAGTGGCTAGAGTACTCTGCTCAGGGACACGGCGGAGATTCCCAATCCAGGAGTATACATACATTTGCATTAGATCAACACTGAATAAAATCAGAAATAGTCCTGAAAGTAGGGGCTACAATGCCACTGTTTTATTGTAGCTAAATCTAAAATAACCATTTGAATTAGAYAGAATGACTTTCATCACTATCAGTTTCTTAGCAACTGTGTTATTTGAAACTTTAAAAAAAGTGATTTTACACACACACATATAATATATATATATGTATGCATGTATATAGTCATAATTTTTTAAACAGTATCATCTGCTGAATCATTACAGCTTCACTAGATAAAACAGGAAAAATTCTGTCTAATACTTTTGTGCTTGAAATTCCTGTGACTCATCCAAAGTTTTTTGATGAAATGCTCACCAGAAGCCCATGATTTGCTTATATGTCAGAATTATAGCACTAGGTAATTGCATTATTTAATTATGTTTCATTTTGACTGTAAGATACCAGATTCCATCCCTTCTATGACTCATTTTTTATAAAAGAAATCATGAACCCCCCAAAYGTTGCTTGAACTCATTTACCTGAAATATCAAAAAATGCAATTCTACAATATTACAGAACTTCCCAAATTCTCTTTCTTCAAATACTATGTCCTGAAGTTCCTTTAATGCTGTTCCCAGAAAATGACTCATGACTCTTTATAAATTATGAAAGATGTTAACTTAATGACTGCACTAAAAATGTGTTTTCCTCTTCCCTCCATAGCTTGAAGGAAATAAGACTGCCAAAGCACTATCTTTAACACTGATCTCGTACTAGTAGTTTACATGTAACCTTTTCATGATTGATTCTTTAAAGCCTGGCCAAATGGGGTTTTTACATGTTAATGCAGATCTAATTTCATTTTCAATAGACTGCATCTTTAATTGGATGAATAATTATACATACTTAAGGTTAAATATTAATTTCATTAAAATGAGGACAAAATTCTTTCTAGCTGTAAGATGGCCACAATTTTGCTCTGTCGGTGCAATTTTCTTGCTAATATGGCACGCTTTTTTTATTATTATTCCTTTTTTACACTATAATAATCTGAATGATACTACACTGGAAGTAGCCGTCTTTCATCAGCTTGATGGATAGATTATCCCAGTGTCAGGAGGCGACTTGGAATATTCCAGTGGTAGTTTCAGATACATTCTGCTGGTATCATCAAGGGCATGTCTGAAGAGAAGTTTTCTGTTTGTGCAGTGCCGGTAAGTGGAGCAGTTCATATTCTGAGTTATGTTGTGCCCTGTGGCAAGCCTGCCAGCAGAGCGCTGTGCTTGTTTTGTGCGGAGAACCTCCTCCACATTCCAGCTTGAGCGTATCTATTGTTTTCAGACACAAACAGATGTGTTCTTTACCTAAGGGAAGCTCTCAGAAATATGGAAGTAAAACAGAAGAAACTGATGTGAAACCACAACAGTATTTGACCTGTCTGCATGCATCAATAATCCCAACTTTAGCTGAAGGCAGAGGTCTGCTGCATTCAGTTTTATTTATTTGCTTGGGTTTTGCCCTGCAGTATTTCAGAACAATAAATGATACACATTTTAGCTTCATTTTTTTACATTTAAATTAGGATTTTTGTTAAACATGTACATGTTTATTAACTCTTTCCTAATTGTTATATGCTGTGTAGTTCAGATTTGTTGAACAAGAGCTGGTGAAAGGAAGGTAAACATATATGTTCTTTTTTCTGCCAAACCACCTTGTATTGCACATGCCAGAGTCTCACGACTTGTAATGAGAACAAACTACAAATCCAGAGCAGAGCTTTTCCTAGGCTCTGATAGAATTGGCTTCAATGCATTTTTGTTCGGATGCATCTTTGCTGAATGCTAACAAAAACAACAACAACAAAAAAGTATTCATCAACATTTGGTTTTACTTCTACACCTTTTGCTTCCTGCAGCATGCTGGTCTGTCTCATACCTTCAAATCAATGTTTGTAGAAGAAGGCAGACCAGATGTCTGTGTAGCTGCTGGGTGTGCACCTTCTCCCAGTGAGTGCTCTGTGTGTGTGTGTGTGTGTGTGTGTGTGTGTGTATGTCTCCCCTCTCTCATCACCCATCTGTACCACAGTTCTAACACTGTTCGTCTGATGAAATCATAAAATAGCAACAATAATCAGAGAAGTATTGAGTATTGGAGAAGGACAGCAGGACAAGGGTATCGGGAAAGAGTTGAACACAATGAGAGTACAAAGGAAGGGGAAAAATGATGGAGTGAGGCACAGTGACCCAGCGTAGCACCATGCTGGAGCTAGCTCTAGGTGAGTTAGTAAAGCAACATGGCACTGGCAGATCCAGCAGCTCTGCCGCACATCATGCCACACTAAGCCTGATGCTGCCATGGTGTCTGCGTTGTACTGCAGAGCAGACATAGCTGGATTAGAGACCTCCCTGCAAGGTCCATCCCACAGCCATTTGCAGAAWTAGCAGCTTGGAAGTAACAAACTTCTTTTAAAAACARAGCTGCCCCAGGCATAAGAGAACTGCAAATTCTTGCAAATAAAAATTTCTRAAGTGAAAATTTTACCTGTCAGTAAAAGTGAAAGTCTAACAGGTTGCTACTAGTTACTCATGTTAATATTCAAAACTGATTGGCTGAATATTAGACTTTAATAGAAAATAGTTATGAAGTTCCTTATTTCTAAATTTTCTAAAAAATGTTGACTTACTTAAAGAAAGGACCCTGTGAGCAGAAAAATTCTCAGAAGGGCAGCTTAAGGTAGCCATTGGCTTGATGTCTCCAACATTGTAGGCCTAGTTTTTAAAACCAAAATAATACTCCTATGCATTCTCTGCATGGTGATTGACCTTCTTGTTCTTATTAATGTTCTCTTTGGCTTCTCTTCCTTTCTTACCTGTAGCTAGGCCCTGACCTAACACTGTATGACGGGAGGGGGCTCCACAGAGAAAAATCTTCATTGGACTCTGATCTCTAGATGGTGTCTGCTTGAAATGAAAAACAAATGGAGGGGAAATCAGGAATTTCTGGCACATGAGGTCTAGCTCAAGAAGCCACCTCTGGGAGACTTCATGCCCACTCATTTCCAGAAGAGCAGCCAGTGCCAACTGTATGACCTGCTATGCCTGACTGCTTACCTAAGCACATGCTTTTATTCTGAACTATGGACAAAATATGCTGTCATTTCCCTCATGCAGGCAGTTAGCTGCATTAATATAATTCAAAACCAAAAATGAATAATACTGTGTTAATTCTTTCTACTTATGTTTTCCAAATGACCCTGAGAAATATTTGTGTTCTGGCTTATACTATACGGGTTTTGTTAAGATGACAGTTAACCCTAGTGTGAGGGAGATCCCATATGCAAAACTCTCTATGCTATTCATGATGGGGAAATATTGGCTAAAGAAAAGGTACTTACAGCAGAATGCAGCCCTTTAAACCTTTACCAAAGCCTTCATGACAATGGCTCAGTTATTTGGCCTGTGCATAAATTACACATTTAAGACTATATAGAATCTCAGAATTTTACTATTTTTTAATCTACAGACACCAGACTGTCATAATAGCAGCTTGTTTTTGACTTCCCAGGCTGGAAATGATGAAGCCAGTACTAAAAGAAAAAGAAATTAAGCTAGAACATGGTGCAGCAAAAAGTGATGGAAGGATTCAAAGAACTATATCCTTAAAACATGTAAATTAACATTATTTATAAATCTTGTAAATTCCAAAGAATGCATTTTTTAAATTTAAATAAGGTATGTTCTCAGTGCCAGAAAACCCAAAGAGATATAACGAGACTAAATATGGGCTAGAACAACCTGCAAAAAAGATAATTAGTGGTTCAAACCCTTTTACTGAGAAACGGAAGAATTCAGTCTGTCTCATTCATAAGTAAACTGCAAAGTTTAATTTGTTCATAAAGTAGCCAAGATTTCCTGTAGAAATTCTCAAGAATTAGTTATCATGATAGTCTGCTATCTTTGTTCTTTATTTGTTATTTCTGAATGTGCCTCATATTAAAACCTTGGTTTCCATGCTACTGCAGTGTGATTCATATCTTGTGGTTAAAAAGGCTGGCTTTTCTTTCCAAAGTTTCTGCTGTGAAAAAACGTCTGCTGAAATGCAGATAGTTTGTGGTGTGTGGATGAAATATGTATTCTTTATAATCTCCTCCAGTAAGAACAGAGTGACACAAGACATGTGACAACACTGTTCACACAATTGCAGTAGAGCTGACACATCACTCACTAATTGTAGGATTGCAAACACTTTTTTTCTATTTAGAAAGAAAGCATTCATGTGATATTTGCATGTGCATATGTTTTGCATAATTTCCAGGTTGTAGATGGATACATTACTCTTGTTGCAAGACAGACTATTTCTGTCACTTAAAAATATATAATCATTATTTTTATTCCATAAAATATAATTATTTCCATTATGTAGAACAAGGCTTCTTACAATAGTAAGAAACACTGTTGTTCAACTGATAATCTAGCTTTAAGTCTTTAAAAGCAGGGTGTTTCTTGTATTCAGATATAGCTTACTGGGCTTTAATAGGAATGGTCTAACATGTTACAGTGGGAGTTCTCATTGACAGGAGCTACCTATTGCTGGTGGGATCTCCCAAACAGCCAAATAGCATGCATATATCTTCAGACTACCTAAACGAGAAAACGAGGCTTTTGCCTCCTGCATGCTTCCCTATCCCTTTTCTCAACTGAGGACAACTCCCAGAAAGAGCAGAAGTAGAAGGTCCCATACACTCCACAGTATCTACCAAGTCACCACCTTACCCTCCTCAGTCCTTCATGGCTTGGGAAATTCTATTAAATAAGAAATGCAACAAGCTGGAGCCCCACCTCATATTTCTAACCTTGAAATAGCCCAGCCTTGCTCTGGTGTCCTGAATGAGAAGTACAAGATCACCTGCAGATTTCCTAGAAGTGCACCCACACTGAGTGGAGAGGACACAGGAACAGCTGTTCCTGACTCTGTACATATGTAAAATTGAATTGTTTCATTTGCTACTGGTAAAATTAGTACCCCAGTTCAGGACTATCTTTCTGGAGGAGTGGTGTTACTGTTTGTACTACTGAGAGGTGGATGCAGCTGGGCTTCCTGGAATCTTTCTGTGGCTGACAGAGTGCAATAACTGCATTTTGTTACATAGATGAAACCTGGAGTTCCACAAGGTTTTGGGTATGAGAGTTTTCATGTGCAAAAACTAAACTGTTGTGATAGACAAACTTTTAATTTGTCATGATTTTCAAATCCAAACTGCCTTAAACAGATCACTGTGTACTTATAGATATACAGCAACTTCAAAATGTTTGTATTTAATGCAAATGTAGCTTAAGCAGGTATTGATATACTGTTTTCTACCATTTTATAGTGTTCATATAAGGAAGAATTTAAGAAAGACAAATCTTGTGGCATTTTTGTCATGGTAGTTGATACCTTCAGCTCCACAAACAGCTGCTGTTACTTTCTCAGTTAAGGGCTTTGCGAGGCTTTTAGATGAATCATAACTATCTTCAAAATGTTTTTATTTTACTTCAGTCTTGATTTTTAGTTACTGGAAAAATTTGGCCTGGCAATTGCTATCACACAAGAAATAGGTTATATTTCACTCCTGTTTCCAGTGCATAAATGGTGCAGTGAACCACTGATAAAATTGGTGATAAAATTATTCCTGCAAAGGTTTTCTTAGCTGTCATGTCAGCAGGCAAATGTGGAGGGGCAGGGAAGAATGAGCTGTCCTTTCAACCACTAAAAGTGCAGGCAGATCACTCTGTAGGAGCTTGTACTGCTGCTTTCTGTGAAACAGCTGTTTTACAGAGAAAGATAAGGCTCCAGTTTTCATCCTTGTCAAGACAGTACTGCTGGGGAATATTACAATGCACTCATATGCCGTTAAAAAACCTGTTTGCAGTGGTGGGCCRAAGAGAGTTGTTAATCTTGGCAAAGAACAAAATTAAAAGCTCATTACAGAATGAATCAGTGTGAATATAATACTTCATAATGAAAGGTTTCTTCTATGCACATATATACACATATATATGGGGAAACACATTGTTTTTCTCTAAATTATTTGATACTTCATTTTAATGGCATGAAGATGATGATACAAGTTGATTGCCTGGCTGTCACGTGGGAGGGTAGAAAGCATAATGAATTGCTGTAAGATTACCATTTGTTCCAGTGAAACTTGAGTCCTGCGGCTGTGATGACATGTTTAACTGCAGTGGGGAAAGCACCAGGGACCCAGACTAGTAACGAAGAGAGGGGAGAGGTTTGCTTTACTGGAGTGGTTACAGCCTGTGAAAATCTGACAAAGTTTTCTGGTACTATATATCTTTACTGGTTTTAGCTACTGAAGCTGKTTTAGGTATTTAGATTTTTTTTTTTTAATCAAAAGACATGTAAGGAACATTAACTGTGCTTCTTTCATAGTGAAAGCTAAAAGAAAGCGGGGGGGAGAGGGAGCAAAAATTTATGTTTAGAGGCTATTATCTTCCTGCTGCAAATCCTTCATTAGAAAACCAGCTGGGAGGTGCTTAACCATTTCCTAACCATCTCTAAAAGTAAAATATATCTTCTCTGCAGCCTTGAGCAAAGATAATGACAACACAAGCTATTTACAGGAGACTGTGGTAATCCCAGTCAGTAACAATAACTGCTGTTTAAATCTATCCTGCTGCAGGGTCTATGCATTTTCTAAATCTAAACAACACAAAGGCAAATCTCTATGCAATCCATCTTTGTGTTTCAAATAGTCCACTTGAAAGTCTTCACATGATCTAGCTTGAGTGAATTCTTAGAATAAAATACATAGCTCCTAGTACAGTTAGAAATTTCACTGTTTATAAGTATTTCTCAGTAGTCACRAGGGCTAGAAGTCATCTGCTCTGTGCGGCATCCCAAGCAATTGCACTGCAATTGTCAAGAATAAATGGAGAATGCCTTAATGTTTGCAACAGACTTCACTCTAGATATTTAAGTACTCATCCAGGCAATATGCATATGTAATTTCATACTGAGCTGCCTTTTTTTCCTGTTTCTTCATACAGCCTCAGTCCTTGAACAGAAATGTCTCCTCTTTGCAAAAAAAAAAAAAAATACTTTTCATATATATATATATATAAAAATAAAATCATTGGATGCACATGCTCTGCCTGCTCCACATACCATATAAAATGCAATTGAAAAGTACAAAAAATACAAAAGAAATTTTGCCAAAAAAAGATAAAGTTTTGCAACAGATAAGAAAAATTTCTTTTCCTTCACAAGGAAAAAAAAGCAAATAAATGACAGAAGAGAGCTGAAAACGGCATTTTATTCATATTTAAATAACTTTTTTATTCATGGTACACATAAAGGTAACACATAGTATGCTAGTTTGTCCACAGGAAAGCTCTGTTTCATTTCTTAATTCTTGAAAATTAAATACAAACTGCATTCTAGATTTTAGAGAATACGGAAAAGAAAATATATGCTGACATATCCTGAGCGGTTCTTTAAAACACTGATGTGAACAAGTAGTTCCACAGCTAAGCAGTTTATATGACAAATGTCTTATGTTCTTCTAGAATGATATTTTGTTTGGCTACTTCCTACCCCTAAAAAGCAGAAATGTGTATTCTGTTTGGTAAGCAACATAATATTCAAAGACTGAATATGCACCTGAGATAGAGTATTTCATCATTGCTTACACGCTTTCCTCACTGCTATGTGTCATGATTTCTCTATTTTTCTTTGGACCTCTTTCTTTTTTACAATTTGAAATGGAGCCCAATTTCAGACAGTTTGTAGGACTCTCATACAGGTTTTCTTGATATTAGCCAGTGCTAAAGCAACAGTTTTGATCTGAGATGCTTGAAGAAAGTGGGTGTTTCCCTGTCCTCTGGCATTTCAATAGGCTGAGCTAAACTTTACAATCATATATGCCTGTTACCTCAGTGGGACTGCTCTTGTATGTAAGTGATCAGATGCTCTTAAGAGGGAACCTCCCTTGGAAAGGGAACCAGCAATCTGATCAGTATAACATAAACCGCCTTTATATGCAGCAGCGACCTCATTCAGAACCCTTTATGGAACTTATGACATTGGTGACATTTTGAGAAGTCATGTTTCCTTGATTGTCTCTTTTATTTATTACACACATGACGGCTAGCACTCTTCAGTTAKTCAATTTTCAAAGACTTTTATTTTTAATCTTGGTAGACACGGGGGAAGTTGTGGAGGAAAATGATTCATTTAGTTGCTCTGTGTGGGTGTGTGAGCCTATGGATTTAACAAGCCGCAAGAGTACAGAGAGATATAGTGGGAGGAGAAATTGCACTGAAGATTTTGTCATCTTCAGAAGCAATGGGTGTAGTTTCAGATCTATATTTCTCTATTTAGTTGTATCAGTGAGAACGAAAACATGATTTTTCAGTCTTGGTTGGATTTCCGTTATTTTATCTGATTAACAAATATAGTAACATCTTGTCTATGAAGTTGTTGAAGACCTCTGTGGTATAAATGTCAAGAAATAGCAGAAATTTCACAGTTTTCAATTTTGAGCTGATATGTGTGAATATTCACTCTGCCAAAAATGGCAAATGTACAATCCCTGTCTTAAATAGATAGCTGAACAGATCAGGAGAGTAAGCCTCAAAGCACTACTAGGCTGTTTTGGTTTGAAATACACCCAGGCAAAAGCACACTGTGCAATGGCAATGGTTGTGCAAAAAAGAGTGTGTGGGGGGGTGTCAGTCACCTTTTTAGAGCCAGCCTTCCCTTTTCTGTAATATGCCCCTTAAGGAAAGACACATTTAAAGCCTCAGCACCCAGGTGGAGAATGGGAGGAATTAGGTGCAAGTCAAATAGCATCTTCTCACTGGGATAAAACCAATGGTTATGAGATAACCCGGGGGGTGGGGGAGGGAAGCCCTGTGAGCTCTTGCAGGAAGGTGAGCATGCAGYGGCCAAGGGAGGAGGAGGAGAGCAGGGACTCAAGGACTCGTCCTGGCCCATGGAGGGGTGAGGCTGTGGGAACAGGAGACATCTGGGAAGGCTGAAATATCAGAGCTAGTAGCAGTTGAGTTAATTAGTTTTCTTATTAGTGGAAAGGTGTCAGAAAGGATGGGGCTATAAACCTGGCATTGTCAAGCATGAAGCTAATGGGAGGTCTGAGTAGGCATCCTGGGGTTTCTTCCATCAACAAACCTGACTGCACACCAGGAAGAGATCAGATGGCATGTAAAAGCCTAAGCTGAAGTTTCTGGGAGCTTCAGTGAGAAGGGTAATGGCCAGCTTATGAGGCTATGCTCCATCATGAGAGGACAGATGCTCAGGAAGGGCTCTCTGCCTTTATCAGTAGGAGAAGACTTCACCATTCTCCATAGCTTATGAAGCTAGAGACCTCCCAGTGAGGAAGCTCTTCATCAATTCACAGGGGAGATTCCTCCCTCCCCCCCCTTTTTTAAACAGAGTCTACAGAGGATGCCAAAACCCCAAAATGAGTAACATGCTTTGCTGAAGTATAGCAGAGCTGAAGGTCARCAGGACAGCACTGGCTGCAAATCTGCCTTGAAAGATCACTTTTTTTCAGCTCAGGATACCAACTGTATACATTTTAAACAACTAATAATAAGTACCCTGCTTCCTCACCCACCCTCCCCGCAACAACAAAAAACCCTGCAGCACATATTTTTTAAACATAGCTTTAAAGAAGTAAATTTGAGAGACAAATGCTGTTCTTCCATACCAAGCCTGGAGAAACGGGAAGTTGTGGGGCTATTCCTGATCCCTGTCTCTATCAAGGAATGAGGTAAGAAGTCCCTCAATGTAGGGACTGATGTAGGGTTATCACGCAATTATGTCTAAACTCCCTGGTGAAACACGARGTTCCCAGCAGAGGGAGCCTGTCTGGGTGATAAGGGAGCTAAGTCAGGGTTGGTACTGTGAAGGATTCTGCCTGCAAGAAATATCTCACAAATATTGGTTAAGCATAGTTTCTTCTTTCTCTTAGGCAAGAACAGGCTCTTAACTTTCACCAGGAATCACAGTGGTTCCTGGCACAAGCTAAATCTGACAATCTGAAAGTAGCATAAAACTTGCTCTCCGAATTCCTTGTCCTGACCCGCACACTGTGGTCTCCCAAGGAGAAATTCARTATTTCTGTGCGTTTGCTCTGAATGATCAGTAAAACTTTACAGTGTTAAGGGTGGTTTGGGGACTTTTCAGTTCATAGAAATGCTGTGGATTAAAGACTGGCTGAAGCAGACTGTCTCCTCACAGTTGCCTTGTGTTCCAATTTTTATGTTTCTGGTATATGTGAAGCCACTGACTGTTAATCTGGCAAAATAAAAATATCTCCTTATCTTTTTGGCCAGCAGGATGGACCTTTGAGAGGAATAACCAGTTAAAACCTATTCAGTATACACATGCAAGGGAATGCTAATGTGCTAATGATCAGTGCCTACTGATAAATGAGCTAGAAGTTTCTGAGAAGCTTACCAGTTAAAGAAATCAAAGTGATTATTTGTTTAAAATGCAGCTAAAATCTGAGGCTAAGCTGAAGAAAAAAACAAGAAGGCAAGATGGAAGATAACTTGTCCTTACCAAAGGCCAAATGAGCCTCGCAGACTCGTTTGGTGGGCCTTAGCTACATATGTATTGCCCTGTAATGCATGTTGCGGGGGAAGAAACCCAACAACAGGATTTACAAAAGGAAACTGAGGACCTAATCTGGTGCCCCAGGTCAAAGGTTCCCTAACACAGATTTAGGAGCTCAAAATTAAAAGCAGGTCAGGCTCTCTAAGTTTTCAATGCCTGCAATTAAGGAAAACATAAGGTCATGTTTTCAATTTACAAATTGTTCCTTGCAGTTTGGCATTGCTGATGGTACTTAAGTAATGGTTCTTAGAATAATTTACTCATCATGCTCAGATTAGGCTCAAGACTTCTTCTGTATTTGTATACATTCAAAGTCACCCATGTCTAGAGTTTGTTAATTGGATCTTTTGAATCTCTTTGCAGAGATCCTTTTATTTAAAATAATAGTAGGAACATAATAAACAAAGAGAGGAAAATAATCAAACTCAACTGCCTTTAAACTAATCCATATCATGTTATGTTGGATGCCCCATCAAAATAAAAAACAGTTAGAAAAAGAGTGATACTTTTATGGTAGTTAAAACCAAATGTGTTCAACTTCTTGTTAGAAAGATTAATCAAATTGCATCAGTTGCTGTCTTAATCCCATTAAAGTTTAAATAACATTAGTTTATTCACAGCCTTCTTTCATCTAACACTAGACAAAGCTGTATAGTACAGGCAGCATTCAGAATCCCTTTAATATGGTAGATCCCAATTCCATGGTTCTCACCTGCAATGTAAATGGCTCATTTTTAAGAACAATCTGGTTAACATTCATATTTCTAGCAAATTAAGACTCTTTAATTTTTTCCTACTTTTCATATAGTTAATATTGAATTAATAATCTTAGTTGTTGCCTTTACTAAGTGAGATACTTTTTTTAGCTTATTTTCACACTAAGGCTTTGGAAAAAGATACTTAGTTCTATTCAGTCATATTTTTAATGACTCATTTTTTGTGGTTTTTTTTTTTCCGAAGCCTCATATTTTAGCTTTTCCATGTTGTTATCAACACAGGATCTTTCTCAGTGTCCGGAAAACTTGGTTTTRAACCATTGGTTTCCAGTTTGTTTCAAATCTTCCCCCACAATATAATTTCTTGCCATAAAGAGTAGCTATTTGCCAGACGCACAAAATATTCTTCTCTTGGCTTCTTTCCTCAAAATTACTAATTTCTATGGCAAATTTATTCMTAATTTTTGGACTGATAGCTGCTGATTGCAGTGTTTCCTCAGGGCAGTTGTTACTGAAAATAGTCCCAGACGTCAGTGATCAGTGTCACAAAACTTTTGAAAAAGACCTGATATATTCTTTTTCTCATATATTTTTCCTGGAACTTTTATCTCTCATAAGGGTAATCAACCAAATCTTGGTATGAATAGGTAATTGTGGAACCCACAACTTGCTGCAGAGCTGAAGTATCACCTTCATAATCTACTAGAGCTACATCTCAACAGTTGGCTTTACGCCTTAAATAATGTTCTTCTAGCATTGTTTTTGCAGACATTATTTATATATGTATGACTGTATATATATTCTTTGGGAATTAATTTTTCTTGCATAATCTATTAGGCCTCTTTTTTTTTTTCTCCATAGAAGAAGGTGAAAACATACATGAAACTATATCACAGTTGCAAAGTTGCTCCATAGCTGAGGTGTCTTACAGCTGACAGTTTGAGGGCTATACCAAGTTTTATGAGCTCCAGAATTTAAATGTATAAAGATAGGACTGCTTAGTGTAAAATGCTATACACTGTCCAGTCTAGAAGACAAGTTTTACAGTGAAGGAAGAGATACCAGTGGTTTTATGCCCCATTGGTATATATTTATTATGATACTCTCTTTAATCACGTGATTATATGTGGTCTTATTTCATAGCACTCTAATTTATTCCTAGCTCTCAAGAATTACATAAGGAGGCAGATTTAAGATTTCTCAGACTACAGTAAATCCTAGAGTTTTGATTCCAATAAGCTAAATTTAATTTTATTATATTTTTGTATGTAATAATGGTAGATCAATGAGAGAGTTTACAAAAATACCTTTGGAAGTTAATACTGATTATCCTTTTTTTTTTTTTTTTTAAGATTCCTCTTCTCCTCCATTCTTATTCAGACCTATCAAAAGCCTCTTTTTCTAACTACCTCATATCCTACAACAGATGTTTTGCCGATCCTTCTCTCAGAGAAAAAAGAGAACACACAAGCAACTACTCCCCAGGAGCGCAACCCTGGTCCCTTTAAGGGCTTACTTTAAGCATCCCATCTGAAGGATTTTATGGGAAAGCACCTGAATGGAGAAAATGCTTCTGACTTGCAGGGAGCTCTTTTCTCTGGAGAAGTGACGACTGCAGGGCTGCAGAGAGGGCTGACCTCAGTCTGCGTAACCCAGATTCGTCTGTCGTCCCTCTCTGTCCCTATGACAGCAACACTACAGAAGCACAACATAAAGGCCAGAATATCATATTTGACAGTATTCACGTAGTGAAGAGCACAAATGCAAGCCCCATACATGCTTAACATGCACGCTTGTGCTGTGCAAGTCATTGAACAATCCCTAAAATAAGGATCAAAGCACAGTTTATCACATACAAACATTGAACATTCCCCTTTCTGTATTTTAAGTTATTTTACAGAGGTTATTATTATTGTATTTAAATATTGTAAATATAGCTTAGACTATCTCAGATATCTTTATTATCTGATACAATGTCTGCCTGACGATGATACCACATATTAGCATATGATTGGATTCTCTAATCCAGAATCAGCTGTTTCTGTTTCTAAATACTATGATCAAATTCAGATCCTTTAGTCTGTGTTGGCTATTCTGCTTAAGGGCCTAACTTTTTAGATGTTAATGGCAAGGTTACAAGTGCTTAGTCTTCTCATTCCTAGCTGTGTGATATTAACTACGTACAATCTCTCTTGGACATAGATGATGAGGAAGACAGCTTAGCTTCCTCTTTTTTTTTTTTTTTTTTCTTATCAAAAGACAGAGAATACTCTTATGGGCTGGTTAAAGAAATAATGATTTTTTGCTTGGCACATTCCCTGGCATGATGGACAAGTTAAATAGCACGTTAATGAAGACACTGGATTCACTGAAGAACCAGCTGTGATTCTTCTGAAATCCATCCCTGTTTAGGAAAGTATAGGCCTGAATGTAACATTTTCAAAAGTAAATGATCAGTCTTGCTGAGCGGAGTTGTGCTTCTTATCCAGAGCTTTAGAAGGGTCTCCTGCAAAACAAGAAAAGTAATGTTTTAAGTTCTTGAAACTGTAATAAAGTTATTAAATACAGGCAGGCCAAATGAGTTTTTGTTTATGAAGCAGCCTCTTTGGAGCCACAGTTTTGGTTAGGGTCAGTAGACATACAGAGATTTTCATATCTGGATTTGAATATGCACAGATACTGGATGTGTTTGAATAGTAGGTTTGGATCTGAGCCTTTTATCTTTTCCGTCTTTCTAAATAGTTTTCTGTTTCATACTGCTGCACAAAAAGGCCTTTTTGAACCAGGTAACACTTTGAAGTTATGGTAGAAATATTTTTATAGTGAGGAAAAGACGGTCTATAATTTAAATGTGTATCACTCACTGTGTGTCTAAACATCACTTTTTTCTGGATCTTAGTTTACAATCCAAAGACTTTCTGCACTTTTTATTTTTTACACACAAACCAGAGACATTCATCGAACTTCTTGTGAAACTAGTTGACTGGAACATCCTAATAATTATTGTTAGCATTTTTATTATGCTGGAGGAAAAAGGGCAACAAACCTGCACTAAGTGAACTTGTTAATGCTGCCAATGTTTCTGAAGTTTTTCTGTGTGGATTCTGGGTGAAAAAAGACAACAATTCTGAGAATAAAGGAGTCTGACCATCCAGGAAACAGTTTACCTCACTGTTCTTCCTCTTTTTTCTTTTTTTTTTCTTTTATCTTTGATTGGTTTCCCTTGTTTCTGTAAAAATAATAAAATGAGCAAACATATCAAGCTGAATGAAGGAATGACTCAGCTATAAAGAGTCATACCCCTGTATTTTTTTCACTTTCTATTGCTAAGTAAAACAATAAAGAGAACTTAAGTCTTACAATTAGCAGCATTTGGCATCAATTTGACATTGCAGGCTCTTTAGGTGAAAGACGGAAGTGTTATGATAGATGCTGAAATGGGATGGCCAAAGCTGTCATTTTGAAGCAGAGGTAATTCTCCAGCATGATGGAAGCCTCTGCTTCCCTTTGTTTTAAGCCTCAAGAGCTGACAGCCTTACCCATCGTATTACCTTCACACCCTCACATTAACCTTCAGACTGCACTGTTCCATACATTCATTCAATATCTTTCCATCTGTTTAACACAAAGAAGTATCCATCTCTCTGTTGATCTGTCTGGAACAAGCTTTAAGCTCAGTATTACCCCTATGTGTTGTATTTAGTGTCCAGTTGCTGTGAAGGTTGTAAAGGCAGAAATGACTGGTGTCTTGGCTGGAGGAGGGAAGCGGTCAAACTCGGTTACATGACCTAGTCAACTCACAAGGTCTTCTCTTGCGAACTGTGAGACTCCAAATGCTTTCCCCAAAATAGGTGGGACTATGAGTCAAAGATCTTCTTCAAAAGTTAGTTTATCAAGTTGTATAACCATAAACAGATAAGATATTTGAAAAATATTAATCCAGTACCATACAAATAGAAGGTTTTGTTTTTCTGCAGAATAATTGACAAACACAAAAAACTATATAATTACATCAAGACAAAAAATCATGAAATGTTCAGTTCTGTTCCCGACTCTAGTATTTTCTACTGTGCATGACAAAAAAAAACAAACCCTAAAGAAAGCAAATACAGCAGAAGGTACACCGAAATGCAAAATATACCTTCCTTTCTAATAATCCAAAGTACTATGGCTAGCATAGAAAGCAAATTTTATTATTAGCATTTGAAATAGTCCTACTGGAACACTCTCTCTTATAATAGGAGAAGAGACAGCACTCAATTTAAGTAAGTTTAGTAAAATTTTTTAAGAAAAAAAATCATATTCAAAAGATATTGTGAATGTGTCTTAATAGGACGACAGCAGTTATACTCCAAAAGCGCAAATGGATAATTTAAGTGTACAGTAATAATGCAAATATTATGATTCTACCAGGACTTAAAAAATATGTTTATACATTTACAATCTTTCTGTCTTTTAAATAAAAGGTTGTGTGCTTATTCACAGGAGATTTGTCAACACATTCAGAAGTTACCATGGGTTAAAAAGAAACATAAACAGACCTACTGGTTACATCATTTATCTACTGCATAACAGTTACAAACACTGCCTTGGGCATTATAATCAAAATTATCTATGAGCTGTCTTTTTTTTCTTTTTTTTCCCTCTGGAAAGCACTATTACTTTTACTGCTTATAAGAGATTTTCACAGATAGAAAGAGCATAAGAAAGTTATTTTTTATTTGCAAGTCATTGATAAGTAATTTTAATTGATATATTTTTGAAACTGCCTCTGAGTTTTACAGTCAGTGTGTGTAGAGTGTAGTACATACTGTGCTATACTGTGAATTCTTGCAAAGGAAAAAAGTACATCTATGCTTTGTAAATTTATTTTTAGTGCGTGGAAAGTTCTCCTGGAAAAATAGCTTTGTGTCATGCCGTATGCCAACCCCTTTGAAATCTACCTAAAATATTTTATAGATTTTTCTAAAGTAGGGTATTTGCACATCATGGTTTGTATGATGACGACTTACTCTTTACACATACAGGACTATGCACAGTTAAGTTTAGCACCACTATATAAAGCATTAAATTCATTATGCCCTAAAGAATTATATTATGCTGAGGCAATTTGATTAGTTGTATCCTGAGGAAGACACAATCGTAATGAGCTAAAAGCTTGAAGTGAACATTGTTAACAATAACACAACATAATTAAAGATAAATATTTGCTTAAGTAACTATTTTCATTAAATCTTTTTTCCCATTTGTTTGGCCCACTTGCTGTTCTCATACAACGTTGTTTGACTTCCAGGTGATTCAAAGCATGAAAGGTGATGAAGCTTTCCAGCCTTAATTCACATTGTTTATACACATTATATAATGCCTGATCTTGTGTTCACACTCTCTATCAGAAATTCTAAATTCATTGGATTTCTTACAAAATGTTAGGTTAAATTATAGGCATCTTAACTTCCTTTTTTTTTGAAACATTCATGTCTACATGTGAATTATGATATGGAAAATAAATAGCATCTACTCATTTCAGCCCGGCAGACTTTGATAGCACCAGTCATGAATGGAAGCTGGTTTACACTTAAATCATTATTTTTACTTGAAGCAAATGGAAAGCCTAAGTGCCTCCTGGTGGTCTGCTAAATGCTGAAGATGAGAAACTTACTGAAGCACTAAGAGAACACAGGGGGAAAATCAATAGCTTCCCGCAGAAGTCGATTAATAAAAATCAACACCTTGACTTCAGAAGTGGAGGCAGTGATGTCTTATGGGCAGACTTCACAGCACAGTTATTTTCAGCGTACTGAAGAAAAAGAAAATAAAGATTTGATAAGCATTTTCATTTCTACTCAATTTAGCCTATTTATTCCATCATAAGTTTTAATACCTCCAAAGAGGAATGATCCTATGAACATAAAGGCTCATAAAGGATTGCTGGATGATCAGATTAACCTCTCTTTTTTTCTACTCCATTGCCTCCAGTCCTTGAATCAGTTCTACTTAATTTTCGAAACACAGTTTGTCTGCTCTTTCAAGGCTACTCTTTTTACTGTCATGATATTATATTTATTTATTTATTACTTTATTTATTTATATTAATATTTATTGGACCATTTCTACCCTATAGCCTGATTCTGTGGGCATTATGTATCTGTTCCAAGTTTTTTTTCCCTTCATTTTTATAATGTTTTTGTAACAGTCCAGTTGTACAGTTCATACACAGGGTTATGATGATATTAGAGATCAGCAACCACCTGTTAATAATAGGGCTGTTTGAAGTATTTATGTTAAAATCTCAAAGTCACCTAAATTTCACCTTAAGCTTAATGTTAGATGGATTTGTGAATCTTAGCACACTCTTATAAAAGTTTTGAAATGTCTGCTAATGTGGCTAATGGGAAAAATGTGTGAATTTTTTGTTCTCTCTTGTTGCCTGTTTTCCCCATGCCTTCAAAATATCTGTAATTGTGTGTGTTTTCATGAATGTGTCTTTGTGCAGTAAACAGCTGCAGAAAAAACAAAACTCATTGTGTTGAAAGGGTAATGTAGGTACTTTTCAATGACTAATGGGATTAACTTTGTATTGTTGCCTGTTTGTCCAAAAGCAAAGACTTAAATGAAAGAAGGCAATAAAGGAAGAGTTAAAGAAGTGAGAATGAAGCATTAAATAATGGTACTGGTAAGACAACTACCTTCAAAGCTGTAAAGAAAAATGCTTGCACACTGGATGCATTGGGATAAGAATGCTTGGGAGGAGTGTAATGTATAAGTTAGCAAGCCTGGGATGAAAGGAAACTGAAAATCTCACGAACCCTTAAAATAGAAGGAAGTTTGGCAAAAGAAAGGAGAAGCTATCAAAAAAGTGTCACTGATATCTGTTCATAAGCACAGGGTGATTGTTTTTGCCTAGACAATAATGGGATTTGCTGGTAAAGGGGAATTTTCAAAGATGCAGGTTGAACCTATATGTACAGAACATTTTTTTTCCCCCTAAATGTAATTTACCTTGAAAAAAGTAATATATATCACTTTATTTTTACGTCCTCCCTCAGGGCAAACATGCCATAACAAGTCCCCAGAAGGAAAGTCCTGTAGGATCCAAAGCACAGTGAAATTTCAGAGTGAGCCATGCTTAATATTTGTGATGGGTACCTGATTGCTGGTACCTGTCACTGAATTGCAGAATGCTGACTCAGAAGATACAAAGGCCTGAGGATCCTTACAGGCAATACAGACAGCTGGTAGGACCAAACCAATAGCAAAACTGTTTTTTTTTTCCCTGAATCCTATCACCCAGGACTCAGAAAAATAGAATGAAGTTGCAAAAGTACTTGTAACTGGTTAGCTTCTGCTAACCTTGCATTCAGTAATAACTCTTCCTTGATTGCATTTAGACTGCAGAGCAGGAGTACTCTGCAATTAATCCTTCATTTCAGCTACCCAGATGCACAGTGCACATTGTTCTCCTTCCTGTTGGTGCATCTGCTTTTTCTTCCAGCGGAAGCTTGAGCGTTGGGAGTGAGGGAAAAAGATGTTGAGTTGTGGTTCATCTCATCCCGCTGTAGGATGCAGCCAGCATGTGCACCCCGGCTTGGGGACTAACAGCTCCTGCAGTTTGGATGAACCATTAATTTCAACAGAATCCCTTGCAAAGCAGCATCCTGCTCACAGGTAATGAGGACAGTCACTTCTAGTCTTAAATAGAAGCGATTTCTGGGAATAAGGTAGGCTGGAAATTAGGCAAGCCAAATGAAAACCATGGTTTTCTAGAAATGAACACGCTTTTTCTGCCTATATCACCTTTGCAATAGTTTCAGTTACAAGAGAAAGAGTGCCACCAGCTTGCTGTCCTGATTATAATTTTCTTAACCAACAAGCTCAAAAGAGACTGATTTGTTTCCATCTGTGTGCCTCTGTACATCTGTTAAGCGAAATAGATTGAAGGGGTTGGGAAACACTACCAGACTAAACCTAAGTGATTTCTGAGCTGTTTATAGATGGAAATGACCTAGCTACTCAAAAATAATGTTTTATTTCATAAAAGAGACAAGGAAGCGTTACAATAAGGAGTACTGTTCCAAGCTTATCCTGTAAGTTAGGTCACTTATATCAAGCAGTTCTGAAAATATGGAATATGTGCATCTCTACTGTTTGGATACATGCAAATATATTAACTTTGTGGAAGAGGCTCAATTAAAGGAGCACAACATATCAAATATTATTAATATTAGATCTTCTTTCAGCATATGAATGCCAAAAAAATCCTTTAAATGCCCAGTGTTAATAATAATAATTCAATAGCAATGAGTATATTATATTGTTTCCTTTTTTTCTCCCTTGAAACTTCATGGCATAAACTAGAGGTGCTTGCTCATTTGTAGAAAATTCTGCTGTAAGTCCAGATATAGTCTGCTGTTAGAAATTATTTTTTTCTGACTGAATGTTAGCATATAAAAATCTTCATAGGATGGTTTCTTGCATATATGTGATGGAGCTTACACTGATTATGGACAGCAGTTTTAATAAACCCAGTGAGGCTCAGAAGAGGTTCTTCCAGCTACCACCCTAAGCAATCTATAGCATCGTCATCAAGATTAATGTCATTAATCATGCCTGTGTGAAATTGTTACTATAGCAACCATTCATCTTCTTATTACTAAACTGTACTTAGATGCTGAAGGAAAGAATCCAGGAAAACAAGCATCAGTAACAATACCAGGAACAGAATGAGGCAGACACACCTGAAATTCTTGGACTTAATATTATTCTCATCTAATAAAATCCACAGCCATGATTTTGAGGTAACCATATTTCCAACCATCAGAAACTGGAACATTTTAGGACAAAAGTCATATACTGGCAGTTTTCTTTATTCTGCTCCACCTGCAAGAGAAAAGTTTGAGATGAATTATCAAGGCAAAGAAAACACTGAGCTCAGTTTCTTCTATCTGTGTAGCTACAAAGAGAAGGAAATTAAGGGGGAAGTATACACAAGGTAACCACCAGGTTCTGCCCTGATCAAGATAACTGGCTTGTTGTGTCCCTTATAAATGTTGTCATGACCTTACGACTAGCTTTGGCCTTAAACAATCGAGTCCATCAAATACATACTTATTGAGAATGTTACAGGAATGACTTAAATATTTTATACAAAGGTGGCAATACATCTTGAACAAACATTATTTAGCCATAACATTCTGGAACATGAACTGCTGAAACAATTGTGGCTGGGGAGAGGTTCCTACAGGAAGACTAATAGCCCAAAGCCAATTTGCTTGCCCTGGTCTCCATTTTTGGACAGGCTTTTTTTCCCCATTAATTGCAGAAGGATTTCTGTGGTGGGAGAGGTAGAGGTTTCCCTGTGTAGGCCTTTCTCTGAGGGCTTCACAGTTATTTTAAATTCACAGGATGCTCCACACAGCCAAAAGGCTACCGAAAGACTCTTAAAAGGAACAAGCTCAACATTGTTCCCCTTCTTTGTCCATTTTTTGGACTGGTTGATTCTAGAAGGTGGGAGTAAAAGGGCTACATCTATCTGGTAAATTAAATAGTGCCTAGATGCAGGCAAGGATTTATATACTGTAGGTCAGTCATACATAAACTGTTAAATTTCTAGAGTGATCCTTTGTATGGGTTTCATCTGGGATCGCCAGCTGGTACTGTGCCAGGCACTACAGGAACTTTCAGTGCAACAAACCTGTTTTGGAGAATAAGGGAGTTTAACAGAACAGTTATGACCAGATTATGCCAAGTGGTTTCCAGGCCATGGGTTTTCTCTGTCAATGCATAGTTACTGGTATAGATGTAGACTAGGTGTGGGTGGACCACTTACACAAGTTGTACTGGGAAATGATAGCATTATATATCCAAGAAATTTAGTAATTTCAACCTCTTTCTGACTCTGCCACAGGAACTACTGCCATGAACAACTCTAAGAAAGGTCTTTTTAATGTAACGTATTGATCACCAGATCGTACAATGAATTCCTAAATGAATTGTTAGGAAATAATAGCTTCCACAATTCTATGAGCCACTAATGGGATTCTGTGATTTCTCTCTTCTAACTCTTTTTTTCATATTTTTTTATGTCTTCTTTTTAATCAAACCAGGGAACCAGTTTCTCCAGCTCCTTAGCCATTGCCATTTTCTTTTCAAAAACCATCTCTTTCAATTATTGGCTCCTTTCCAGATTTTTTTTTGTCTACTGTGGTTATTTTCTTTCCTTTTCTCCAGTTTTATCTTGCTGTTAAACTCCAGTTGTTTTCCCAGGAATGTACTGTATGAGTCCCATTTTCAGAGTGTAAGGCTTTAAAAGTCTGTGACTCCAGACATTGATAAAATTCTAGAAGACTTGTTATGAAATGTCTCAAGATTGTACACAGAAACATAATTACTTTTAGCAGAAAATAAATGTATACCTTGCACCAAATACAACATTGTGCTTTCTTATTATTTAGCATGCATACTACTCTCTGCCAGATTTTCTGATATGATGTAATTAGGGAACTGGATAAAACATGGACTGAAATCGATGAATATTTTTAGTAAAAATAGTAGGGTTAGTAGGAATATTTAGTAGAAAAAAGAAGAATGAACATCTAAAAGAGTAGCTGCTTTCTATTTAATAAAGTAGTAATTTTTAGTTGTAAGTCTTGATTCTTTTAGGGTCAAGGTAGCAACAAGATCAGAAATGATTTCTTCCATCTTTGGAAACATGCTTAAACCAACTCACAGTGGTCCTGGACCATTATGCAGACAATTGTCCACCTTAAGCCAAGCCTGAAGGTCAGAGGAATGGTTCAGATGGACCAACTTGCAGATGTTTGTTTTCTACTTAACACAGATGAGTCCACCTCACCCAATTTATGTCCTCATTGTTTGGTTTCTTTGCAAATTCCTGTCTATTTCAAAATATGGTGGTGTCTTCCTTGGAAGGATTATCAGCTGCATTTGAAGGACAGAACTTTCTAATTCAGCATCTTCATCAGTACTAGTGCAAATGTAAAAATGCTTAAAGAATATTCTGAATTGAAAAAGAACACTCTAGATGTATTGTTCTGCTTTTTTTGTCCATGTCTACAATGTACAAATATTTAAGAGACAGCTTATGCATGGTTAAGATTGTCAAAGTCTTACTTTTCAGATAGCACCTGAGGCTCTATGTTGAAGCTGAAGCTACATAACTAGTGGTGAAAATTAACAGGGAAGTCACAATAATCAAGGAGCTAAACATTTTTCTTGCATATAGAGCACATTGATTAGAAGGTTTTCAGAACAGTCTTTACTAGCAAGTGTTAAATACTACAAGCTACTCTGTGGGCCAGACTGAATTCAGAGAACTGGAGATAAAGGGAAGATAAAGATGATATGTAGCTAGCAACAGTTGTAGTTTGCTTAGGAATACATGTAAACACAGTGTAGTCAGGATACTTAACAGGATAAACGTGAGGAAAAGAAAAAGGATAAAGCAAACAATATATCAACTGGCTTGTAGGCAGTTTTCTGTACATGCACATGCTGCAGTGCTGAGAAGACGGAAAAACATGCCCTGGCTACTATCTGTAGAAGAAAAGATACCGACTCCTGTTACCCTTTTCCAGTGTTATTGTTTGCTACATGTAATGTGGTAGCTCTCCGGATTCATGATGGTAGCTTCTCTACATTCCTGTCCTCACAGAGTCACTGTCCTCTGCCTTCATGTTTTCTCTTCACTTCCTCAGGTGTCTCAGTCACAGCTGAAATCAAAGAAAATTTTCTGTAGGAATAACAGAAAAGCAGTATTCACTCTGGGCAGCAAAAGATTTTATGGGTCTAAACTACAAAAATGACAAAAATGACAATTGTTCATTAGGAGAGGCTTTCCAACAGTAAGCCCTGGAGCAGGTTCCCTAGGGAGGCTGAGGAGGCTACACAGAGGGCTTTTAGGGAGAGGCAGGGCAATTAGCTGTCAGGTATGACACAAGTACAGCTCATTATGCTTTTGAGAAATATGGATTCAATGAACGACTAGTTTTCTATCATGTCAGAGAAAATAGTTTGAAAGAAACTAACACATACTACGTTTTTGCTCTCAGGCAGGCTATTTCCTGAATAGGTATTAAAATCACTACCTTTTGGCTTTCTTGTTTTTGTTCTTTTTTATAATTCATTACTCAGTATGTCCATGGAAATCTCTCTATGTGATTATATAGATAACGTATTGTTTTTAGCCTTGGCCTTTGGCATTCAGACACCTGTGTATCTATTTTGACATTTTTTTTTCATATTCTTCTGTACATAAGCCTATTAGATTTGATAGGAAGTCCCATGAACAAGAGAAAGAATACAATGGACATTAATAGCTTGTATATAACATAACTGTGGCTTGTGTTACCCTGTGCAATGGAAAGGTTTTATAAGACTAAACTAAAATTCATGACAACTAACTATATTTATTAAAATTAGCTCAGGTTTGTTGGGACAGAAATTAAGCTCTGGTATGGCAACTGTATTGTCACTTCTAATTTAGATTGTTTTTTTTACTCATTAGTCTTACTTTGTGTATACTCTTCCCTCTTAATGAGAGCAGAAAGAGAATTTACAGCCTACTGAGTTAGACATCATAATCATAAGCTTGTTTCAGGCCCTCTCAGACCACAGGTTTTGTTAATATTATAAGCCAATTTAGCAACAAAGCCCTATTAATAAATACAGTTCAGTAGTCTTTTAAGGCAGAAGTAAAAAGACCAGCTCTTCATGTATTTGTTCTGTATATAAGAGCTCTTGGTGCAGCAATGTCTGGATCATCTGCTGTCCATATTTGCTCATTGTTATGGTGATTTGCTGTTGTAACCAAAACTTTCCTGCTTCTGCATACTAATAATTGTAGGCTATTCTTTTCATTTATGGCCAAAAGCATTGGAAATAAACTCTAAGGTTTATCTATACTAGTAAAGTTACTAGTGCCAGGGAACTTCCTAGACATTAAAACTCAAATCACCTGTAGCATTAAATTGTTAGAATGGTCTGTTACATAGTTTTGGCACATTTCCACATAATTCCCAGGCACAGGTCAGGGCTTACCACAGATCAGTGACCATTTGCAATTTGTAGTTTGCATGCAACCGCCTTAGTTTGGAAACTAAAAAAATACAATAGTATTAGTGTGATTCGTTGTGTGCCACTGGGCCTCAGTGGCAGGGAATTATTCTGTGAACATGAGGCAAGCATAGTCTTTCTGTATTTGTTGATCCCAACAGTGCTTGACTGTTACACAGATGAACATTGTACAATGTATGCAGAAACAGAATTTTTCTTTAAATGGGTTTGTAGTTACAGACATAACTCTTTGTATACTGGCATAACAAACATAAACTTACCCTATGGAGCAAGTGTTTATTTAGACAACATAATCAGGGAAATTTCACAGTCACAATAGGTTCAGATTCTTGCACAGACCTCTATCTACTTTAGTATATGCACAGTTTTTTAGAAGCATATTAAATGCCATGATTAAYGTCTAATATATTGCAGGCTTTTTACTCACTCTTAGGTGAAAGCTCTGTAAGGATTTTCTAATGTTGTCATTAAATGCCCTGTGGTACAGTGGCAAAAACAACATTGAATGAATATGCCTTGCATTTAAAATGCAAGGACGTGACATTTGTGATGGCTCAGGTATTGTATCAACCCATAGGAAACCTTTCTTTCCCTCCTGAAGGGATTTACAGTGACAGATCCATGTAGCTCAGCAGAATTGTTACAGCAGGCCTCATGTTTTAACTTTTGTGCTTTAAGAAGGCTTATTTGTAGTTCAAGATAGAAACTGAAAATGATAGTTTGAAGGTTAAAAAAAATGAAAGGGGCATTTGAAAGAATTTTTGAGTGTATTGCGAGGAAAGTAGAAGAGTGAGGAGAGAAGGAAGAAGTGGCAGTCATGCAGGTATCTGACTGTAGGTGTCTTGGTTAAGAGGCTAAGCTCTATGAGGTGTTTCTGAATTGCCCCTTGGAAGGGATGAGCTGTCACCACTGATCACTATATGGTCCCCAGTACTTGACTGGGAGTGAACAGGATGGACTAAAATAGTAATGGGTAGCTGTTTATTTTTTAGGGAAAAAACATGAAATTCATTGAGTATGATAATAATGTAAAGGCTATTTTAGATAAAATTTACTTGTGCTTGTGGGGGGAAAAGAGMTGCTGACTGTTTTAGGCAGCCAAGTTTAAGTTGCTTGCTATATCTGTATAGCTCTTCAGGGTTTTTCATTTTCTTTTTAGGTAAAAAAGAGTGTTCTCTTGAACTGGGAGGCTGTTTCTATATACATTTGTTATAGCCTGCTCTCTTCGGTATCTGAGAAAAAAAAACCTGAGAACAATAAGCAATGTACTGATTTTTTTACTTCATATGCAATGATATGATTTATGAGATCTTTTTTCCTTGACTTACAGGTGAAACCTGTAAGTTCTTGTTTTATAATTTTTAGAAACTGAGTGGAACCTTGATCCTGTCTCATAGATGATGCTTATTTATTTTTCAAATTTTCTGGAAGTAGAAAAGTCTTGAACACTGTCTCCAAAAGTGTTTTTCATCTACTCAGGATTTTTCTGGCCTCTGTCTTAACAGTTGAGACTTTAAATTTCTGTGGATTAGGAGTAGTTCAATGAATTTAAAATAATTAAAATACCTTTATTAAAAAAAGATTTTCAAGCATTAACCATGTTGTAAGTCTTATAGTCTGCTTACCCAAATCTAATTATGTTTCATATCTTTGATCCTTTATATCACCCTTTCACTTCTAGAAATGCTCCCCAACCTAAACAGTAAATGGAAAACTGGGTGTTATGTTAAACACTGACATGTCAGAAGCTCCCACAGGGGTAAGTGGGAATAAGAGAATGGGAGGGAGGAGAAGAAGAGAAAAAAGAATGAGCTGGTTCTGTCCTATGTTGACAAAAACAAAAATAGCAGAAAAAAAAGTTTCTTGGTAATCTAATTCACATTAAAATCATACATAGTTCAACTAATAAATGCAAATAAGGCTTTTGTACTTCTGTTTATGACTAAGTAGTCATAAAACAACATGTGATTAGTCACATCAGGGAGCTTCTTTTTTCTAGATATAATTATTTTCATGTAGTTGTAAAAAGATGATGCAAATTTTCCTTCCATACTCCAGGTTTTTCAATGCACTTAGGTTTCTAGTCATTATGTCTTTTAMTATATTTACTCATACTTTGTGACTGTAAATCATCTGTGACTACAGAATTACTATATATTTGTGACTGTAGTCACTACAGGCACTAATTCACAGGCTATTCACTGGCACTCTTCCAACTTTCTTAGAAGATTAGCTGGCTGAATTGAGTACGAAGAGAGTCACTATAGATATTCTTTCTTAGCAGGACAAAGGTGCCATGCAAAAGAATGCCTAAGTCAGTGGTAGTTCAGCATATCCCCCAAATTTGAGATGCACAAATCACAAGTTTAAATCACAATTGTCTTTTCTCATCTCTGGGGAGGCAGAAAAGAAGTCACAGATAACCAAATCAGATTTCTTCGGTGATCTTTGCATTGCAAACAGCCAGAAGAAGTCAGCACACAGAATTAATCTGAGGAAGGTTAAGTTTTGGCCCTGGACTTAAAAAGGAGGATAAAGGATAGAAATGAGTCAGAGATGACCCAAGATAACAAGCAATGTTTATAATTCTTATAAATTCCTCCCAAATGACAAGATTTTTGTTGGTCTCGTGGTGACCCTGTGAAATTCCAGCCCAGTCAAGAATTTCTGTCTGTCTAGTAAACACCCCTCCTCCAAACCATTGCCCACCTTTTGAAATCAGTGAGGGTCCAGGAGGCAGATTGGAGGAGGGGACTGTCAGGGTAGGAGTAGCAGGAAGGGGACAAATTGATGCATGGAGCAGAACAACGTTCACTCCAGAGTCAGTGCCGCAGGTTTGACTGCTGACGAATAGGAGCTCTGGAAGCTTCAGAGGATCATAATTACAATGCATAATAAATCTGGAGAAGTGTATTAATTAATACAGCATCTCATGCATGCTGAAGATAGGGAAAGGCAGGATTCATAAAATAGACAAACTCACACATTAYAGTCTCTCTAAAAAATCTCGTTATTGGATGGATGCAAAGGGAAAAAAACAAAACTAAACAACGAAAAACAAGAATAAATATACAAAATGCTAAAGGAAACAATGGTTTTAGAATAGATCTTAGAGGGATGATGCAAGCTTTAGTTTAGCCCTAGTAGGCCACATGGTTGTGGCCTAGAGGTAAAATAAGAAAAGACTACTTAGAACTGTGGAATATACTTTATACTGTATTCTTTCTATGTATTGAAGATGCATAGGAATTAAATCACTTTAATTGTCCAAGTGAGATCACCCAAAACTATCTTTTGCARGACCAAACATGTTGTTAGACCTGACCAAATGTTACCTTAGAAAAGAATAATAATAAAAAAAAACTTGTCTGCTACAAAGGAGGCTGTAAGATTGCTGAATCACAGTTACACATTTTTTGCCTGTTTTACATCGAATATGAGGCAAGAATTCTGCTGTACCCAAGTAAACAAATGGAAAAGAATATACTGAAAGAGATAATGGATTAGGCAAAGAGACAGCAAAAGAACACTAGGAAAAGAAATATTTATGAAAACTGTGGATAATGTTATATAGAGATGTTTAGGTAATTGTGTCTCTAAGGCCTAAGCTACACAAACAGAAATTCTCTATGCATTCTGTGATTCTCTCTATTCTGAAGATCTGAAATCTCTTATTTGTTACTAAATAGATGGCTGATCCATAGGAGTGAATTTCCAATAGTAGGCAGTGAAAGGGATTGCAAATGGAAGGAAGATGTGGTTTCTGCCTAGCAGCACAAGTTCAGGAGAACTTGTCAGAGAGTAACCACTGTACTCCATGGGGATCATGTGTGTTCCCACTGCCATGGCAGGGAATTGGGAGATGACATCTATCATGGGAGGCTAAAATAGCCCCCAGTAAATTTGGAGGTGGCAGATGAGATAGCAGACAGGGTGTTGCAGACAGTATCCAAGCAGCAAAAAAGGTCAAGAAACAGTTGAGCTCTTGAAGTTCAGGGAAGAAGTTGCTAGAAACTTTGCTCAATCTGAGTGAGGAAGTGAAAGACTGGGAAGCTTGAGCTAGAAGAAATTGGGTAGATGGAATGGGTTGGAGAGAACAAAAAGGAAAAGCATTTTCAGTCCTACAGTTGAAAAGAGAAAGGAGCTGGAGCAGAGAATGAAATAAAATGTGGTGCACTTTATTGTCCTCCTTTTCTTTCACAATGTTGGCAAGATCTTGTGAAGAGAGAAGAGAGAATGAAGAGGAAAGGGTTTGAGGAGAGAAAGAAGGTAGTGAGTAATTGACATCCTCTACAAAGGTGTTTGACCAGGGATGTGCCAGGAATATGACTACAAGACACTAAACTTGTACGACATACAGTTCTACTATACTTTTCGACAGATTTCAGCATACTTCATTTGCTGAAGATATATTTTTCAAAACATGATTTAATCAACGATGTGCATACTAGCAAGCACACTAGCATTTTTAAGGTTTAGTTAAATTTATTTTATTTGAATATCGTGGCTTCAGTGTGTTCTGCGTCTGGGATAGCTTCCCAGGCAATTAAACTCACACAATTAAGCTGGTAAATAAGCATGCAGTATGCTGTCTAATTCAAGCTGTGAGCGTCTGTGGACAAGGTCCATATCGTGGTACAACGCAGGGGTTGCTGGCACGGCAGCGTAACTCCAGCAGYAGCTCCTCAGAGAAGCAGCTGTGCTGGGGTGGCAGCGCGGGCACGCAGAGCAGCATCGGTGGGGACCAGCTGGGCCATGCGTTTGCACAATCGCTGTGCCGCTGTTTCCCAGCAGCTACGGGCAATACCTGGGCCACAGCTAACAACCTCTGTCAGCAAACTGGAGCAGGAATACTTGCATAACCGCGGTATCGGTTTCAAGAATCGATGAGAGAACRTGCAAGTATTCTTCACTGCTGTCTCAACTCTTACAGCTCCTGTGCACGTGCACAGGCCAGCACCAAGGACACTGCTTCAGCCTCCTTTCAGCCAGTCATGGAAAACTGGGGARAAACACAGCGCAGGGACTCGTGCTAACCCCATGGCCAAGAAACTGATTTCTGAACTGCAGAAAGGCTGACCCTGCAGTTCCTTTCCTTTGGCTGGACTTGGTCATCTCCCACAGAAAGTGCCTGCGACTCTGTGGATTTCAGGGGGAATTGAGAATTGAGCTCTTCCTGGTTTTCAGCGTGGGTCAGCCAGGCTCTTGTCTCCGTAATGACTGTATATAATTTGTGTTTACACAGGGCGACTCCCAGTCTCCCAAGTTTAGCGTTGAGACAAAATTTATCGTAGTTATTCTGGGGGAAGAGCTCTGCTGTTGTGAAAGGAAACAGAGGAAGAAAATGGGAGGGAGAAGCAACAGAGGGTCAGAAATGCATTAGGAGTCCTCTTGAATGGTTTTATTTGTCAGCAGTTTGGCAGCACCTTTTACTTTTTGTGATGTTGCTTCTTGCCTTTAAAATAAGTGTTTAGTTTAAAATGTCAGTGTAATAACTCACGGATTCATCCCTTAATGAGACTTTAACCACATCCTATGCTAATAAACTCCATCATTCCTTTCGGTGCTTAGTGAGTTGTAACGTTCCCCCGAGTGACTGCGGCTGCCCACGTGCCCTGCGTCGCTGTCCGTGGAGGAGCCGCGTGCGTTTTCCCTTCTCCCCCTCGTGTGCACCTAGGGCTCCCTCCCCCTCCCCGGCTTTTGCAGGTGGCGTGTTATTTCTGGTTAATTTGTTAGGCCAGCTGCGGCCTTGATGGGTTTTTCAGCCTAGGGGAGGTGGGAAGAGGAGGAGGTGGCAGGCCTTGGGGTGACAGACACAGGCCTCATCTTGCAGCTGAGGAATTACCATTTTTCTTTCAAAACTGAATGCTCTGACTGTTTGGGGGGTGGGCGCGCGGGTATCTGTATTAATATTGCTTTATGGGTGCTTGGCGCTTACATTCCTCTTTATCTGCGGTGGGAGCAGCCCTGCCGCTCGGCCCCGGCCACCCCAGGCCTGGGAGTTTCCCCGTCCTGCCCGGCGCACGCCACCCCCTCCCCGCGGCCGTGGCCGTGGCCGTGGCCTCAGGCCGCGCCGCTGCCGCGCCTCCCTCTCCTCGCGCGACCTTCCCAAGATGGCGGCCGGGCCGGGCCGCCCCC
>NW_020450773.1:263778-266333 GCF_003343035.1 Apteryx rowi
GTGCGGGGCGGCGTCGTTAGCCGYGCCGCGAGGTGACCTCCGTCCCCTGCTGCGGGGTGTGTGTGCGTGTGTGCTCGGAGCCGCCCGGCCGAGCGCGGGTGCCGGCGTCGCTCAGGTGTCCCCTGCGGATGTCAGCGGCGGCACCCGCGGAGGTGCGGCGCATTCCCATTTAGCTGGGCTATTTTTAGTCTATCTGGGGGACCTGAACCAGTTTTAAATCTCCGATGTTGCATTAAACGTTTTTATTCGTTCAGCTCCAGCGCAAACGCTGCAGATCCCACTGATCTGCCCAAGGAGAATAAAAAAAATGCCCCTTTTTTTTTCTTAAAAAAAAAAAAATCTCTGTGCACAGTTGAGTACCTGAGTAGAGTTATTTTGCATTAAGCACCTGTTGTGGGTTTGAGTCCTAGGCTTTGCATTTCACTAAAAGACTACTTTCATGCGAGTGATCCCAGGATAGAGGAGATGATTAACTTGCACTTTCAACTGAAAGTCAAGAATCTATAGGTCATAAAGGCTAGTTAAGCCAAGCTAGAGAATTGCAGGAAAAATAAGCAAACCATGATGCATAGCTCAAAAAAACCCTCTGTAGTTCTGAAATGGAATTTTGTAGAAGTAAAATAACCATCAAGACTATAAAAAACTTTAAAGAAGTGAATGGCAAATATCTAATAAAATTCTCAAGTAAATGATATATTTTTTGATTTATAGCAGACAACTTCCTTGGGGGGGATGGGAATTAGCTTGAGTGCCTGTTTCTTTCCAGTTGGAGCTGTTAGAATTTGTGTACGTATCCAGATTTTGTGTTAATTTGTCTGCTGAAAAAGTCTAAAAATCCATTTCTTCTCAATATCGTTGCTGGTCATTATCGAAGATGCAGTCATTATGGATATAGCAATGCTTGCTTTTTGATCATTCACTTCAAAATAAAAATGTAGAGATGCTTAATTAGACTCGCGTTATAGATCTGTTTTTTAAGAATTAAATTCGTGTTGCTTTTTTGTGAGGAAATAAAAATGTATTGGCAATATCTGCACACTACTAGTTCTTAAAGGCAAATAATTTTTCAGTTCTGTTTGCGAAAGGGTGAGATATTCTGCCCTTCTGGTAAGATGGCTTAGTATCTGGCTTGCGACTAAATTCTGGTTAGTCTTGGTTAGAGGATGTGAAACTTTCTCTTTTACATTACCATAATATTCATGTAAGTAGTCTTTTTCCATATGTCTGTTCTTGCTGTAAGTTAGCTGAGCTTCTCTCATTAGTTGAACTTGAAGCTTTTTTTGTTACCAATGGAAACCATTTATCTATTGAGGGACTTGGGACTAGAGGAAGAAACAATTATTTCTTCTTAAAATAAGAGTATTCATATTATAATAGTTAGCTTACCTCTAAATGGAAGCAGAGGCTGATTGTTACCCTATCTTATTTGGGTTACTCAAAATTATTGTTATGCAAGATTAATTTCTCTCACGTGTATCGCTTATTTGTTTCTTTTCATCTCACTATGGCTGTGCTTTTTGGTCTAAGCGCACAAGCAACCAATCTTACAGAACATTATTAACATGTCAGAGGAGTCTGATTTCTCACAAAACTATTTACACATCATACCTTTAGGCCAAAAGAAGTGAGAGAAGCAATAAGCTCTTGTAATTGTTTGGGGGGGGGGATGTATGCATTGTCGGTTAATGAAGGTTTTAGATTTTTATGAACAGTTCTGATGTTCTGTTTCCTTTCCCTATGGTTTGACACTACAATAACTTTAATCCATTTCAAGTTGATATCCCCCCTCAATAAAATTCAAACCTCTTTAAAAAGTAGTTTTAAAATGGAAGAGGTGGTGTATTGTTGGAACTAATATAATATATTTTATAGAAGAGATTGTTTCTGTAGATAGTTCTTTTAGTGTTCTATTTGCCATATATRTAACTTTGAATGGCGAATAATAATTTTTAACCTGTAGCAATAGGCAGCAAGTTTATAGAGATGGAAGAAGCTATTCATATAATGCCATACCGTTAATGGAAAAAGTGAAATGGAAGAAATACTTTTGACTTCAGATATAAAATAACTCATTAAAGTCATGGTAGTAACTCAAAACCAATTTAGGTAACTTCCCTCCCCCTCACCACTCACACTACTTTTGTTATATGCCATATACAGGACTGAACTTAACAAGGGATCTTGAGCTATTGCCCTGAYGATACCAACTGTTGAAGTGTAGTTTTTTGATTCAGTAGAGAACTACAGTACCACAATAGTATATGTTTAAAAAGAAAAGAGATCATGGGGAAACTTAATAGGAACTGTTCCTACATTTCATCTTGTTAACTGGAGGGAAAAAAAAAAAAGGGCACAGTAAACAATGTGCATTCCAATAATATGTAATATGCTACAGAAATCGCTTTCTTAGAATTTTGCAGCCTTTAAATAATTTCTTTTACATTTAATGTTTGAACAATATGGAGTCCCCCTAGTGGCCATATTTTTATGGGTGTGTTTTAGATTTTAATGAAACTTTGGGACTAATTGACGGCCCCCACTTTCTTTCTTTCTTT
>NW_020450773.1:266345-295737 GCF_003343035.1 Apteryx rowi
TTTTTTTTTTTTTGGTCTTGAACTCCTTTTCTCAAGTGGTTGTTTACTGAACTTCTGAAATTATATGCTAGTGTTATAGTAGGAACGACAAAATGCAAGTGTTATAGAAGTAGGATATATTGTAGACACATTATAACCTTAGGTGAAGAACATTAAATATGTGAGTCCCACCTTGTAGTTTTTATATTCTTCTGCCTACTATGACCTTAACTAGCTCTGATTTCTCTTGTTTTTATCTTATCCAGCATTTGGAAAGGAGTTGTTTTGCACAAATGAATAAATGTAGCAGACAAGGAATGGGGTGGGGGGGGGCCTAAATATTTCGTACTATTTCATACACACAGAGTTAGCAGCATATTTATTGAAAAAGCAAACTGGATAAGAAATTATGATACGGTTTTGCTCAGTGTTAGCTTAAATGTACTTATGATATTAAATTGTCTATAGAAAAATGTTTGACTAGTCAATCCTTAAGTAAGAGTACAAATGAAGACGGTGATTTCTGAAAGCAATGCAGAGACATTTTTAAAGATTRCTTTTCTTTACTGAGGAACTTCTATTTTGGAGGCTTGTTCTGGCACTTCTTGTTTATTTGCCTTGAAAGAATACTTGATAAGGAGACATTAAAGCTGTTCTTAGAGAAAACTCTTATTTGTCATATATAGAACAAATATAATATAATAGAAATGATAACCTGGCCAATCTTTTTGTTCCTATATACTATATGTTGACTGTAACTTACAATTAACTGTTTTTTAAGGGGGGCTTTTGGGCCAATGCTTCTTGCAAAAGTTTTTTTTTTTCTTTGAAAATCTGCAAAAAATTAAGTTAGCCAAATGTAGATATTATGCTCAGTAGCTATGAAAATTTTTTTTCTCTTTCTGAATAGCCTTGTCTCCTGATCTTGAACAGTACCGAAATATGTTAACTGGATGTGAAGCTTTCGCRCTTGGTTGGTGTTCTGGCTGTTGCTGTTAAATTCTTGGTCATCAATCCATATACCAAGGCAACCTAAGCAAACCAAAACACTGTTTGCTACTAGAGGACAAACAGTTGTGCAGCATCACACTTGTAGTGCACCACTGATCAAGTTTTGTTAGTAAAAAAAGACTTTATGCCTTCAGTTGCCTAAATCCTTGCTTTTTTCACTGGCCTCTGAGGGAGCCATTGGAAATTGTCTCTTGCCCCTTCAAGATAGGTCTGCCACAAACTTGGATCAAAGGGATCCAAAGTCTGGGTCATATTTGCCCTTCCCAAATGAATCATCAGTTGAATTTTTATTAATGGTAAATCCAGTGTGAGAAATAGGATTAAATGCTTAGAATCTTTTTCTTTCTTTTTTTTTTTTAATACTCCTTAAAGGAAATAGGAGACATCCTCCAAAATTCTGTATGAAGCACTTACACGGTGGTAACTGATGCATTTCACATACCTGACCTATATTTGATTTAAATAATATACCTAAGAATAACAGATGTTTTTGCATGTGGTATTAAAGATGAGATGAAAAATATACACGKCTGAAAAGGTTAAATCTGTCAACTAGGTGACAGATGTACATTCTTCCTTATGCCTTTTTTTTCCTAAGCTATAGAACAGTTCTCATGAACTTTCTAATCCATTTTTTAACATAGTTCACTGTATCTCTAGTGCTCTTCTTGCACATTCCTTTATTTCCTGAGCTACCTTCGTGCTTTGGTCTTGTGAATAAGAGATCATGCTCTTCAGTTTATTTTTATTTTTATTTTTTTTAAGTTTTTGGTATCCTACTATGAGTATAATAAATCTGTGCTTTATTTTCATTTTCTCAAAGAACCGCTTCAAATTTTTTTAATTAAAAATTAGCATATAAATATTGAAACCTATTTTGGCTTTCTGATAATAATTAAGACTCAGGTACTTGTTCTTTTTATTTTATTTTATTTTTTTTTAGTAATTCAGTATTCATAATGTCTATGAGTGCACACATGATAGACATATGTAATTAAAACCTCTGATAAATAGCCTGTAGCGGACCTGTGAAAATAGTCAAATGTTATGATGGCAAATCCTTAGAGTGTTAGAACTAGATCTAACAGTGCTTGCTTGTCTTGCAGCTGTTGTATGATAAGGATTGCAGTTCAGTTGTGAGCAATACAGAGTGTGCAGAGACCTCTGGCCTTTGATTAGAGAATTCAGATTTCCTGTGAGTAAGGTAAAAGATCAAGAACTGAAAGGTCAGCTTAAAATCAGTTCCCTTCTTTAGTCTTTTATTTTCTTTTTCCTTTTTGAATAAAATGTGTATGGATTTAATCTTGACATAGCGTTTAATTTTCCTTGAAGATTATTTTCTGCAACGAAGCTAGGGCTGTCCTTTGCATCAAGGGTTCATATAAGGGAGTAGGAAAGTGGTTTAAATCACTGTTTATGCCCCTTCTTTCTCCCCTTCATTTTCTAGTAGCTTCTATCTTATTTCTTTCATCACTGAAGGCTCCATTTATATCATGGATTTTGGTTGGTGTCAGAGGATAAAATTAGGGAAAATGGAAGTTTGGTYTGGAGGGAGAGGACATAGTAAGGTTTATGCTGCAAATACCGGTAATTTAATATTCAGAAATGTTATATGCTACATTTAGAAAATCAGAATGCCTTTGACTAGTTAGAGGTAAGGAAGATCCTTTGAAAGTAAAGGAAAAAATAATTAGGTCTAAACTAACAAATTGACACATTAACTGCACAGCTGCATATAGTTTCAGCATAACTTGTCAAATTGCTTATAGAAGTTTTAAGTGAAGCAGAGGTCATGAAAATGGAAAATTCTTCTATTTATTGCTGATTTATTTGGCAGAAGATCATATRTTGGGAACTGTTTGCATGGGGACCTTCACTGTTTGATTTGGTAGTAGTGAGCTATTCACATTGTTATCTAATTATTATCTGTCTTAAAATTGCAATTTATTATTCTATCTCTATATTTTTGTCAGTTTAATATACAGACCGTATTTATGAAATACCTTTTAATGTTACTGGTAATATTTGGTGATCTTGAATTTAGTTTACTTTGTCAGATTTGTATTTCAATTGTGTTAGTCATATGGCTTGTATAAGTGAATATTCTGCCAGAATAATGAATGTGAAGAAAGCTTTACTAAATTATTTTAAGATTAATATTCATTTGGAACTGTGGTAAGCTAAAGGTCTCGAAGTGTGGGCTTGTAACTGAAGCACGCATCTAACCAAATATTTAGTTTGTCATACATTGCAGTTGATGATGAACTGACATAGTGCTCTCTTGAAAGAGAATTTTCATATTTCTTCTTGATTTATCTGTTTCTCTAACTTTTCTAATTTTTTAGTATAATACTTTATTAGAACTGTGTCCTAGACAGCCTTTTACTCTGCAGCAAGCTCAACTTTGTCTGGCTGAGGAGTAAGCTGTTGGCGCTGATCTATTGTATATGCGTGTGCTAACAACACTTTGTATTACAGCATCTTCAAGTTTCCGGGCTCTGGATAAAGAAGGGAGAACATGCCTTCTTTAATGTATAAAAGGAAAGTTACAGTGCTAGTGACTAGGTAGTCAGACTTAAGTACACGTTTTTAACAAGTGATGCTTGAATAAACAATGCTTGTAAAAGAGGGATTTGAATTTAAACTAACAAGAAGTTTATTTGGAACAAAGAAAAAAGTTAAAAATGTGCATGTCCACTCTATCACTACTTATTTGATTGGAAATTTAAGATGAAAATACTTTAGAGTATGATTCACTTTCAGCAGTGATAAAAATAACTATTGGAGCTTTTACAGTTTCTAATTATTTTTAAATTGATTGAAAGATGGAGCTTAGAAGCAGACTAAATGAAATACTAAAGCAAATAACTGCTCAAAGTATTTATGTTCCGTGTTTTTGCAAAAGATATGTCTTACAGATTCAACACTCATATGAAAGTAACACAAATAGTAACAAACTGAACTACAGACCTCTCAAAACTACAGTAGTGGAAAAGTGAGAATGGATTTCTTGTTATGTAGAAAACTGTATGATAAATGTTTTAGTCTATATTATAGCTTGTGCAGATAAGTTGATGAGTTTTGGTGTTGACTTGTATTGACTAAATATAATTTGAGTGAGTAGGTGTTTAAACCTGTTCATAGACTTTTGTGTATATGGGAAGACAGGAGCATCCAAGTATCTGGAATTGGACTTAGGGAGGACATGAATGGAAAATAGCAAGTTTACAAAAATTTTATTATCTAATTCATAACAGAAAGCTGTTTTAATTCTACTTTGTACAGTGTATATAAGTACACTTGTCATGCCATACTCAAATGAAATGCTCTTACCTAAGGTGATTTAGAGGATGGGCTTACTGCAGTGTTAGCCAGAATGATGTTACTTGCTGACTGAGCTGTATCTCTTGTTTTCTTGTGCCATTTTGAATGCCTCATTGTCTAACAGGTTGCTAAAACTTTTGTAATATTAAACCAACAATAAAACATTCAAAACATTGATTAAGAATTAAGGACACCTGTGAGAAGTTGTAATTGAAGTAAAAAAAGTATAGATGTCAAGTAAATTTGTACAAATTTTCATAAACATGTTTGCATTATCTGTAATACGAACATTTGGAAGATTTCTTTAAGTGACATTTGAATTAAAGTGTAGAAAGCTTGTTATAAACACTAATCCTCTAAGGTTTCAAATGTCCATTAAGTGTTCAGATAGCCGGCATAGCTCTTATTGCTCCATTTAACGGTGAGTGCGTGTTGGAGTGGGGTTTTAAACTATCTTAGATTAACACCCCCACCCCCCCCGGAATATATAAGTCACTTGGGAAAAACATTTTGCATGTTAAATTTTAAAAGGCTGTTTGTGATGTTAGAGTTGGCAAATATTTACCTTCATTTTTTGGAGGGAATGTACATTTATATTGTTTATTTTTTGCCACAGAGTAAAGCCATCCCCAGCTGAAGGAGTCAAGTCCAACCCATCCAAGAGACACAGGGATCGTTTGAATGCGGAGTTGGATCGCTTGGCTAGCCTTCTGCCTTTCCCTCAAGATGTTATCGCCAAACTGGATAAGCTGTCTGTGCTTAGGCTTAGCGTCAGTTACCTGAGAGCCAAAAGTTTCTTTGATGGTAAGAGTTGGGGATTTATTTGTGTTTGGACTGCTTGTAAAATTCTGTTCATAATGTATGTTTGTTTCAGCTTTTTAAGTACTTAAAATCATTAAATTTATCTATATTTTAATGGAACATCCAGTTGCATGGTTATATACAATGTAACTATATAAAGTAACCTTTCCAGTTTCTTGAAAACCAAATATATCTGCTTTCAGATTTCACTTAAATCACCAGTCTTTCAAAGCTTTACATTTGGTAGTAATATTGCCCTTAATGAGTCTTCCAGCCCTTTTCCTTAGCCTTTCAAAGATATTGAAGAAATGTGTGTTGTTTTCCCCCCCCCCTTCATAAAACTATTACTCTTCAATATGTTTCATGTGAGTTTTCCATCAGCTGGACGTTTTGCTTGATGATTCATCAAAAGTGAATTCATTTTAGTCTAAAGTAATTGCCAGTGCCCCCTCCTATAGTTTATTGCAAACATGACCTATAAAGAAATAAAGGCAAAGTCTGTCCTGTGCTCAGGCCCTGCTCAGTGCAGATCATGAGGGATCAGGAAGATAGCTATGGTTCTCTGATTGTGTGGCAGGTTTTCCTTGACCCCAGCCCTGGCACGAGTAATACGAGTAGCACTCTGAGTGCTGATGAGGGCAGAAAACGTGTTCTCTTATACCATCTCAAAGTTGGCAAAGGAGTTTTACCCATCTCCTTCATTATCTGAATTGTTCTCTAGGGTGAAATGGGGTGATTGGCTTCATGCCAGTTCCTTCAAAGGGGAAAACTGGTCCTTTTCATTACTCGAATAAACCAGAAACGTTGTTTTCAAATAAATGTCCTCACTTTTTTATCAATCAGTGAAGTTTTACAATATTATAATGAAGATGGAATTATACTGATCAGCTGCAGATATTAAAGAGTTAGAGTGGCCTTAATATTAAATTGTAAGATTTTTTTTTTCAGCAAAGCTGTTTGGACATTATAATAACCTGTGTCCACACCAGCTACCAGTTTAATGTTTCAGCCTCTTCACAGTGTCTCAGTAGCATGGGTAGTAGGACTAACTGCCTCAGATAGCTTCACTTTTTCCTGCGGGACTACAAAGCATTTCTCCTCACTTATGGTGACTAGTGGCTTCTTTTTGGTAATTCTCATAAATTTTTATCCCATGTTTTATAGCTTGAGTACAGGTACAATGCTGAAAATAGGAAGATCATCTTTTACACTATTTTAATGTACTTAATTAACACTGTGTGAAACCTGTTTCAGTGGAAACTGACCCACCAAAGGAGAAATAAGTGTTTTAACATACATAATAAAGAGCAAGAACTAGGTTAGTACAGCGAGTTTCACAATCTGTCTATACAATACCTCTTATAGATCTACCTTTTTGATGGAATGTTTTGTGTAGTTAAATAATATACCCTATATACATATAGAATAAATCTGATAAATGCAGGAATGAGCACTTTGATTGTCACCTTGAGTGCCTAGACTGAGCCAACAGGTCCACGTTATTAACACAGCATGCTGAAGTAAAGGGAAACGCTAAATGAATAACAGGATACAAATGGGGGGTGTGTAAATTCCTGCGGAAAGTAAAATATAAACGCGTAATCATATGATCTTGTTTGAAAGGAAACCCAAGTTTTTGCTGTAACAATAGATATTTTTTCAAAGAAAACACTTGCATTTTTCCAAGTTTAAATAATCCAGAGTAGATGTCCGTTTTCTGAAGGCGGAAGTCTGTGAAAGAAAGAACTTTTTTGTAAATGACATTGCAAATAAATGTTATCAGTTTGAATAGATGTACCTCACTTAGATGTCTAAAAAAAATTATAGTTTTTACTTTAAAAGCTAAGTATAAAAGTGTTTTTGCTTGTATGTCCCCCCCAGTCTTTAAGATGGTACAGAATTGTCTCCAGAGGTAGACCAGGATGAGTTATTTTGCAGTCTCAAGATTAAGATGCAATAGAAATCCGCACCCCTACCTTATTTCAGAGTTTAGGAAACAGGTGTACTCTTTTTCTTTTCTGTGACCTTTAAAAATCTTCTTTTCCTCTGTTGATGATTTTTATTCTGCTCAGCTGCTTTAGGTCATTATACTTTGTTGTTGTTAACTTTAAAGTTATTATATATATATTATATATTAAAGTGGCTGCTGTTGAATAATTCTTCTGGATCACTGCTCCTTTAGATACACTAGTTCAATGACGTAGCTGCCTGTGTGGTTAGGTTAGTCTCAAGTCAGTATTAGTATCAGAAGACTTTCTGTATCCACATGTCAAGCACTCTGGTATACTCTTGTGCATACCAGACTCTGAACTTAAAGATCTATAGTCAAGAAAAGAAAAATTCAGTGGTGACTTAAAATAATGTCTTTTAAGTCTATTTCTTCTTAAAGTCAAACTTTTTGCCAAGTGAATCACAGCTGAGAAGTTATTTAAAGGTGTTGCTGCATTTCAGCTATGATGTAATACCTGCCTATACTGAAATAGATTAGCAGTCCTCAAAGTCAAGCAGGTTAGCTTAAATCACTAGTGAAGGATTTACTTTGTGCCTGTAAGTTTGTAAGAGACTAGGATAAATCAGGCAGGTGTCTGCTGAAGGGCAGTAATGGCTTTGTAAGTTGTACTGGTATTATTTCATCTGGTTTTGATGATAAGTGCCAATGCACATGTGCATTCAATGGTGAAAAATATAGAGAAGTAGAATATGGGACATTTCCTTCTGTGTGTGTGCAGGTCAGTGTGAGTTGAGCATCTGGAGCACAACTGGATGATCGTTTAGGCATAGCCTAGGTTCACAGTGCATACAAAATGAAAAAGCCCCTTTGCTTTTAGCTTTTGTCCTTACAAGATCAATTGATAACCATTTAAATACCTTACTGCAGTAAGAAGCAACATTTACAATGAGTCTTCCTAAGCTTTTGGATAAGTTACAAGGATGAACAGGGATAAAAGTAGAGTTAATATGACCGATCACTATTTTTTTACATGTTAGGGCACTGTTAATATACTTTCTTAAGGTGTATTAAAGATTAAGGACAGAAACTGAAGTACTATGTATGTGTATCAATTCATTAGAAACAAAATTTAACATGTTACTTATTAATTATTCTTTCATCCATTTTGCTAAGAATTCCTGTGGTTTCTAGTGTGTGTGTGTGTGTGTGTGTGTGTCTCCCCACTTGCTGGACAGTATTCTGCAATTACAGAAGAAAGTTTCTGTTCAAAATTAGTTCAGAATTGATTTCTTATGTTTTATGCAAGTGATTCTGGCAAGCACAGCAATAACAAAATAATTAAGGCTTTTTTTCCAGTAAGTTTGCATTGCCTAATTTTATTTTGTGATATAACTAACACACGTTCTTTGGCATAACATGGCTTAAATTTGCAATGCTCCCATTGTCATCACATAAAAGATGTTTTATATAATGTATTTTTCCTGTGATGCCTGCTGTTCTATCATGCTGCATATTTTGGAGAACATACTGCATGTGGTTTCTGCTCTGAAGAGTATATCCTAAGATAAAACACACAGATGGAAAGATGTGCAAAGTGGGAGACAAAGGATCTATTCTGTCGCAGTGAGAACGGCTGTCTAGTTGATGCAGTCTAGCTGACATAGACAACCCTTTTGCCAAGTGTTCAGTCTGTTTTTGAAACAGAAACCCGCAAGTACAAAATAATTGGTTAGAACAAGAATAAATGCAACAGATTTATTTACTTGTATTTCAGGCAATTATATTTASCTGACTTGTTTGTCTAACGCAGCTTTCCTCATGTATTTTTTTGAAAGTGCAACTTTCCTTTCATGTTTACCCTCTTTCCCTGTTTTTCGTACTGTGTACATAGACACTTCTGACTCCCAAGTTAGGRAAAACTAACCCTCTCCAGAATAGATCAGTGACATCTGGCTGCAGTTACTACTTGCAGGTGTTTATGTTGATGCCATATAGGAATTCACTGTTGCCAGCAGTTTCTTATGGCTCTGAGTGTTATTTGATACATGGCTCCCTTTTGAGCCACTTTTTACTCCCAAAGGGGAAAACACCCCATAGTTTGTGAGACACTGAGTGCCACCTGATTTCTATGCCACCTGATTTTATGTGAGAATCCATCACATCTCTTGGTGGTTCTTCTAGCAATTATATGCTTCTGAAAAACAGTTATGCAGACTTCTGTTTTGTTTGGTTTCCCACCTTGGTCGTTATGCCTTTCTGTGCCCAATCAGAGAGCATTTCAATATTCAATATTTCTACCATGTGAATTCATTTTCACTTTTTGAATGAGCTGTTTTGAATCTTATTAGTGTGTTGGAGGGGAGGAAAAAAAGAAAAAAAAATCAAATTCCCTTTTGTATTGTCTCTCTCTCACCTTCCCCCTCCCTCCAAAATCATTCCAAAGTGTGGGTCTTGGAATTGTATGGTTATTTCAGTATCACACTATGCAGTCTCATACAATCAATGTTATTTCCTAATCCCTGCTTGTTCTTCCACGCTGCTATTCTTGAGTCTTTCCCCCCCCCCCCTTCCTCTCTGAGATTCATACTGAGCCTTTGTGGTTGGTCTGCTACAGGCTAAAACACATAACAGAACATAAGTAGCCTTTCAAGTTCTATATTTTGATCCTCAAAAATGATGTCAGAGCTACATGGCTCTAATCACCACCTTAAATCTCAAAATGTGTATGTTTGTGTTGTATTGTTCTGATTCTTGGCTTGATCAGAAGCACTTTGTGCTGTGTCACGAGGCACGTAACTTCCTTCTCGCCCACAAAACTGGGTAGTGCTATACCTGTATAGATTGATATGACTTTCATTTAATAAACCCCATACATGCATCTAAAATTTAATCTCTTTGCCTATCAGAAAGTCAGAGCTTAATATGTCAATGTATTTGTAGGATGAAGAGGAGAAGTTAGGTGCAAATACTGACAGTTAATGTATTCTTCAGGATTTCTTTTCCTGGATTGTTACACTGTATTTTCTCAGTAGTTCTGTTGTTAATCGTTGTTAGAACTCCCTTTGCAAGGAAGAGAAATAAAAGGTTATCTCTTCTTCTGTGTGTATTGCTTAATCAAAAGCATATGGAAAGTCAATGTAGGAACCTCTTACATGCCACAAAGCTGTTGTAATCTTTCTTAGAACGACAGCCCCACTCTGAATAGTATTTTTTTTCCTGTAGCACTTTTTCGTACAGATATATATATATATATATATATATATACACACAATTTTAAGTGTAGTGATCTAGGCTTTGCTCTGGATACCTATTGCCATGAATAGTCTCATTTGCAAGATCAAAGCCTAAAATATAAGTTACCCAAAGTTAACTGTGTAAGTGCTCCTGGAATTGACATTGTTATGGTTAGTATGATACTTAAAACCAGAATGGGTAGGAATATAAAAAGGCTGACCGCAGGAAATACTGCTTTTCTGACACTACGTATATTCCAAATCTTGTGATCTTTGACATTTCTATTGCTGTACTGTAGCACCTGAAAATCAGAGGTTGGGCTCTTGTTTTTGTTGTACAAACTGCAGTACCTGGTGATCCCTCCTCCAAAGAGAGTTTGAGTTGAAAACTGTAGTCAGAGGTAGTATCAGGCTTTCAATGTCTCTTTTGTGGACTTCATAATTCACCCACTTGAATTTGTACAATGTAGTTTGCTTGACTACAATCTTAAAAATACATTCTGGCAATTTAAAACTTGAGTGTGAATGTTCTTTAGAAACATGTACAAATACTGTGTAACTGCTGAAACGGCTTTTTTAATGCTCTTTAATGCGCCTTTATGACTCAGCGGTTTTCCTCCTGTGTGTGCTTGTGGAGAGCGGAAACGCTCTAGCTTTTCCTGTTTGACTTTATCTGTGTGCTGATAAGGAATTAAGACTTGCTGCTATGATTGAGCTCTGTAGAAGTTTACAGTTCTAGCCAGTTATAACATAGTTTATTTTTCCTATGTAAACAAAAACTTTAGCTCTGTTAAAACAGTTTCTGCTCTGTAAATGCCGTGATAGAGCAGTACTGGTTAAAGAATGCTTGCTTTGTGAATCATTTGGGAAATCTAACCAGGTAACTCGAAGTTAATTCTAGTTACCAGAGCTGGCTTATGGTGTAATGGGCTAATTTATAACTTGTTTTTAAGAGAATCCAAAAAAAGTACAGTGCTCTTTAGAGTTTCAGATGATGYATTGACAACTGTTTCCTGGGGCAAAACTTGTGAGAGTCCTGCATTTCAGTGCAGTGATGGACTGTCAAAGTTGTATGCTTTAAAAAGGCATTAAGTTAATGAGGAAACTTGGAGTAGTTATTCCAGAAACTTAAATGAAGTAAACTGTAAGACCCAGAACAGAGTTATCTGAAACTGCTTTAAGAAAATGTAATTTTGCTGTTTGCTGTTTGTAAACATTAAAATGGACGCACAAATACAAATTAATTGCAGTCAATGATGCATGCTAAACTCTGTTTTTATTTGAACAAAGAGAGATACTTGTTYTTGTTTTTTTTTCCACTGAATAATTGGCTCTTGAAACTCAACCCATGTGTCTTTTGAATTGTTTGGGATTACACACTTTATGGGTGGCATCAAAATGTACTTCTGATAAACTAAAAGACATACATACTTGGCCTCTCAAAACAAACTTTAAATGATTGCATAAAGCAGGAATTTACTGAAGCAAGTCTATGCTTTTTCTGGTCAAATAAGCCGACTACCCCATCAGACTCCATCATCCCCTCTTCAGTGCCACAATGCCAGTTTCTGTGGGCCAGCACAAGATATTCTGAAGGTGTAAACTGTTTTGCTTTTCTTCATGCTGAAGTATTCAAGCTTAGTGAATTCATTTTTGCCTTTTGGTGTCTACATTTGAGTTACAAACTGAAGGATGATTTCTTTTCTTTAATGATTTTGAATATGCCATGCATCTTGATTTTAAATATTTTCTGTGTTTGGAGGAAAAGTTAATGGCAACTCCCAGTCTACTTCTTGCTATATCATTTGTTGTTCTGTGTACTTCTGTCAGACAATGATAAGAAGAAACATATCTAAGGCAAACAATTCCAGTCTTTTTTCCTTGCTCTTCTCACAGCTGCTCTTAATTTTATTTTGACACTGTCATCCTCTGTATGCTGCTGTAAGCAGTATCTTACCTGAGGCCAAGGATTTGATTGCATTAAGATGTTGAAATACATCTGGTATCATGCTGGTACACACTGACAATTAAAGCTTCTGTTATTATTGTATCTTGACCTATTTAATGGGAAACTTTGCGGACAGGTGAAGCATAATATATATAATTTTGTGTTTTGTAGCTGATCCTTAAAAAGGATAAAAGTGCAAATGTGATTTCCTGGTCAGTATGCTACTCAGTTTAAATGCCGATCAGTTATAACCACTAAGGGGGAAGAAAAAGAATTGCTCCTATTTGTGCAACCCATCAGAATTTGAAGGCAGAATGCAACGATTATGGCCTTCTGTAGGATGTTCAGCATCAGTGGAGTTTAGGGTTTGAGCCCTGTGAGAACTTTCAGGAATGCATCAGACTATATATTTCTGAAGTATCCACCTTTACTCTGTTAGCCCCATGCAGTTTCAAGCTGCATTAGCTGACTGTGGGCCCTCTGCTGGAACACTTGCAATTACCTTCTGCATTTAGGAGGGTCAGCTACCCTGAATCCTCCAGTGTTTTTTATAACATGGCTATACCCTTCTCAATTGACTAATGACTAAGTCAAGTGAAGATGTTTTTCCTCGGCTTCTATCCTATGAAAATGCTATTCTCATCAATCTGCGAACTAAGGGCAAATCATGTCTGACCAACCTGATTGCCTTCTGTGATGGATGCCTGGTTCTGTGGGCAAGGGGAGAGCAGTGGGTGTGGTTTCCCTTGACTTCAGCAAGGCCTTCAGCATAGCATCTCGTTGTTTTCTTATAGCCAAACTGGTGAGTTATGGTTTGGATAGGTGGACTCTGGGCAAGGGAGTGCGGGTAGAAACTCATGGACCACTGGGCTCAAAGGGTCATGATCAGCAGTCCAGCTGGTGGCCTGTTATTTGTGGTATCCCTCAGGGTTTAATACTGGGGCCAATACTGCAGCCTGGACTATTGGACAAAGTGTTCCCTCAGCAAGTTCATGGATGATACTAAATGCGGGGGAGTGGCTGATATGCTGGAGAGTAGGGTTGCTCTTCAGAGACACCTTAGCAGGCTGGAGAAACGAGATGAATTTCAGCAAAAGCAAATGCAGAGCCCTGCATTATGAGAATTGCCCCATGCAACAGTATGCATTTAGGACTGATTAGCTAGAAAGCAGCTTTGCTGTCCTGGTGGACAGCAATTTGAGCATATGTGAGCAATGTTCCCTTGCAGTGAAGACCAGTTGTATCCTGGGCTGTATTAGCAAGAGTGTAGCCAGCAGGTCCAGGGAAGTGATTTTTTCCCTTGGTATTTGAGACTGCATCAGAACACTGTGTCCAGTTTTGGACTTCCAAGTATAAGAAAAAATTAAGTGAAGCAAGTCCAGTGAAGGGCCATCAGTTTGCTTAAGAAGGTGAAGTGAAATATGAGAAGATACTGAGATCTGGGTTTGTTCAGCCTTTAGAAGAGAGGCCAAGTGGCAATCTTGTTGCTGTCTTTAACTACTTAACAGGAGCATACAGAGAAGACAGATTCTTCTCAGAAGTGCGCAGCCATAGAACAAGAGGTAGTGGACACAGGTTACAACATGGGAAGTTCCAATTGGATATTAGGAAACAGATAATCTAGTTTGGTCCTGCCTTGAACAGGGGTTATACCGGATGACCTCCAAAGGTCCCTTTCTAACCTAAACCATTACATTCCTGAGATAACTGGCTCAATCCAGTGCAAGCACATTTTGATTGTAGGAGCTGAGAATTAGCTGTTCTTGCTGCATCAGCCCATTCCTATTTGCTATTTAATCCTCTGCTTCTCTGGTAGCAGATGAAGAAATGGTATGCTGGTTAGTGGCTATTGCTGTAACACCTTCCAGCAAGAGCTGTGGGTGTTTTTGCTGCCTCTGGCAGTACTGGGAACAGGCAGTCTGCTCTGCAGAGCATTCCTCTAGGTCTGTCCTGAGCAGTCCTTTCCACTTCTCCCTCCATGTAATAGAACTGAGGCCTAACTTAAACAGTAACCTATGAAGTGCAGAGAGTTACTAGAGATTTCTGCAAAGAACAAGAGAGGACACGTCTTACAGACAGAGGCTACGTACATAGCTTTACCAGGATAGGTCAGTGGGTCTTAACACAAGACGGAAATGAGTCCCCTGTCCCAAGTGGAGAGAAGATGATCTCTGGCGGAAAGGGAAGCAGATCTCCAAAAGTCCACTTGAATCCCATGTAATACTTTATCAAACATTCAGAAAACTCTTCTGTTAAATTGTTCAGCCTGGCTTTTACTGCTGAAAAGTTCTGAGTTTGCGTAGAAAAGCAACATCATCTTTTTTGCTGGAATATATGTTAGTTTTCCCTCAATTTAAGTAAGAGATGTCTCTATTAGGAATTGCTTAATCATTAATATCCTTATAAAACAAGGGTTGGACTGGAATGGTCTTGTAAAGAAACCTTCCAAACCCACTCCCATATCATTTTTTAATGCTATTGTGGCCAAACACATCGCACATTGCTGGTAGAATAATTGAACTGTCCTGTTTCATTCTATGACATAAAATGCAATTGACGCTTTCCTTTTTTTAGTTGAAAGCATACAGAAATTCACCAGCCAAAAGACCTATCATGTTTCCATTGAGCCATCAATTGAGTGAAGCCAAAGTTAAGGCATTGCTTCCATATTCRACAGAGGGGGAAAATAAAGGATGGATTTCAGTTAAAACCTTAAGCACCAGGTCCAAGTTTGAGAGAGAAGAATTCCTTACTGAAACCATTTGAAGCTTTTTAAAAAGGTAATAAAATAACTGTGAACTGTAAGGGGAATTTGAAAATCACTTTACGCTCCTAGACCTTGTAATAAAAGTGACTGATATACAAAACTGAGAACAGTTATTTCTGGAAGACTTTTCGGGAGGTTTTGATTTTTTGGGTGATGGTGTATCTATAAATTTCCAAGAGTTTAACAGTTTGTTTCAGAACTAGCAATTTAATTTAAAAATGTCTGTGGTATTAATTGCCATTTTCTACTTGAAGGTGCCAAATAAAAAGCATAACAAGTGGATGATAACTTTTAAACAAAATAGAAAGTCTGAATAGCTTTATGAATATAAACTCTTTTCATTGTTCTAAAGTATGAAAAAATAAGTGATAGAAAAAAACCTTCTGTTTTTAAAGCTGGAGATGCAATACAAAAAACATGGTAGGCAGGTGACTCCGTGAATCTMTGCTCAACTTACCATCAATTTCACTCCATAAGGAAGTAAATCATCTCCTTTAACTCTTTCCTCACCCCAAATAAGTTAACAAATCTCTTCCCCTCTCCTTACTTACCTCCTTCCCTCCCTTCCTCTCTTTCTCTCTCTCTCTCTCTCTCTCTCTCTCTCTCGTGTGTGTGTGTGTGTGTGTGGCTGAGGCAGTACCATGTTAATAGGTCTGATGGTAAGTTAAAACTTGCAGGCATGCACCTCATCTACAAATTGAGGAAGATGTACCCAGACAATTAATTGAATGGCAAATACCTCAGAAGAAATGTGGGTGTACCAGGAAATGGTTTGGGTGATTCAGCAGGTGACTCTGTGACGGTTATGGAACAAGACTTCATTGCCTTTAAATCTTGAAAACCACAAGCAGTGTACAGTTTGGTATGTGGTTGTTAAGCTTCAAAGCTCAAGTGAGAGTTGATGAATTTGAGCAACTGCATGTTTTCTGAGATTTATGTTTTAAATTAAATGCAAAAAGGTAAAGTAAAAAGTTAACTTCACTGTGTGTGTGTGTGTGTGTGTTTACAAAAAAAAAACAAAAAAAAAAACCAAAACAAAACAAAAAAAACCCCACTCTATAATTCTGACATCAGCTCAGTGCAATTGGATAGCCATAAAAGCACTGTACACTAATTGCTGTTCTGCTACTTAGTAGAAATTTCGTGTATAGTCATCCTTCAGGGTTGTTTCCAAACACACAACACCGCCCCCAGCTCTCGTTTGCTCTACTTTTAGTTAAAAAGATTTACTACTGTTATATTAGAAGTTCAGAAATTCCCAGACAGCAAATAGGTACCAATGCCCTTCTTGGACAACGACCCTAATAATTTACTTCTGCTCCTACATTTTGCAGTATACTAACCTATTTACCTTCTTACTGCTGCTCGAAAATGGGACTGTTTCTTGCCTTTCAACTCCCATATAAATCTTGTTTGGTCTCATGTTCCTGTGCCCCTTTGTTCCCCAAACTGGAACCCTAGGTATGTGCTCCGGATGGAAGTACTCYGAGCCAGAAGCACACATGCTTGTCGGCTTTAACGGGATGTGCTTTTCCTGGGTAGTGGTTGCAGCAGCTTCTGATTTTTTTGCCTGGCTCAGGAGCTGTGGCTACTGATTGCCTACCACACACACGAGATAACTTTGAAGTGGCTTGCATACCACAGTCTGGAAACGTCTGCTGTAGGTAGTGCAAGCATTTGCATGAGCTAAGACTAAGTCTTCCAAATGCAATTTTTGAACTCTCGTTTTTGGAGGTAGGCATGTGTTGACTTAGTGTGGTGTTTCTGGAGTGATTAATTAGTACATTGTGAACTAAACTTAGCATCACTCACTCAGAATCACTTAAGGAGAAAAAACACACAACTCAACTGTTGGTTTTTCCATCTGCTTAAGAAAACATAGCAGTGTGTTAAGTACCACTTTGTGGCAACTGAAGATATGTCCCCCTTTTACAGGAGACAACTGCATAAACATTTAACATTCCACGCTGTTACTCTTTCTTAAAAAAAAAAAAAGGGGGGGGGCGGTGGCATAAGAGTGTGCAAAAACCCTTTAGCCTTCAGCTGTCCTGTATAGCAGGGCCAGAGTACCGTTAGAGTTGCTACATTGTTTTAAAACCAGGAAGAGTGTTTCTTCTATGTCATAACTTCAACCATGTTTATGAATGTCGCAGATACTGTTAGTGCTTTTAAAGGGAACATTGACTCTTATATAGTGTGATTTTTCTATGGAAAATAATTCAATTACTCTGCAACTTATGTTTTGTAAAGCATTTTGCTTTAAAGGCACAGCGGGCATTTCTGTATAAACCAGCAGGGTTGATTAACATCATCTGCCATGTAAAATAAGGAAGACTGACTTGATAAACTGTCTCTCAATTTATGTCTCATTTCTGTAATTTTTGTTTTTAAGTGGAGGAGTAGAATATTATGCAAGGTATTGAAAATGCAATTAGTTCTAAAAATGTGGCGGGGGGAACAATTCATTACTTTTGGTCGTAATTTTTCTTTAGCTGCCAATACAACTTTACTATTTGGTAGTAGTAAATTTTATACAGACTAACAGCTGTGATTTCAGGAGTGGGATTTAGCTAACAGTTTGTATATTTGTGGGAGCAGAGAGTGAAAGCAGGTGAGAGGAGCTCAGGCATTAAACTGTTGATGTTCATGCTAGTGTTAATTTTTAGTGGCTTTATCACTATAATGCTTTTTCAAGCTTGCGGCAAGTCTGGTATGTGGTATCTCTTGATTTTTGAGGATAAACCTCTAATCTTATGAGAATTGTATACTTGAGCACAATTATGAAGGGCTTAACAGAACTCATTCATATATTTTCCAATTTCACTTAGTGAAAATGTTTTAAAAGTAGCACTTCAATATTTAACTGACTTCAGAACTCAAGAAAAAAATTAGACRTTTGCTTTTCTTAAGCCATGTCAGAAGACAAGGTTGTTAGGCAGTTTCAGTTTATGTTAAATTATGGCTTTTCTATTGCTGTTTTAATGTTTTGTATTGGTGATATAGAAAGAAACACTAATCTAGAAATTGTTAAAAGATTGTGGCTAATTGTCTGGACTTTTGAGTACTGTGTTAAGCAAGGTGGTTTCCTTCTCAGACACTCAACTTCTGCTTGCTTAATTGAAAGTACTCACAGTAGTGGAAGTACTCAGGCTTTAAAAAAAAAAAAAAAGAAGAAGAAACAGCCCACACTTGTTTCTCTGCACAGGCCAAGTAAAGGATATATTCTGTAAACAAGAAAAAGCCTTGATCGTAAAGAAAAAAGAAAAACTTTTTGGAGAGGGAGCCTGTGTGTGCAACTAGATCACCCTTCATCAAATGGACCTGAGCTGCCCGCTCATAAAACGTGATTTAGGGCATGTTCAGAATTAAAAGTTGGGGCAAAGTTTCAAGAAGTGATGAACACAGGAAGAGGATCGATTGTTTTATTATTGACCTCTTTAGCGATGTTTGTCCAGTAAAATACAATCCGTGAACAACTGAACTAGAGCCAAGACGGGATGAAAACAGGACATTTCTACAAAATCATTAGGATGCTTGGTTAGAGAATGAAATAAGACAAATACCTGCTAAAAGAGAGAAAGTTATGAAATCTGTGTATACAAATGAGAAGTTTAAAAACATAGTTAGACTAATTAATAGAGAAGAATATATTACATTAAGCAGTAAGGAAGCCTGCAAAAAGATGGAATGGTAGAATACTGTAATAACTGTTACAAGCTATATAGGAAAACCAAATTAAAGCAAAGATTTGCATTACTAAYACTGTGACAAAAGTGTAGTGAGCCTTACACCTGCCTTTTCTAGTTTAAAGAGAAGAAAGTATTAGCAGGTACTAATGACAGAAGAGGAAGTGCTTGAGCAGGCAAACTTCTTTTAAAAGAAGTGTGACATGAGGCTCTGCCTGGTATATATGCAAGAATACCGAAGGAATCCTGTAGTTTTTCTAACAGGACTGGAATTCCTCTGAATTCTTCAAAACAGAAGAGTCCAACAAAGAACTTGCGTAAAATGAGGTAACATAGCTGTGTTTGAGAGGAAGATTAACACGTTTCTATTCCATACCATTTACTTCTATTACCATTCACCAGTTCAAGTTGCAGTGCTGAGGAGTGGCTCACGTTGTGAAATACAACTGTCTCTCTGGAACAGCGTGGCTCAAGTGAGTCTCGGTTACATCTACATACATAGACAGGTTTTGGGGAGGGCTGTTACATTTTATAGATAGATTTCATTCTGCCTTTTAGTTGAGAGAGATCTCTCTGAGGTGCAAGAGTGGGGACAGGTTATCTGATGTCTGCAGGTTTTGTGCCTTCTCTGAAAGATCTGATACTGCTGACTGTTGGCAACTGTATGGCTAGACACTGGGACTAACTGGGTGATACACAGCTAAGACCTTCCCTCATTTTTAGCCTTTTACCTTAGTTTCCCTGTTTAAGCTCATAAGTGTCCTAGGAAGGAAAATAGCCATGCTGATTTTTGCCTCTTACCTCCCAATGAGCACATATGCAAAAGGGGATTTGTTACTTTATAATTTCTCAAAAAGCACTCATCTAATTGAGAGTCGTAAATGAAAATGAGGAGGGAGGGAAATCCATACTGAGTGGAAGGGGGCAGATTCAAAGCATACATTGTTAGATCTTCTAATTGTTCAGAAAACATTTTACTTTAAACCTGTCTCAGTGCAAATGGCCTTTGCAGAATCTTCCAGTGCTGTTCAAAATCCTGTGCTACTTGAAACTTTATGGGATCTTATCTGTGTGAAGTCATTTGGGAAAATAGATTTGTGTCTCCCTTCTAATTTAGCAAAGGCCCCCAAGCCTACAGTTGCTATCTTTCCTAAAGTGGGTCACATTCCTTTCAGGATGAAAATAAAACATGGGAATTTACATTGTATATAAATATTTTCATACTTGAGGTATCTTTCAAGTATTCTGAAGAATCTTTGCCTGCATTAGCCAACTTCATACCCACAGTCATATTAAAATAAACTTTAATTAGAACCATATTAAACTAAATGGAAGGTTCAGGAGAATTTTGGAGGAATTGTCTCAAGCTCTGTATTTTTGCACAGCTATGCATGTTGCTACTGTACTTCATGACCTGCTTGGGATTGCAGGCTATGGCAGGGAGAATACTTAGCCATATTTCAGAGAGCTTTCTAACTCAATTTATTTTTGGAAATTAGCCACAGTTGTGTTTTGTCCTTAATACTGTAATCAAAGACCTATTTGGTAGAATTCCTTTCTTATAGTTTGGTCTTATTTTAGCTGCAAGTCAGTGGTACCTATACAACCATATAAAACTTTCTTAAACAAAACCTGGGAGGAAAATTGATGGTCTAAGCAGTTGCATAGAGCCAGGTCGCTGCTTAGGGGTTTTCTTGGTGTAAGAAATATTAAAAAAGGAGAGAGAGAACAATCTGATTAGTCTCCTTGCCTTGCCTCATGAGGTCTTTGTAACTCTTGTAGGCATTCTTCTAGGGGCTTCCTGATCTTCTTGTGGCACGAATTCCTTCTGTTTTGTGTAGAGGTGTCTACTGGCTTTATATGTCATGACCAGGTTCTCTCGTTTCTGTTCTTCTTCTTTTCTAATGGAAGAAACTAGTAGGGCGTATTATTGTGAACTCTCAAGAATTAGAACTCCAAATTTGAGAGACTTTTAAAATGCAAGTTATACCAATAAATGTTTGAAGGTATACTTTAAAGCTATAGATATGTGGATGTTTCTCTGAGAAGACAAGCAATCAAAATTATTGCTTTCAGTGCTACTATCATCTTTCAGCGTTACCTTGATACAGGAGGATTACATCTCCATTAATTAGAAGCTTAATGCTTAACCAAGGGTGTAGACCATTTGGCATCTGTAATATATCTAGGGAACCTGTTGTTCTATGTTTTAATGGCTTTTTATTTTTATTTGTTATTTCATCATTGTAATTAATAGTAACCAAAGCACTAAAAACTGTAATGACATTTCATTAAGTGGTGCTTTCTATCAGAAATCAACCCAGCAATTTAAATTCCTTATTATGGAATATTTCCTATATTTAAGTGTGTATTAAGGCCACAAACTGACCTCTTTCCTCTCAAGATATGGATAATAGTCATAATAGATTTACACTTAAACTATACTTTCTTAATTTCCAGTAATTCAAAAATGAATCTCGAATCCTGCAAGATCAACAGGTACAAAAATTTTCAATATAACATTGCTACAGCATCACACTTTTTCCATATACTTCTCTGACAGTAAATTGCTATCTTTTCTCAAAAATGTGATAATGGATTGAATTTTTTTTTAAATAAATTGAATTTAAAGATGAAGTGTCACACCACTCAAAGGTTCTATGGAATGAAATTACATGCAAAAGATAAATGGAACTGACATACAAATAATTTTTAAAAGCTGATTATTTTTGTAGTTTTTGCCTTGTAACAATAATAATTGTAATTGGATGCGGTCCCCATATTTGGATTTTTGTTTTATAAGCAGAATGAATTGGTTGTAGGAGAAGCTTTTGCTGCATTGCTTGCAGGGTGAAATTGATTGCAGGGAACAGGTTGGACATCAAGAACTTTGTCACCTGAATTTGTTCTACAAATCTGGCAGCTATATATTTATATATACATACTTTGCCTACTAGTCCTAAATGTTTGGAATGAAATAGTAGACTTTCTGGCACTAGGATCTAAGGATGGAAATGCCATTTCGTACATAAAAGCATAAAGTTGTAGATTACTATGGTACTTACTAGACTAAACACCCATAGTTCCTTTTTGACTTTTAAGAAGTACATTATTGAACTCTCTAGTTTATTTGTAATTCACCCTTAAATTATGCCAGTTAAATAGTGTTATGTTTTTGGAGAGAGGCAGATATCGGCAGTTTTTGCAACCTTCCATGTGCAAATAGCAGAAAAACATATCTGATGCTATATATACTGCTTTTAAATAACCTTTTTTGTTGCTAAAGGTAGAAGTAGGCTAGGAGAGTTCATAATAATATAATATATTTTTTTATCTGTACTAGAAACCCAAGCTTTCCTGAAGAAGGAATGTCTGACAATTTAGTGTCTGTCTTTTATGGGAATAAACAAGATCAGTTCTGTCTCAGAGGTTCTGGATATGCTTTGTGTCTATCTCACCTGTTTTGATTGTTTTAGCTCTGTACGGATCAACACCTTCCTCTATGCACACATTAGTTAAGCCATCATCAGAAATATGCTTTTTAATTCCCTTTTGCACATGCCCTTGAACAACATACCTGAGGGAGCAGTCAGAAGTCATGCTTTTCAGCAGGGTGAAATAAATTCTTTTCAGCTGAGTGCGTAGTTTATACACACATATACCGCAAAACTAAGGCCAATACAGATTTGTTTTCGTTTGTCTGGAACTGGTAAAGTAACATACTTTACTGGCAGATGGCTTGCGTAGCCTTTTTTTTTTTTTTTTTTTTTATTGAAAAATGTGTGCATCCCAGAAGGCTAAAAACTGAGTTGTTCATGGAATGTTAACATTTATAGGGAAAAGATAACAGTAGTGATCATTTTCCACTCTTTGATAAATTTAATGTTGAATTCAGGGATATTTAGTATTTGACTATGGCATTTGCAAATGTCATTCAACGTACACAGAGGGGGCTTGCAAAATTGGGAGGTTACAGTTGACATTGCTAAATATGTTCTACGCAACTTTATTCAGTGTTCTGGCTTGCTTTAGCAGTCGGACTTTGCAGAAATGGCTGAACCTGGGTGGCTGTAGATGTCTGATGAGTTGCAGCATTTTACTGCTCAGAATATTCAGTAAGTGCTACTGTTTTCATTCGACATGAGCACCTTGTGCTATAAACTATTGCAGCTTAAAGGCAAATATGTACCTGGCTAAAGCTACCCTGGCTATAGAGCTAGTAACTTCCAGGAGCAAGGTGGGAAAGGCAGCTGGGGGGGTGTTCAAGAGCTGTCTAGCCACATAAGTCAAACCCTTCAGTTCTTTGAGCCACTGCATTTGTTTTCTTCTTAGTGATTGTGTTTGGTCTAAGAGTGAGGATAATTTGACCTTTTATACTGATTTCCAACGCAGGTAGACAAGAATTAACTGTCATCACTTTAAGAATTTAATTAGGCTGTAATTATAAGTGTATTTCTGAGACTTATTCTTGCCTTGTAATATTGTATTCTACGGTAGCAGTGGAAATTGAAATTATAAAATAATCCATTCCTTTGAGATACGAATTTTTCCTATTTTAAGAAAGTTAATGTCGTATGAACAGAATAAATTAATTGAAACATGTGAAAAGAATGTATGTCAAAAAAAAAAAAAAGCAAGCCAAAAAAACCTTAGAGTTGGATGTAAACATAGCATGTCTGAATAAATTTTGGATAAAATTTAATTGATTTGCTGCAATAAGTGTTACCAAACTCTTAAAATTGTCATTGTTACTGGAAAAATGGAGATTTTCTACTATTTCCTTTTATAAACTTACTTTATGTATTAACTGCAAGGATAAAACTTATTCTTTAATTTTTGTTTGGAAGTTTTGTTACAGAAATAGTGATATGAGAGTCACTGGTGGAAGTACATACAACTTTTCCAGAAAATTCTCATGTTGCTGTTGTTTCTTTTAATAGTACCGTAATGTCAAGGTGATAATGTGGAGCTTCAGTATTTGCTGAGCTCAGAATCAGCAGGCACTAATTTCTACAAAATATTTCATAATAGCAGTATGTTTGGGAAAAAATTATTGTCACAATATGATGTAATTTACAAACACTAATTAAAACAGTCTTGATGAGTTTAAAATTTTACGGAACAAAGGCCTGGAGTGCAGGAAGTAGCGTTTCTGGTATTAACATTCACTGTCCAAATTCCTGATCCTTACTCAGTGTCTTGTATTCTGTCGTCTATGTATTTCCCTTATTAACATATTAAAACTAATCCTAGTTAGTTATTGTGTTTTATCAAAACAAGTCTTTAATTTGATGAATTACTTTTTAGAACACAAGGGAATGTCTCAAATTATAAATATGAGACTAAAACTTAATTCCTATTAGCTGATTAAACAGAGACTATCAATAACTGTAACTTATACTGGATTATTTTATATGAAAATGTTTTTTCATTAATCACATTTGTCAAAGGAATATATGCATAAGTCTGATAATAGTCTAAAGGTCTAATAAAGCAGATGGAAGCAATGAAGTGAAATTGTCAATGGACTATTTCAAAGTATTTTTGCAAAATTTTCTCTTACTGTATTTTAAATCATTAAAGCTAAATGCATACGTTTCTGGAATTAACACCCCCCCCCCCACACACACACACACGGTTAAAATAATGAACAGAAGTGGCTAATATAAATCTTTTTTACCTAAGGAGCCATTGTGCAAAGGTAACTTGATACACATTTGGGGGGGGAACTGCTCAACTACCAGAAGTGCTTTTGCTTTTCTTCCTGGCTAAAACCCAAATATTCTAAGCATATGGAACAATTTAGCAGAAAATACATAATTATCAAACAGATCTGTCTTTGCCACCTTGAACATTATTTCTTGTGGCAGGGTAAGTAAAACCTCATGTTTAGATTTATTTCATTTGATCTTCTGCTGTATTGGCAGAAGATTACAAAAAATATGACAAATGGCACCATTAGAATATGAGTTGATTTGTGCTTACTCTAATAAGAATCTGGATATACTTGATACAGGCATGGGACAAATTTTTAACTGAAATTTTAAACCAAAGCAACCAAAAAAAACTTTTCTTGGTAAAATCCTGAACAGTCTATTGAATGTAACTGTTAAAATAAATATAATACCATGCAGGTGTTCACAAATGTATGTGCATTACTACATTTGTTATAAATAAAGCTGCCATGAAACTTTGGCTCTACAGTTGTTTCATTTTTCTTCTCTGCATTGAGGCCAAAATCAGTGAATGCTAATTCTTCATTATGGTGTCCACTGTATAGATGTTATATCCTTATCTGTAAAGAACACCTCCTACAGTGTAAGAAATGGATTCCCAAGATGAATTCAATGTTCTCCCATTTTAAATGACTTCTGTTTTCTCTTAATTAGCTTGCTTAATCTAAAGTCCTTTCAAAACTGAGTTTTCTAGATTAGTTTATGAATTTCACATAAAGCAGGCTTTCTATAAAATAGCTGAATGGCTCTTTCAGCAGGGTCCGGAGCTGGGATTGGTCTTGTCACTCTGCAGTCAGTGTCCCAGCTGGGAATTTACTTTATTTTCCTTTTAAGTTTAGAAATTTTTTTATTCTCTTCTGTGTAATAGAAAACTCTCAACAGAAAGAATAGGTATTACCTGTACCCCTAGATTTATGATTCACTTCCAGTGCTGTGAAGGAAAGGGGTTGTAATCACCTGTAGCAGAGGGGAGAGTGGAACCTGGTRTTGGCATATCCTGATACTGTTAAAAATGGGCTATGCCATATTCCCTGGACATGTATAACAATCAGTGACTACCAGCTGTCAGAAAAACTTGGATTTATGCCATACAGGGGAGAGTCAGGAGAATACCTAATTTCTGGATCCTGCTTAGGGTCCGGGATGAAGTAAAGTACCAAGCCATTCTTTCCCTTCTGGAGGGAGCCCTGGCTACACATGGTGGGGCTTTAGGAAATTTAGGAAACTGAAGTACATATGTTGTTTAGATTATGAGGTTTCAGAATAGTATTTTGGATGTAGGAATCCAAATGTCATGTGTTCCTTTATATGGATCTGGCCCTCTGGAGTTAAGTTGCATAGTGCTCTGGCCTATAGCCATATCAATCTCTATTACAATTGCCCATGTTAAAACACTATTTCCTATTATGTAATTGCTTTCTGAAATCTGAGAGCCAGACAATGACAGTGTTCAAACTGCCTGCTAAAATGTTAAGAATGTTTTCCATTTCAGTAGTTAGTTAGTTAATAAATATTGATGAAAAGCATTTTTATAGCTTGTTTTGTTTCAGCTTTTTTCATGGGATTAAGTATGCTGAAGGCGTTGGGTGCTCATGAAGTTGGACTAGGTTTTTTTTTGTTTCTTCCTTCTGATGTTTTTTGGTGGAGTCTCCTCAAGTGCTGTTGGAGACAGTGTTGGATGGTCCATTTTCACGCTGCATGGTGGGAGTGTTTGGAATGTTCCATAAGTTTATCAAGGTCTATTTAAAAGCACATAGATTTAAAAGATCATCTTTAGAAGATGTAAGACAGAGATAGCATTCAGTTTGTAAAATCAAGTTGGGGCTTACAAATATAATTGGAACAAGTGCAGAGAAGGCCAAGAGAGCATGTATTACAGGAGATGACTCTGAGTTCCTTGTGTTTAGCTTGGCAAAGTGAAGGCTAGGGGATATGATTGCTGWCTATGAACATATCAGGTAGGATAGCATTGAGAAGGGAAAAGAGCCATTTAAGTTAACGGGCAGTGTTGTCACAGGAAGACATGAGAATAAGCTGGATGTGATAAAATTTGGGCTGGTGATTAGGAGATTCTTAGTTACAAGAGAAGCCTTAACAGAATCTCAAGAAATGAGGAGGGGAAAAAACCTAATTGTTCTAAAGATTCAGCTTGATATATGTTATAGTGATATGGTTACCAGGAGGTTCCTCTTGGTCTTAAATTCTTACTGTGGTTACTGACTGAAAATGTTGCTTTGTCTCCACTAAGATATTGAGCTTAGCTTTCTGACGGTCCTTCAGCTGCAGTGAAGGTTGAGTATGCTTCCATAGCTGTTGTCTGTCAAGAGGAAATTTTAGTTAGTTATGTACAGCCCTTCAAATGTCTAACAGTTTCCTTAGAAAAAAGAATATATGGAATTTCCAAACAAGAATGGAGTATGTGTGAAAGGAATAGTCTTTCTGTCCATCTAGCAAATTCTCATATTTTCTGTAAAATTGTGAAACAAAGTTATGTGGAAACAGATGGAAATCCTTCCAGATTGTGGCATAGAGTTATCAGCTCCATATTTATAATATACTGCGATAATACATCATGGGTACCTTATCAGCTCCACGGCTAGGTAGCATCAGAACTCTCGAAAGGTCCATTGTGCTATCAGATTTTCACAATAAGTTGCACTTCTAAATCATTTTTCAAAGAAATCTGCAAGTCCACACAAGTCAAATTCTTCTTATCAGGAAGAGTAAAACTAAAACCAGAAACTGAAAAATTGTTTAAGAAGTCTCAGATACTATCTCTCATCTTTTGTTTTTGTGTGGTTGCCCTTCAAGGCAATCAACGCAAGGCAGTGGCTTGCTTTGTTTATGTGTAGCAGTGGGTCAATTAAGTGGTGATGCTTAATGAATACTATTTAAGTGAGTGTTTATCTTGATTCCTGAGGCAGTTTATTAACAATAATTTGATGTCGTAGCATAGAAGAGTATTGCTTAAATTTGGCATGAAAGTAAGGAAAATACTGAYGCTGCAATTCTGTGTAGTCTTTGGTATTTTGAAAAGGTTATGGTTCAGAAGGGTTGTTTCATTTCTTTGTTTAGAATTATTGGGGACAGAGCCTTAACTGGACAGATTATTTAAATAATAAGTAAAACTCCTGATTGACTTTTGAGTCTTAAACATAAAATGTTTTAAAGTACATTTATGGCCAAAAAACCATTCTGCCTATCAGAACTGGTAGATGTGTCTGATAATGCAGTAATCAAACTATCAGTTTGCTTTATTTTACTGTGGCTGTCTTCATACACTTCACACTCAATAGACAGTTAAGTTTCTGAAAGACTAGTAAGTGACTTATTCAGTAACAAATGTGTGTTAATGCTCAGAGTATGAGTTATTAAGGTATATTTTAATCCTTGATATACAAACCTCTATAATGTTAGAATTTATGGAATAAGCTTTGCAAAGTTTCTACGTGTGGTTTGTCTGTCGTTCTTCTTTCATCAGCACATTTCTCTGAAAATGGAGGTGTTTAAAGATTTGCTCTTTGGCAAATTAGAACAGGCCTTCTGTGAAATGCAGGAAGATGCATGGAATGGGGAAGAGCAGATGAAACAAAGCAGCGGTTCCTCCTGCTGCTTTCATCTGCTCTCCTATAGTTGAGCCTGTTTGCTCCAGTTCTTTCTTCGGAGGGTCCCTCGCCTCTTTCTCCTCCCCTCCCTCTTAGGATTGTAATGARTGGAATATTATTTCTTTTGAATGGTTAGTCTGTGGCACAACACATAGTTTATAAAATTTCTGCTATAGCTAATTCTGCTTTCCGGTGCTTGATCAAAAAATACAGACTTTGGTCCCATGAGACCTCCTAAGCACAGTCTTCATTTAAATTGCCTGGGTGGTGATTCAGTCTAACATCATCTTTTTTCTCCTTTTTCTGCTCTGAATATAGAAAGCCATTGAAGTTCTTATTGGTTTGTTGTATGTAGATTATATGTATTCTTAGATCTTCAGTTCATAAACTTTACTATTCACTGTAACCAATCAAACTTATCAGGAAAGATGATATTTAAATACCATGCAACCATAAGCTTTATTCTATCTATTATCTAATATAATTTTCATATAAGACATTAAAATCTCTCTCCAAGGTCCTCAATTATAGAATCTGACATTTTGAATCATGATTATACTTATTCTTGCAGTACTGCTGAAGTAGTTATTCCTGTTTCATAGATAAGGAAACAAAGTATACAGGGTCTGTGTGATTTCCACCACATCACACAGGAAAGCTGTGTCAGAACCACACAACCATCCATCCTTTCAATTTTTATGCATATTTCCAATAACTTCCTTGTTGTATTGACATTCATTCTCCCCCTCACTCTGTCCCCCCTCCACACACCTGCCCCATGAATACACTGCAGTTTRTTTCATAATCCTGTATTTACTTTAAAAATACAATCGTCTGCTGTCATGTGAAGATATACCTTAGACAACAGATTCTGTTCTACTTGGTTCCTTCCTTCACTTTTGGGGTATGAAATTATGCTGTCTTAAAGCACTGTCAGATGTTGAAGTAGTTGGAAAAAGCAGCTGTCGGTTTTGGAGATGGTACGCTTCTGTTGCGTAAGTAAGAACATCATCCTGGAAGGATACATAGCTATAAAGTTGGTGATACTTCTCCAACCTAATGGTGGAAATCCAGTGTCTTGTCAAAAGTCCAGTTTAGGAAGTTGCTGTACATGTAGCCCATCTCAAATAAACTTATTGGATAAGATATACTGCCTGTCCGGGTTATCTGCTGTTACATATTCAGCCTTCCATTGAAGAGAGATGTTAAGGTTCATTTCTTCTAATAGGCTTTCTGCTGGTTAAAAAAAGAATGCCAGAAGAGCAGAGGATTTTAGTAGAGGCTCTCAGGTACTTCAGGTGTTAGAAAGAAGGGGCTTATGTGCGTGGGTGTTTTTTTTTTTTTTTTTTTTT
>NW_020450773.1:295744-361545 GCF_003343035.1 Apteryx rowi
GTTTAGTACTTACCTGTATAGCTACGTGCTTGGCAGAACTGTGGATGGTCAGTACAACAAACTATTAAAATATACCTCCTATTACGTATTTGCTTTATGACTCAACTTGCTGCATTTCAGTGACCACATACGTGGCCTGTGAGTTACTGACTTCTGTTGGTTCATCTTGTGTAACTTTCTGTTTAAACAAAACTTTTTAAAAACTTGCTGAGATGCATTTGTATGAATTTTTTCTACAGATAGGCCATTTAATAAAATTATTTAAATGACAAAAATGGTGAATTCAAATGAAAACCTTGTTCTATAGAAAATACATATTGGAATATATACCATGTTCAAGTATAACATATCAAAACTAGAGTAAAGAAAGGGAAATTAAAATATTAATATTACAGTATTCCAGGATAAGAATGCTTATTCAACAAAGGGTATTCAGAAGTATTTTGAAACTTTTTGAAAGGTTTTTCTGCTTTTGTTTGTTGTTTGTGTTGGTAGATTTTACTAAGCAGCAATATTAGATTTAAAAAAAAAAAAGTTTTTTTTTTTTGCAGTAGAATAGTAAGCTCATTTACTCTCTCATAAATATTAAGCTACTATAGCTATTCTTATGATCCAGAAATGTGATTTCTGGGAAATTCTGGACTGCCTTTGAGTCTTGGCTGGTGAAATTTGACAGAAGTTGCAAGGAAAAGAAAAAGCTGTACTCCTGCCAAGTTTCTGTCTGTCTTATGATTTATAACTCTGAACATTAGAAATGTATCCCTGTCATAGACTTGGAAACCAAGTAGCACTGGTTTGAGCTCACAAACATGCAAATTTTGAAAGGGCAAGCAACAGATTTCCTTACTCCAAAAATAGCTTTGTGCTGTATTATTTAAGTGTAATATTTGATCTCAGATGAATGGAAAATAATACCTTTTCTGTAAAGTGGGGGAAACCCAAGGTCAATTTAAAATTAGATAGGTTTTGTTAGGTGAATCTGAAATATAACACATTTAAAAAAAAAAAAAAACTTTACCATAATAAAAATGTTATGTAGTGCTTTTATTCCTCCTGTCTATTGATAATATATTGATTACAATGAAGAGGATATTTTTAGACTCATGCAGCAATTCAAATAGTGTTTATTACTTTTTCATTTCCCTATTGTTCAGTGTAAAATATGTATGAAGACATGCCTGAATTTTAGATACTGAGAACCCTTGGGAAGTTCTGTAGCTCTACATTGAACAATTTCAGTAAAATACTGACAAAATATTTAGAGTAGTTTTGTAAGTTTGTTTTTGTCTGTTTTCTCTGACACATTCAATGACAATGCTTAATAAAACCTTAATACTGGCAGTTCTTTATCCTGGTTATACCAAATGTATATGTGGTTCTTTTTATTTTAGCAAAAAAAATTGCTTTATTCTAGTAATTGCTTTGGTGGCAACCCATGCATGTAGTTCAAAAGGTTGAAACTTTTGTATTCATGCATTTTTAACTCTCTGAATGACAAAATAATTTCTTTTTCTCTCTAGTTTAAGTGTTTTGGGGGCAAATCTTACATTTACTTCTCCCCTAAAGAAAACTACTTGTTGCCTTGAATCTTCTCACAGATGCATAGACTTGTATTCTCTGCTGTGTCTGATTGTATAGCTGATGGGTATGTGTTTTGTACAGTTTGGATTTGGGTTAAACAAGGAAGTTATGGATGACTGAAAATTCAGGAGTGCACATGTGTAGAACTTGCATCATTTTAAATACTAGCCTATGTAAGTGAGGAATTCTGATTAGGGTCGCTGGCACAAAATCTGGATTTCAAACTAGACGTACAGTTGGAAATTCTTGAATTCTGCCAGTCTGTACACATCAGTAGACAATCTATATCTGTGCAACACTTAAGTTCACAACTCTCAAAAGCCAAAAAAGGAAATTCCCAGGTCCTGGCCACTTATTTTTTACTTTCATTCTCTTCTTCCTTTTATATTCACTGAAATAATCTTTTATGGCTTTTTTTCTACCTCTGTTGTTAAACTTGTTCTAGTTTAAAAAAGGGGGGGGGGGAGCATTATTCCTGCTCATTCTCTCTTCTCTTTTTTCACCAGTCATTACCTAGTAATTCTTTTTTGAAATTATCCATGGTGATATCATGAGCTTATCCTCTTGTCATACCTGCCTCTTGATTATTATTATTATTATTTTTTTTCCTCCTTCTTCAACCAATAATGATTTCCTGAAAGCCAAATCAAGAAATATCTGTCTCTGGTGACTCATGGATTATTTCAATTGTTTATATTAAATATGCAGACATCTTTATAGGTCTTTACATTAGCTAAAAATGCACTTGGGGATTAAAGCATCATGCCCTCTGAGGTTGAAGGTTGTTCATTATCAATTTTTTAATCTTTGATTGGCATTTTTAATGGAAATATTAAAATTTGTGCAGCTTCTGCATATGTTGTATTGATATTTTTCTGCATTTAAAAGTAAAGTATAGTCTTTAAAGGTGAGTCCAGTAATGTCATAATTTGTCCTTCCCATGCTTAAGGGGAAAAAGGTATTCTTCATTCCCAGTTRCTCCCAAATGTACAATTTCACCCTAATTCTGCTTATGCTTACAAAATTTGGTTATTCAACTTCCATACCTAGTTTTTTAAGTTGCTTTCTGCATATACTGTTCTTGACCATGTCAGAATAATAACATTATTTACATTTTATTCATGTATTCATGTTTTGGTGTTTTGAGGCTAATGGGAAATACGTGGTATTATTGCATCCATTTAGTTTGTTGTGCTTTACAAGCTGTGCTGTAAATTGCAATACAACTTACAAATAAGGTTTCCTTTAAATTATTTCCTATTCAGTCATGTAAGAAACAAAAATACTGATGCATACAACAACCTTTAGACTTCATTATTAATAGATGGCATAATACACAAAAGCCAAGATATCAGAATTAAAAAATGAGTATATGACATTCTTCAATATCCAAAATTTTTTGATATTCAAAGCAAGGATGCTGTGCCAAAAAAATCCTAACTGAGTGGAAACTGTGAGCCCGTAGAAGCAAGAGCTAAACTAGTGAAATATTTAGAAAATTGATTGGTTGCTAGTAATCAGAATTTCTGAAAATAAAATAAGAGGAACTTTCTACTATTTATTGCTTTATTTTTCCCACTCATTTGTTAGTAGGATTAAAAAAAAAAAAAAGTAAAGTTATCTTAATTAAAAAATATTCAGAAGTCATAAATGAAGGAATGGAAAACTTGTTTGCAGTATTTTGCATACTCATTTTTTTCCCTAGTTTAGATGTATTTTATTGTACTTGTAACCTACATATTGGAAGTGTAGTTATGTGCAAAACATGTTGTCATTGCATGTTTTATGTATCATACTAAAAATTCTTTAATTGCATTTTATCTATTTTTATTAATAACTTTCATAAATATTATCACTGAGACCATGAAGGGAAAATAGGTGCAAAATGTTTCAGATAACTAAGTAGTGAAAATAGCTAAGATTGCATATATAATCTAATATTAGATATAGAAATATGTGGATATATAATATTTTCTCCTGCTTAAAATGGATCTTTTGCTAGTATAAACAGTTTGGTGTATGTTAATGATTTAGGCAAGAGTTTAATATTGAACTCAGTTTTCTCAATAATGCCCTCCTTGTCTTTTGAAATAAGTCTTGCTTTGGTTGATGAACTTTGTTTTAGAGTTTAGTGTTACTCAAGCAAGTAAGAACATCCTGCTCAAGAAAACTCTTGCTGTTTTTTTTTTTTTACAGTAATCTAGAACAACTAGTTGAATTTATAATTCTACTGAAAGGGTTGTGAAGCAGTCTAAATTGGCTCTGACTGCAAACTTTGACCTGTTTGGCCGAATTGTAGGAACAATGCCAAAATCTGAAATAAAGCAGTTCTGGGAAGCTCTTTAAGATTAAATTCCAGGGCTGCATGACTGATATGCTAACGATCTACTTGTAATATTGATGTAGCACTTGCCTAATACAGTTTTAGGCTTGAACAGATCATTTACCTGAAAGTAGAATTATCTCAACTCTGATTTAAGTAATTTGATGCATTTCAATGTGATTTTAAAAGGCCCGGTTAAAAACTGGCAACTTGATATTCCTTTCCTTACAAATTGCTGCAGTGAGCCAGCCTGGCTCCTCAAAAATTCTTGCTGTTGCCTTTTCATTGGAAAGGAGAAGGTAACAAAGAGGAAAGAGTTACAAATGTAGAGTAGTTTTGTGTGATTTCCATGAAGCCAGCGGTCACTGAATCGGTTTGTACTAGGGATTCTTCTAACACATGGCTGACTTCTAAGAATTTTGAGATGGGAAGTCTGTTTAATCATACATTTATTCACTGATGTAATAATAAGAAGAGACATTTGGTGTGGGAATGTTCGGGTTTCACTTTGGAATACTTTCTCCAGACTCCATGACTAAGCACTAGCAAATCTGGTGTGTTTTCTTCATTTATGTCAGAAAAACTTGTTCATCCTTTCAACACAAAAATAATTGCCTTTATTTATTCTATTGCCTTTACCTATTTCTGTTTGTTTATTTAGTTCCTTCTGATACTTTGCAAAAAACACACATTTTTCAATTTTAGTATTTTCTCAATTTGAGGAAAACAGTGAAATAGAGCATGGTTTTGCTAATTTAGTATTACCAATGTAATGATATACATTCCTAGGAGTGCCCCTGTCTTGTTCTATGGCAGGCAACCAAATATTCGGTAAGACAATAGTCATATAAAAATGCCTTTAGTATTCCCAAAATTTAATTTTTACTAGTGTTCTTTTTGAATCTCATGTAGATATGTCATTTTATTTTCATAAAAAGGGGAACTGCAACAGTTTTACTGCCTTTATAGTATTTTCTCAAAGTAATAGTAAACTAGATAAGTGTTTGTGTGGTAAATAAGAATTCCATATGAATACCCCTCAGTTGGCTAGATAGGTGCTGACATACCTTATGCTGAATTCTGTGCTGCTTCAGTTATTTTACTAACTTTGAAAGAATTAGTACAGGTACTGCCATCTGAAGTTTGTCAGTAGAGTGTATTTGCACTTGCTCTGTGATAATGTTTTGATTCTCTGCTGCTGTAACTTGTGAAGAGAAAGAAATCGCCATTTGCAGGATTCCTGCTGGCGGTGCTCAGGAGTGGAGACAGTAACTTCAGGTTACTGCATGGTTTTTGATTTTTTGCAAACTCAATAAAATTCTGAAGATGGGATTTGAAAGCAGCCAGTCCTCAAGTGAGGAGATGACAAAGGTTCTTTCGGAGAGCAGGAGTGACAGCCTGGAAGGAACAGGATAAGAGCTGTTGCGGGTTGTCGATGGGAAGCATTTTTACCAGACAGAAACCCCAGAGATCCGAGTGTTTGAAGATGAAAAACACTGGCCTGAGGCCTCTGTTGAAAAATGGAGAGGATCAAGGCAAAATGAGATGATGGATAAACTTTTTATTTCTCTTTAATCATTCTGCTTGTATTCTTTGTTACGTTCATRTTGTTAGGAGTTAGGATTATTACTTTCTATAAAACCTTCTGTTGTTTTTTTGATCACTGCTTACAGCCAGTGAAGGAGCAACTTGAAAGCACTGTTTCTGACTGGATTCTTTGAGTAATCACAGTTGAGGTTAAATTTGTCTTAGTTCAGGGTCCTGGTTTGAAGAGGGTGGAGAATTAGAGAATTTTCTCCTGTGAAAGGTGAAAGCAGTAAGTCCAATACTGAGGAAAATGCATTCAGAAAGACAGGACCTGGATGTGTAGTTATTTCTACAATTCCAGCAACCTCAAAGCATACTGGTTTTCTGCATCAGAACAAGGAGATTTATTTCTGAATATCTCAACAGAGTTAATGAAGTACATCTTTCTATMGTGTATTACTGGTTGATTCAGCACATTACTTACAACTCATGCAGTTTACCATATATCTTCAAGCAGTTTCTCATACTGAATGTTATTCTGTGGAAAGAAAGAAGACTGCACTCCTCTTTATGTACTAAAAATCATTTTTCAGTAAGCAGTTAATTATCCAGTTTTAAAACAAAAGACGGCTTTTGTCTGTAGTTAGAACTGAGTTGCTAAAATTCTGCTTCAATCCTGAAGAAGCAGTTGTATGTCAGAAAGATTTTTTTTTCCAGATGTATAATAACTCTAATATTTTACCCCTCTGTACAAATCTTCTATTACATGAGTTTAATAGTTGGCGATAAGCTGGTAAATGCTGATGTTACCATCATTATTTAATTTGTCATTTTAGATATAATGTAAAACTGAGTTGGTATCTTCTACGTTTGCTGGTATGGACACTAACCAATTGCCTTTCACAACTGTAAAACTAATGTACCAGAAACCATAATGTTGTTCTGTGCTTAGAAAACTTATTAAAGGTCACTACCTCATTTTGTTTTCCCTGGGGTTTAGTTTTTGCTTCAAATCAGGAAAATCTTGGCAATGTAAATGGTGCATGTTGCTGGGCATAGGATTAAATGAAGATCATTAACTTGAAAAGCTTCTGCTTACAATTTAGCCCTGCTGCTAAAAATGTGTGCTAAAAAACAGAAAATCATTTGTTTTTACAGGGCAAACAGTTTTATTTTTATTGCCTTAAAGTTATTAGGGGGAAATTCAAAGAAGCAACCTGACTGCATCTCTCATGTCTTCTAGAGCAGAAAATATTTTCAATTATAAAATCAATATATATTTACTCTATTGGGTTATCCATGCTTCCACATCCTGTGGCTGAAAATCAGAGAAGATAGCCTGAAATGTGTATTATACGTAATTCAGAGATTCAAAGATTTTAAAGCAATGAACTGTTGTGATTATTTCATCTGACTACGTGAGTAAATAGGCCATGAGAGGTACCCACATACACTACTGACTTTGCACTAGACTATGTTAACTGTAGTAATATTTGGATAAGTTACCCACTTGTTTGCTGTCCTCAATGTCATGTTACCTTACAAACATGTTCAGTGAACTAGGAATCTTCTTATACTTCTGTCTGCTGAAAGCACTTGTAGAAGTGGCCTGGACTCCAGAAGACAGTCTTAGTTTAAATAAAGTGTGTGGGTTTTTTTTGTTTTTGTTTGTTTTTTTTTCCCCCTTCATTATATGGCATGTTTTAATCATTCACATATTTCTGACCCATCTCTGTTGATTCAGCATCTCTCTTACCTGGAGATGCAAATTTTTGTGATTACGTAGCCTTACAATATGTGGGTCAATGCAGCCAAATTGAAGTTTGAACCCAGGTAGTCTGGGTTGCCAAGTGTCATGGACCTGCACTGTCTGCATTTATTACTCTCATAATCTTTATGTCAACTTCAAATTTTACTGGTAATACTTCTTTTTGTTTGGCTGAAAAGTATTGATAAAAATTTTAATCATACAGGGCTAGCACCATAATTGTATTAGTATTGTAACCTTTACAAATTACATCTATAACTTCATTAAAAAGGCTTCTAGCTAGCTTGAAATGTGTGCTTCCCATAAACAAATATTGAATAATAAAAATTTAAAAGAAGGCAGTATCAACTAAAAAAACCCATCAAAGTTCTGTGTCTCCCATTCCATTGTCTTGTCTCCACAGACGGAAATTCAACAAGCTTTTTTTAAAATCTAGACTAAAATTTATCCAGCCCTGTTGATCTAAAATATCCATATTCAGTCACCTATGTTTACCTTTGTTGGACTAAAAACACTTCCGTCATGGAATGTGAATATCTCACTTTTTATTCTCTGAAGTATTGAACAGAAATATTTGGTCATCATTCCTGTTTTTTCTACATTATTATTTATATTTATATTTTTTCCGCCTAACAAGGAACAAATTCTGTTGTTCATATTCCTTTTGTTCCCAGTATTCTTAAACTGTTTTGTATAATCCTTCTGGCTGGGCACAGATTTCTTCTGTGTGCTTTGGCTTCCTCTGTTGTCTTCCCTCCCGCCTTCCCCTCTCCCCTTTTAACCAATTCCTATCTACTAATATATATTAATTGCTCTGAACTATTCCTATTAATAAAAGTAGCCATCAGCAAGTAATAATTTATTTAAAGTGCGCATCTTTCTCTTGCACATGGTGGAAGAATTATGGAAATGGGATTGCTAGAGGGTAAAGCTCTTGCTGCATAGCTCTTGAGAGAGGAATTGAGCTGAGTGTTACCTGGTTGGTTTCCATTTATGAATTCCTACTAGCAATGACAGCCTGTCCCTGTCTGTTTGCTTTCTCTCTTTTCTAATTGGGGCTTTTTAATTTAGGAATGTTTCTTTCTCAATTTAGGACATTAGAGCTTTTGAAAATTATTGAAAAGTCCTCAGTTTCCTATTTGTTATTCAGACTTTTTTGTTTCTTCTAGATTATTTGACTTTTAATTTTTGTGAAATTGGCTTCTTTTTTTTTCTAATAGCAGCTAAGGAGGATTTAGCTTTTATTCTCTAAATGGGTTTTAGCTTTTATTCTTTTATTATTTTTATTATTTTTATTTATCAAATTAATGAAATCAAATGAATGCATGCCTACCTAAGCAACATCCGGACATCTGGACTTCGGTTCTGATCTATACCTCTTGATTAATCGAGAAGAGGCCTGATATAAACAAAGCTTTCTTTTCAGTAGATAAAACAGTGAATTGATAACCTTTCCTCTAATATAGTCTTTAAAACTGTGTGGGTGTTTTAGAGCTGTCGCTTAGTGACACATCTTCAAAGACTCGGAATGCTACCTCCCATGTAACGCAATCTCTTCTCCCTGCCTATAGGTGTTTGGCGAGCAAGTCCCTAAACACCTGTTACTGGGTGGCTTGTAGCAGGCACGACCAGGCATGTGGTTTATCTGGCAGAACAAAGTACTGGGGGGGGGGTTATCATTTTTTCATCCCAGATTGTCAGCAATCTTTCCATCTGTCTTAGGCTACAACAGCTTGTGCTCATTCATATTCTGATTTCTGCAAAAAGCTTAGGTTACGATTTGGCAAAACATTTAAGTTCGTGTGTACCTACGTGCAGGCTTTGAAAGCTATGTGGAATATACTCATGCCAGTGTGTAGGCTGTGTTTGAGCTCTATAGCAAGCTATGAATTGGTGGATGAAGAGCAAAGCATCATTCAATAGAGAGCCTTGTATAATTCCTCACCCTCATTTATTATTTGCCTATTATAAAAGGGGAAAAAAAAAAGACTAAGTAACTGTGTATGGTATTTTTTAGAATGGAAAGCATGATTATATATCTTTACTTGCAGCTTCTAAAGCTGCATTTGGGCTTTYTTTCTCAATAAGCATGCAATATCAATTGGAAAAAAAGGATAACTTTTATTGCTAGTGAGCTTTAGGGGGTTTTAGTAAATATTGTGGTTGTCTTTTAAAATAATTTGTAGGAAAAACACTGTTACATCTTCCAAATACTTGATTAAAAATGAATTGCTATTGCAACTCTGTGTGGCCTAGTACAGAACCTTTTGACTATTGGGTAGGAAGGAGAGCATTAAGGTTTTAATTTCAAAGAAAACTTTCACAGTAGATAAATTCCTGACCGATTAATCAGTTAATGTCTTTTTAGAGCATACTTTTCCTCTGTGGTGCCTTTGAGGGGTATTTTAATGAAAACTGTCTGGCTTAAAAGTTGCTAGCTGTAGTGAAAGCTTTTTTTTAAAAAAAAAAAAAAGGGAAAAAAAAAAGAAAAGAAAAGGCATAATTTATCTTTTAATTATTATTCCTAGTGTAAAATGTCATTTAACCTAGTTGAAAAATGGCTGAACAGAAGTTCTTGAAGATTCTTGACTAAAGGTCTGAGAAGCTGAAAATGAAGGGGTTAAGCAGGATTGAAAAATCATTTGGATTTATGCTAAAAATCTCATCTTCAGGAGATGAAAACTCTTGGTGTTTTACAGCAGTGCAATCGCTTTTAGAAATTTCTTGTAATTTGGGTGGGAGGAGGTTGTAGCTTTAAGGTAAAGATTTAAGGTACAATTACTCAAGTAATTTTAAGTTGTCTAGACATTGCAGATCCAGACAAAATAATTAATTTTGACTTGGAAACTCTTTTTCACACCCTGCGGAAAGTAGATAAACTCTGAGTTATGGAGAACCTTTGAGCATCTAGTTGTTTTCCGTAATAGGGTCCTGTTTATTACAACATACAGTGCAGAGATAGGAGGTACTGTGACTTTCAGGTACATTGTAGTAATTTGATCTGATTCTTTATCCCGTATTCCTTGAGTAATTTTTTCAAATCAGTTAGGTTTATGACATGAATAATGGTTATTCATAGTTATAGTGGTTTAGCTGAAATTGGGAAGTTTGCTTAATGGTTTAAATAGTTAAATTTTAACTATGGCAGAATAAAGCCCTTTTGTTTAAAATGACTCTCTCTGCTTCATGTTTTCTTGAATGTATAATATGCATTTAGGGTTCCTGTGTCTCTCTTTCCTGTCTCTGAAGGGAGCTTTAGCTCAATAGTGGGCTCATATCTGAGGCACCATAGTTAATGTCTGAAGTTAGAGGAGATAAATAAAGTGTGAGCGTTGTTGTACCTTACTGCAGCGTATGGTGGTGTTATCAGGCTATATGAGTTTGTTTTATGAAAACAAAAATGCCCTTTATGAAGAAAAGTGATGAGCTAAAAGCGTGCCTCATAGGAAAGAGAGAAGGAAAAAAGGGGTAGAGGCACAAAAGACAAGCATGCTATTGTGTTAAGGAGGTTTGGATTGATTTCAGTAATACTGATTCTGTTGTGAAAGTATTACAGTTTAGAAGGAAAATAGCTGACAGATTTGGGGGGCATCTTTAAAGGTAGGAAAAAAAGCCTGGCATTGAGACAGGGATCTTTTATTAGATTGACTTTAAAAGCATTTTTAAATTTTATTTTTACTTCACAAACTAGCACAATTTCACATGAATCTCCAGCGAGTCTTTCAAAGATCACTCAACTTTTTTTTTTTTTTTTGTAGTTGCGTTAAAGTCTTCTAACTCTACAAGATCAGAAAGAAATGGCATTCAGGAGAACTGTAGAACAACAAAAAATGGAGAAGAGATGCAGATCCTGGAAGGAGAACTCTTACTGCAGGTATGTTTTGCTGTGAATCTACTATAAGAAGATTTAAATAAATAAAAGTAGTATTTTAATATATTGAGTGTACTAGTTGCTCAGTGATGAGATTGCAAAAGGAAGTTTTCCTATTGTCAAATTATTACCTCATTTTCTTTAGGCTATTATTATGCAGCTCTTGCACCTTCCTCTGGAGATACTAGTGACTTTGAAGAGTTGGTATTAGACTACAGGGACCTGTTTAAAATTCTCACTATGAGTCAGTTCCCAGTTTGTTTTTTCCCATCTCTTTGCGTCTATTGTTAATATAGGTAATATAAACAAAGACAATCTTCTTAATAAAGTTCTGATAGGTTAATCATCTACAGCAAATTTAATGACTAGTTGTCATAATTAAATTAGTTGTCTTAAAAAAACCTATTTCTCTTTAGAAGACCTTGATCTTGCTGGAATATCTTGCTTTCTCTGGTTTGAAAGAACCCRGAGTTCATAGTATAGATTCAGGACAGATTTTAAAATACCTTCAATAACTTCTAGGAAAATAATAGTAAAAAATAGGTTCTTTAAGTTATATTGTCTTTTTTAATATTGTAGAGTGTCAAAGCGCATGAAATATAATGATATATTACTATGTCCAGATAAAACATAAGAAATGATTAATATAAGCATCCCAATGTTCTAATTGGTTTCACAGAATAAGTTTTTTACTGCGTCCTGCAGCTCCATTTGATATATGTTCATAATCTGTCTCGTACACACATTTTTCACACTGACTTATCTGAAGTGTCAGATTATTAGGTCAAAGTTGATGATTTTCTTACATAGAACAAAAATTATGCGACTGATCAAAAGGCAGAAGTAAAAATAGTTCCAAAGAATCCTACAAAACAAGTACTGTAAACTAATGCTAGTGGAAAATAGTTTCCTGACTAGAAAACTAGGATGCAAGTACTTTCCTATCCTAACCTTAATAAAGAAGGACAAAGAACTGTTACAGAGTTATTACAGGTGAACAGCTTTCTTTCAAATGGAAAGGGTCTGAAAAAAGGGATAGTATGTATTTACATTGGAGACATCTGTTTGTTTGATGTGAAACTGAGTTATTTTTGTGATTTTTAAATGTAAGTTATATGATGAAATTGTTGTATCAAACTGCTTTCCCATATGAAAGTGAAATAGATTATATATTTATTAATATAAATTATGCTTCCTTGGGAAGTAAATTAACTGAATTTCATAAATTGATTTGTTAATATTTTATATCAAAAAATTAATTCTCAAGAATGAATAAGCTGGTAGACTTTTCTTAGGGAATGTCAGAAATGCTATGTGATAAAACTGAAATTTTATAGAAGATATTGAATATTCAGTCAGATGTAAATAGTGGTCACAACCTTTCCTTGTGTCTAAACTCGAAAGTCTTTTATTGCCACCYGGATTCCTGTAGACTACAAATGATAATGAACACTTTTTTTTTTTTTTTATTCTATCTCTATTGTTTGCAAAGTTGGTATGAATATATACTCTATTGTTTATACATGTTTCTATTTGCTCATCATCTGCTTCATAACAAAGAGAAAAATTGTAGTGTTGTTAGTCTTCAAAACAGAAACCAGTTGCCTTACCAGTTCAGTGTATTGTGGGAGTGGAGATCAAATACATAGCTTGAAATTAAGCTGTATCTCCCTTAAAGTTATTCATTTATGTCAAAGTCTTCATATAGATACATGATCTAGTGTAGTCTAAGCTTATGATATGACATGCAAGTGAAATTTCCAGCCTCTATGAAGTAATTCTCACCAATAATGAACAGTTTCTATATATTGCCCTTCTCTCTGTGTTGAGAGTTTAGAGAGGAGGTAGGTGTTGCATAAGCACAAATAACACCTCCCATCCTCCAGAATAATAAACTCACCCAGAAATATCATTATGCCTTTAAAGATAATTATTTTCAGATCGAATTCTGCCAAAACCTCTACAGCACAGACCTCTCACTTACGTGACTGAATGAATATAGATGTTTGGTAGATGCTGTCTTATAATAGTTTTCTTAATCTTTGAAAAAGACTTGCTCAGTAGCAAAGAGTATATAAGAAAATCATAAACTGAAAACAGATGTGGTTCTCTGACAACAGCTAATGATTGTAGTATCCTTATGTTCTTATGTCAGTTTAGACATATAGGTGAGAAACATTGCTTATGGGATGGACTTGATCCCAAAGACATTTCAGCCTGAAACTTACCCCAAATCTTAAACCCATTTTTAGAAATCTTTTCTTGAGAAGCCTTGTATCAGCATCGGTTCCTGTACTTAAGTGGGTTTTGTTTACATGATAAAAGCTCAGTATGCTAATAGAAAAGASACCAAATATTGCTTGTAGAAGGTTTTCTATTTCTTCAGTTGTTGTCATTCTTGGACAAAAGAAAAAAGAAGAAAAAGTTCATAACCCATGGTATAGGATGGGTAAATGAATCTAAGTGAGCTCTTGAGCTTGGACATCTGCATGTTTAAGGAACTTCCAGTAATTTGTTGTAATAGGGTTTTGGGCAAACAACTTGCATTTTACAGAATTGTTGGCTTACAGAAGATATCCAACTTCTGCAGTAACAATCCTGTTTCAAAATGAACTGTGCAGCAGAGCCACTGCAAAATATCGTTGAATGCCAGGTACAGGGACTGCCTGCCTTTGTCATCGAATGGACAAGTAAATCTTTCCATGGCTTTGTATGAAACAGGGCAGAATAACTAATTTAACATTTGGGCAAGAATTAAATCACTGTCCAGCTTGCAGCGGTTTGATATCAACGATTTGAAATGAAATATGCTGCAAAATACATCAGTGGAGTATGCAAACACCTGCCATTGTAGTGTTCTGTTCCCTTAGAATTAGTATAAGCTTTAACAAAACCAAGGCTTTTATGTAACTACCATGAGACACTGCTCTGAGATCTCAGGTTTGCTTGGTTTAGCTACGCTATTTAATTCCAGATTTTTTTTAACTCTTACTGTGAGAGTTAGACCTTCTTGTTTTCAGATATAGTGCACTAAACTTACAGAAGGAAGTTTTAAAGAACGGACAACTGTGAAGAGCATAGATTAAGAAATGTCTACAAATTAAATAGGAGCACTTCAAAGAACTTTAAAACTAGTCATTTAATCAGATATTTAACTTAATTAGAGCATAATAATAAAAGAATAAGAAATAGTAATATGGATATGGAAATATGGAAAAGCAACTGTGGTGCTTACCGCAGTTTGGGGCTATGTGAGTTAATGTTTGTGGAAGAACAATGCTGTTTCATAATCAAACGATATTATCATGATTTGTATTAAGAAATAGGATATCCTTCACTTATTTTACATTTTCTAATAGTTACAATAACTTTGCATCCTAAAGAGTTTTAAAAGCTGTTTTTTTGAGTACACTAGCAAAACTTGACTTTGAATGCAGCTGAGGAAATAAAGTGGCACAATAGACTTAGTTCAGTCCCTAGAGATAGCCTTTTGTTAAATCTTGACTGAAATCCATAGAAGTAAATCAGCACCTTTCAGATGAGCTGCCAAGTCACAAATGTTCTGTTTGCTATCACAACAATTGCCATGAACCATATTGATTGGGAGTTCAGATAAATGCCCTTTGCGTGACTTTGAATATGGAGCCACTTAGTCTGCTTCTTCATGAAGGGGGAAGTCTCTTCAGAAACATTGTTTGCTTGCAGCAGTCGGCTTCTGCAGAGGTTTTCTATTTTAAGTAAGCTATAAAGTGTTGTTTTGGACCATATAGAGGATCTTGATCACTTGATTTCCTGTCCACTTAAGCCTGTCTGCGCTATGAATAGAACAGATTTTGGGAATCCGTTTGTGACATGGCTCAGTTTCATACTGCAGAATTAGTTGTATTGAAGACTTGAGCTGTGCAAGCATTGCAAACTGGTTGATAGCTACCTTTAGATAAATCTGTAGTTGTTTAAACTACTGCCCCTCATCTCCTGTAATCACCAGTAAATAGAAGTCATCAGTGGGCTTTGTCCTCTCCCCTGACTCCATTTTTGGAATTTTCTAAAAAATATTTTTCTTCATTAGATGCACAGTTTTCTTTATTGTCATGTGTACTGTAGAGAATTGCAATGAAGAATCCTTCTGTTTGGGCTGCTAGATAATGATATGTTTTTGCACGCTTCGCATTTTATTGTAAGACTAAGGTATAGGTAGACTTACAGCTGCAATAATTTATCTGGAGTTTTGTCTTTGAAGCTGACAGATTGGTGTGTTTCCTCCCCAGGCATTAAATGGTTTTGTATTAGTTGTTACAGCAGATGCTCTGGTTTTTTACGTCTCTTCTACTATCCAGGACTACTTGGGGTTCCAACAAGTAAGTTTATTTTTTTTCTCCTCTATTTTTTTGCAGAATTTTTGGTTAATTTCTGAGGGCATCAGTATTCATATTTAGGGTCTGATAGTTTGTGTAATAAAATTCATGGTTAGACACTTTACACTAGATTACTTTGGAACTATATTACTTTTCTATCAGTTTACATGGTTGAAATGGGATCTCAGGCCAAGCACAACAGGAATATCATTTCCATTGCTGAGTTAGGCAGGATAGGGAACTTTCGCACTTAATTAGTCTTTACTGGAACAACTGTTTGAAATTTATACTGTAGTGTTACCCAGTTTATGATGCTGAACAAAACATAATTCAATGGGAAGGTAATTATTTTAATAGAAACCTTTCATACAAAATTAACTCCATATGCTTTGAGGTTTAAGTATCTACAGAGTTAGTTTACTAATTTTAGTTCTCCCATGTTTTCTTTTTTAAAAAGACTAGTACATATGTAATTTACGATTCATGGTACAGATTAGGTATGGCTAACTATCTTGGCCTTGCAAGCCACGTATCAAAATGGTAAAGACCAAGATCCAGAAGGCACATATTGCATTCCTTAGAGAACTCCCAGAATTAGCTTGTGTTAAGAGAATACAAGCTGTTGTGATCCCTACCCCTACATTGCAGGTAGGGCAAATTTGGATGAATAGACGGATCCTAAGATAGCCCAGTGATGCTGGCTTTGGCAATTCATGCTGCTTGCTTTTTCCTGTATATAGAATTTCTTTTACCTAATAGCCTCCTTTCCAGGACAGCCCTTTTCTTGGTTATGTGAGGTAGCACTGGTATGGAAGTCACACTTGAACTACTATGCTTTGTGTAGATGAAGTAAGTGGGTTTTGGCTTAATGACAAATCCATTGATACATATACTGAATAATTTGTGCTGTGACACCTGTTTTTTTGTTTTTTTGTTTGTTTGTTTGTTTTTTGTTTTTTTTAAATGCACTGAATTATAAATGTCTTCTCAGGACACCCATGGGCAGAGCTGCTGCCAAATACATTTGTATTYGCTGCACTTCTGTGGTAAAATATTCCACATCTGCAGTTACCAGTATATGGTGCTGTTAGGTACTGGATAATGACAGATRCAGTTGCTGCCTAAAAATAGGGAGAAATGCTGCTTGGTCTGTATTTTTAGCTAGCTGATAAGAGTTTGGGGAATGTTTGTATAAAAGAAAATATTCCAAACAAAACATTATTATTCCTTAAGCTACCGATTTTTCAGTTGTTTGAGAATGAAGAGAAAATACTGGGAGACAAATTGGGCATGATATTTGTATAGCAATGCCAATAAATCAAGTACATGATATAGAAAGCAAAGTCTTGAAATCCTCAAAATAGCATTTCTGGCAAATTTTCCTGAAAAATATTGATTCTTTTGTGAAACAGATTAAGGCAAGATTTGAGCTAGACTTCTGCTTTTGCCAGTTCATCATAATTTCCTTAGGTCTATGTTTTATTTTAAATATTTTGCCTTTATATATAGGGTTTTTTTGATTCATGCAGAAAACAAGCAATTTAATTCTTCTCAGTTTAATAAGCTTTTTCTTAAATATTTGGGTGTTTTTTCCCCCCTAATTTCTTTATCCACTGATTCTGAATGTTGTAACTTTGTCATTCAGATAACATTCCTAAGCACACAAGTGGTGATATGAGAGCTTAATATGTACGGATTTTAATATATCCTTAAAGAGTAGAAAAGCTTTTAACCAAACAAAACCAACATGCATAGCTTATTTGTCTTAGATTTGGAAGTTCTTTGTGTTTGGCTTCTTTTGTGTTCCTGGAGCACCTAGAATGGGTCAGGTCCAAGTTCCAGCTGGCAAATACTTTGTTCACTAGTATGTGAAATGAAATAATTCTTCAACAACAACAACAACAACAACAACAACAAAAACCCTCAGCATAACACTTCCAAGCTTATTTAGATAAAAACAGGTAAAGAAAAGCTTGCCTTTAAATAATTTTTTGTAAGGTAATATTTGTGTTGTTATTTTTCATGTTTGCAGACATTGGCATGACTGAATATTTCTCTGGGTTGTTAGAAATTGCTTCAGAAAACTTCTCCATGCGTGTGCAAATATATGTTTTTATCCCTTGAGCAAAAAGGGTTTTGCTGTGCCATTAGAAATGGTGTCAACAAGATGACTTCCATGATATTGTCAGATGTTTTATATACTTTTTATTTGTCTCCTTTTTCCTTTTTGTACATAGTCTGATATTATACACCAGAGTGTATTTGAATTGATTCACACAGAAGACAGACCTGAGTTTCAACGTCAGCTACATTGGGCATTAAATCCTGCCCAGTCTGCAGATTCTGGACCAAGCCTGCAAGGTGAGAATTCAGCAAGCTTATATGGTTCCCTGACTAATTTTTTAAAGCAGGTGTATGTAATATCTTAATTTAGTTCTTTTATATGAACAAAGAATAAAGTAACATCTTTTAAATTTATTTGAATTTTATGGCTATGTTTAGCCAACAATGGAAAGCTCTATTTCTTTTCAGTTTGAATGAGCACAGCCATTCATAGCACAGCATCATAAAAATACTAATTTTGCTGTGAATAACATATGAATTGGAAGAGTTTAATTTGGAGCATGAATAACTGAATTTCTCTCGAGTTTGATCAGTAGTACTGTGGCTGATAGCAAAGGGGGTGATCCTGCACATCTGTGTTGCAAACAAGACAGTGCAAAGTGGGCAGTGTCTTTTGCCCACATGAGAAATGAGGAAGCTCTATTTTTTTTTCTGTATTCACCCTCAGTTTTACCATGCCTTAATCATTGTTTGAATGACAGAGTGATTCTTCTAAAGTAATGATCTCTTGCATCTACTCCTGCTTACTGATCATGATGTCAAATTTATTAGCCTAGGAAGGAAGCTGAATATGACAGCTTTTTTTAAGCTCTTCAGGCTTGCAGATCCATTCCATGTCTAAGAATGTATTACAATATTATGTTAATATAGAGTACTGCATTCCTGACTGTGGAAGAGTTTTACTGCTCCACTTCTGTGGCTGTTTTATCTAGTCTGCCACATAGACCACTAATCTCCTTGGGAATAAAAGGGGAAGCGTTATAAAAGATGCAACAGAGGAACCTTTTAGACCAAATGTTATGCTGATTAGCACTTCTGATTGGCACATTATTGACTGATGCTTGTGTGATCTGCTGAACTGAGAAGCAATTAAGGAGAAACACATTGCTTGCATATGGAGTCAGGGAAAAGGGGATTTGTTGTTGCATAGTTACGTGTAGTATAGGAAGCGTATGCCTGCCTAATAAAGATGACAAAACTATTGAGATGACTGTGATGCTTTGTTTTGCACAGTAGTTGTTTAAATATTTAGGTAAAACTCTTACCTATAGTTCTGGGKTTTTTTTAATGCAGAAAAGTCTCTATTATTTTATAGTAAATCTATCATTTGTAAAGCAACCAGATTTAAAACTCTTACAATTTCCTATTTAATGTTTTATAGTCATGATTTGATAAGAGAAAACATAGCAGCAAAGCAAATTCTATTTACTTGTTTGGCTCAGCGAAAGCTCCGTATATATCAATTTCTCATTTTAGTGCCTCAGTGTTGTCATACCATCTATGGAACAATTTACACAATCCAGTTGAAATTATGCTGCAAGTTAATTAGTTAATATTAGGATAGCAAACAGCTGCTGGCAGTCAAACTATGTTTTTATGGGTTAGCTTACTGTTTACTTCAGAGTGAAACAGTGTTCTGTAGTGCTCCAAGATTAAACAAGTGCATATGAAGTTATAAATGCTTGTGTTTGAGAAGTCTGAAACCAGGTTGACTCGGTGTCAGATTTTACTGGATGAAGGAAGTACTGCAAGTGCTGAGCAGGATTACAAACAGTATTTTGTTTTGTACCTTGTGTTTCTAGCTTAGTAAAAGCTGCCAAATTATTTTCATGCCACAAGTAGTGTAATATATTTGGATGTTGAGGATTTTTGAACTAAATTCAAATTTATAGTAAAGGATAATGTTGTGTCATAAAGACCCCCTCATTTTTGTTAATTTAATCTTTTTTTTTTAATACATTCAGCCAGAATTATATAGTTATTGATATAGGTATACTATAAGTGTGCTCAGGGTTAATTACAGATTTCAGCCTCAGTTTCAGAACTAATTCTACTTCAGTTAGCCTGGACTGATCTCTTCTCACTCTGTGCTCTGGTGTGCTGCTCTACTGCTGGTCTCCTGAACTGTTACAGTGCCTATCCCAGATGCTTCTCCCAGCACTGTCATACTCCCAGAGAGGTTTGCAAGATTCTACTTCTTCAGTCCCAAATTTCAGCTTTGGAGCACCTAGTTTGGACTGTCTTTTAAAGTGTGCCTGCTGAGCAGCAATATAAGGTCTTGAGCTCAAAGAAAATGAAAAGATCTCAATGCATAGAGTTTTCGTGCATGTCTTTCCGTAGTGTTGACGAGCTCTAGTGTGAGTTTCCTTGGGAATATAGATTCTAACTCCTGTGTTGTCAGCCAATGATTTTGCACCAGGGTTCACAGAGCCTCTGTGAGACTCTCTTTGCATTCTTAAAATTAGTGTGGAGTCAGTTCTCCAAGGTCCTGGCACTAAAACCTGACTGCTTGCTGACCTCCCTGTCTGGGAAACTGCAGCAGTGTTCCTTTTACAAATGTAGGAGGCTTGGGGTTAAAGCCCATTCCCTGCCTCATAGTTTGATCACCTTTCCCCTCATCTCCCAAGCTACAGACTATGTTGCTTCTTCCAGTGAAGTTTTGTACAATTCTTGGGAACTGCCACACTGTACTATGGAAGTTGGCAGACACTTGAGAGAACTCGGATAGGATACGAGCATTTGAATCCTAGCTGTGTATTTGGAAGAATTCTCTGGGATGTCCAAGTTGGAATTTTTGAAGGTGGAGTTGGGATCTGCTAGCTTTCTGTTTCTCTGATACCCTTGCTTCACACATCTTGCTTCTTTGGAAAGCATCTGACCCATTTCAGTACCTCTTGGAGAAGCACTACCTCAGAGATAAAAGTTTTGAAAACTCTTACCAGTAGTTAGGCAATTCAAAAAAAAACAAAACAACATCAGTGGGAAGGAAGTAAGTAAGCTTGCTTTTGTCTGTTGAGAACCATCCATATGGTAAGGAATTTTTTACTTTCTAATATCAAAATCAGGTGGCAACCATCCTGGACCATGTTCTCATTTCTGTAGGATCAGCTCATAACGGTGACTTTGGCCAATACTCCGTTCTGCAGTTGGCTGTAACTTCAAGATGTCTTACTTGATACTCACTATCAGCTAGGCCCCTTTTTCTATTTCTCCATATCTTGAGGTCTATTCATCAAAAATCAGTCTTGGATAGCAGTTTGGTGGGTGGGGGAGTGGAGGGTATATGAAATTTGTTATCTGAAAAACTGGAGAGCTGAACGTTGTTGTTGAACTGCAATGGCCTTTAGGTTACCAGGCCTCTTGGTGAGCCATCAGTAGCCTCATTTGACACCAATTCAGGCCTTTAAAGTAACAGCAGGTAAAGTGAACTGTCTGTTGGTCGTGACTTCTTTTCCTTTGGGGTTGATTAGCTGTTGTACAAAACACCCAGCCTATCTATACATTTGCCCAGCTGTTCAGGAGACAGAATTATGTTCCCGAGAACATAATGTGGTGTGTAATTAGGTGACATGCTATCCCTGACTTCGTGTCCTGAGTCTGGAATATGGGATCTTTCTTAAGACCTATGGTCTTGTTTTTGTCCATACGTGGCCGTCAGTTCCCTCAGTATATGGAATATTTTACTATACTACTTGTGTGGGGTTTCTGGCAGAGTAAATGCATAAGCAAATGCATCTAATTTTCTTTTAGTCAAAGCTGCATGTTTAGCACTTTAAAACAGCATTTCACACTGTTGTAGTTTTCTTAATTTTTTGAGGGAAAGACTACTTTGCGTTTTATATATATATATATATATATATATATTACAAAGAAGATTACTTTGCTAAATTTGCTTTGAAAAGATGTGGTATGATATCTATGTATATGTAGCCTCATGCAGAACATATGAATTCTATCAGAAGCTTATTGATTTACCTTATGTTTTTACTTTATATTCCAGATGTTTAAGTCTATTTCCTAAATGACACTTAGCAGCAAATGCTTGTCCTAAGGTGGCAATAGAGCATCATGTTGTGATCCTAGTTGTCATTCATGTTGTTGGGTGGGTTGTTTTAGTTTGGTTTGATTGTTTTTTACATAATACATGTTTCAGGTTCCTCTGGAGAGGCAACTACAGTGTTTTCTTCATCAGCACAATGATGAAATATTCTTCACTATTTTGTGGCTTTTCTTTTTCTTTTTTCATCCATTAAAGAAAATGATTACATCTATTTATTGTGATTCTCTAAAAGTGCTTTGTTTTATTTAGTGCTACGGACAGCTTTTGCCTGGATGTTTGGAGAGTGACCATGTCATAGTCTGATACCCTCTACTGAGCTTTTGAGTAGCCAGTTCCTATAGTTACTGTTACTGGGTGCTTAATTCCATTTTGAAGATCCTACCCTTGCAGCACTGGGGATATCCTGTCTGTTGAGAGCTCTGTTTTCTGTGACTGATTCAAAATCTAACTTGTTGACTAAATAATGAATTAAGCCCAAATTAAAAAAAAATAATAATAATAATACATACAGTTTTCAAATGCTATAGCCTGTAAAACATAATCCCATCAGAAGAACTGATACTTAGCATAGTGTTGTAATCAGTAAAGGTTCTGAGGRTGTTTCTAGTTTACATTGTTCTTGTTCAGGTCATGACCTGAGGCTTTGTTTATGAGACGGAAGATGATTTGTTATAGATAGCCTTCACTAGGTGTTCTTCTAAAAATAATCCTTATAAATAATCCTTTCCTGTAGGAGATAATGGCTTTTCACAGCCAGCAACCTATTATAACCCAGACCAACTTCCTCCAGAGAATTCTTCCTTTATGGAACGGAATTTCATCTGCAGGTTACGATGCCTCCTGGATAATTCATCTGGGTTCCTGGTGAGTATAGAAACTTCCAACCATGCCTAAAAGTTGGAAATTTACCGCATCCTTACAATATGTATAGCAACTTGCTTTATTTGTTAAGTCTCTGAAGATATCGGAGCTGCTTGAATCAGTATATTTCAGCTAATTACACTAAATGACAAGTAATGGTTCTATTCCTGGGTTGCCCCAGGAAYGTATATCATGTTGTTACAATCAGCTGCAAGTTCCCTCATTTCTCATGGCTCAGGTTCTGCTGTGAAATATGAGTAAGCATCTGCTTTTGTGAAGTACTGTATGATTTATGGATTGAAAAGCCCTATTTTCCACTGGGTATCTTGAAATAAGTTATAGTTAATAATCAACAGAAGCAATATTTTCTCTTATTTGGGAAAATGTTTGCTCTTTTTAATACACTTGTTGATTGTCAATTCTGTGTTTTTTAAAAAAATAATGTGGGTTTATCTCCTGTACGTGACTGCTTACCAATAGAATTGTTTATATAAGATTTTGAAATAGTATACTTTATACTAATCATTGACAGAAATGCAAGAGAATTAATAAGTGCTCAGTTAATTAGATGTTAACAAATGCCAGTTGGCTCTTCTACTGAATGCGCTTTTTTTTTTTCCCTCAAAAGAAAGAGTATTAGTTCTTTTTCTAGTTTATTTATTGGTAGATCTCTAAGTGAAATGGATATAACAATAGTACTCTGAACTTGTTAACTGACTTTCATGTATATCATGCTACAAAGATTGAATGTAATGGATCTAAAAGAAAAGAAAGATATAATTTATATTGTACTTCATGGCAGAAATATCTGACTCTTAAATATCTCCAATATGTAACAATTACTTCTTTCCTCATCCTAAGGCCATGAATTTTCAAGGGCGATTAAAGTTTCTCCATGGACAAAACAAGAAAGGGAAGGATGGTGCTACTTTGTCTCCTCAGCTTGCTCTATTTGCAGTAGCTACTCCTCTGCAGCCACCATCTATCCTTGAGATACGAACCAAAAACTTCATCTTCAGAACTAAACACAAACTGGATTTCACGCCTACCGGCTGTGATGCAAAGTAGGTGTAGATTCTTAAGCATAGAACTTGTTTGCTGATGAGATAGGTTTCAAATATGTATTTAAAATATAAAGTTGGTTACTGTTTCAGTCAATACTGATGATTTTTCTCTTCACCCCTGCTAGTTAATAAATGGAAATGGGATTGTTTTAGTGTACTTCCTTGAAAATTCATATTGCCTTCTGTCTCTAGATCATTAAAAAAACAAAAAGACAAACCCTAGACTCTGTTATCCTACAGTAACAGAATACTAATAAATTAGGGAAGGAGAAAAGTTTAATGTTTTGTTCTGCATGAAATTCAGTCTTTAGAATTGATAGAACAGAATCCAAGACTTGTTCTACACGCCTGTTTTCCCCTTCAGTTCAAATAGATGTAAGATACAATGGAAATGGAATTTATTACAAATTAAACAAATGAACTCCTCCTTTATCCTGCGACTTTGACCCATTTCCAAACCATTCTTTTCCTGTATAGAAACTGGAAACACTACCATGTTACTAGATCAACATAATACAACTATGCATCAACATGGCAAGAAGCCCATTAAGATGCTTCCTTATGTAAAAAAAAGCCTCTGGCCTCCTTCCTTCCTTCTTCCCTCCCTCCCTATTTTTGACTGACAATCAGTGTGATTTCTTTTTTCTTTTTTTTTTTTTTCCCCCCACTCAGTTATCTCATGTGGATTTCCATACCTACTTACAGAATAGTGTGGAGTTGAATTATTCAGTGTCTTGTCTACTGATAAACCAAAATGCTTTTCTTGGGTAATATAAACTCATACCAGTAGAGGTTGTTAACAAAATGTTATCACAGCCTTTTCTTTCCTTTTTTTGATTTTTTTTTTTTTTTTATTATGCCTTACCTGAAACCTTCAATTTTTGTCTCGTTTTAAACTTTTTCATGTATTGTTCTCCTTCCTTACTATTTCTATTCTTTTCTATCTGTCTTTGGATCCCTGTTTCTTTCTTCAAAGTCTGTTTCAATCTCTTTTCTACTATTTCATTCTTTTTATCATATATCTCATAGAGCTCTCACAAATTCTTTTGAGTTCTTCTTCATCTCCCTGACCTCTAGTAAAGTACTCTTTTAGTCATATTTGACCCTCATAGCTATTGCAAGTAATCCTCTTATAATGAATGAAATTAATTTTTGCTGGAACTCTGAGGAGCTCAGGTGAGCAGTGGCTGACATGAAGTGGAAGGGATGGCTCATACTTAAGTGGCAGAATGAGATCTAAAATATCCATTACTTATTTAAAGGAGCAAGTGTGGGCTTTTATGCAGCAAAAAGAGAAGTGATTTGCAGCCTTGCTGGCACAACTGAATTTCTGTCTCTCACTTTGAGGGAAGGTGAGACATATTTTAGGCAATCGACTTACATGCAAACGCAGCGGCCCAAACCACTCAATAGCAAAAGGGATATAATTCTGCAATATACCTCTAATTCTAATTTTAAATTACAAAATAATAAATAAATTAGTCAAGAAGGTTTAGATAAATAAAGTTAGGCCGCTACTTAATTCTATATACAAGCACCTACAGGTAAATGCTATGAAATACAGCCAAGTGAATATTATCTTTCATTGCAGCAAATGGGGGCTGCCTGCTGTAACTGAATAAGTGGCCAATAATACAGTCATTAGTTCAAAAAAGGTAATTAGGAGCCTACCTTAACTGTAGACATATTGTTTTTGTAATGATGTAATAATTTTGCAAACCTACTTCAAATCACTGAAGCCAACTTGGGAAGCTAGTTAAAGTTTCATGATTTGTTCACTACTTTTTTATTAGACCTCTCATACTTCTGCATACAATTGATGTTTCAAGAAAATGTTGTTAACATTTATATCTGAAATGTTTTAGCCATAATTGATTTGCTTGGCATTCATTCTGTAAGTTGGTTCATCAGCAGTGCTACAGTTTCTTCTTTTACCTTCCAGAGGAAAGATTGTCCTGGGATACACTGAAGCAGAGCTGTGTATGAGAGGAACGGGATACCAGTTTGTTCATGCAGCTGATATGCTTTATTGTGCTGAAAATCATGTCCGAAGTAAGTTTCATTCTTTAAGAAAGGCTGAAAAAGCAAAGTGTGACTTACATTCATACTGAAAAATATTATGAAGCACTTCAAAAATTAATCTGGCCATTAACAAAAAAACCAAAAAACATTGATTTTGTGTGACCTTTCCCTCTTTATAAGAGTTTACACTGGATGAAGAAATATTTAATATTCTTATCTAGATCCTTTTAGTTTAAATATCCCAGTTTCTGTCACATCTTGCCTTTATCACTTCCTTCTCTGCACAACCCAACTTTTGCTATTTCAACAACTTCCTTTTGGGCAAAGACACTATTTTTAAGATAGCCTTCCTGTTGGGAAATAAATAAAGCATTTTCTTTTGATCTCAGTGTAAGATTTTTAACAAAAATTAACCACTGAATTAGCATGCTAGTGTAGTATAAATTTCTGTTATTGAGTCTTAGCAGCTTAATTTGGCTTAAGTAACAATTTAAGGAGAGAATTATCATGTTTGAAGCTAATAAAGAAATAATTATCAGCCATCTGATATGTAACTATTTGGTAGACTTCTTTCTTTGTTTTTTTGTTACTTATAACATATTTGTCTTTGGAAGTTAGAAAATATTTTCAGGATATTTTGGTGGTGCTTCTCATTTATTGACTTCTCTTGAAAAAATGTTCTAGTTCTTCTGTCCCTTTATATACAATTAAATAAATCCCACTAGCAGCTTAGATCTTAACCTATATTAAGCAGATATTCTATTTCAGGGACAGCTCAATCACTTTTGTCCCATATAATAGACCAGGACWAGAAGTGATGATGGCAGATGAAACTAAAAGTTTCAGTAGCCTATCAGATTTGGGGTTTATTCCAAAGCTAACTAAATAAATGAAAAGAGAAAAAGTTTTGCAGAACAGGATATATGAAGGTTCACTCCGTTTTAAAATCTGCTTTTCTCTATTTTGTGGTGCTAAACTAAAAAAAGAAGTCTCCTTTTAGTGAAGATTATTCCATTAGGATTCTTAAACTTTCCTTCTGTATTTTATTTCTTCTTTGTCAAGAAATACAGCAGGTTCAGCAGTGTAGAACTGAAATGACAGTATGCTTGTGAAGCATTGCCAATGAAGTGATAGAAAATGGGAGTGGAAAATGCATTTTGAAATACCTCTACACTAATCATCCAAATGTGAAAGAACTTGGATTAAGAATTAATGTATGTTCTAATTGTCTAAACAGTAGTCACTTTTCAGCAGTAAAAGAGATTTTTGCTTTTGACAATTACATGTTCTAATATTTAATAATCTCAGCTACTGCAGAAATAATGGATAAGGCTAGATATAGGATGTTGCCATTCTGTAGTGGATCTTACAATTAGTTGTAATTTTTGACTTTTATTTGCCAGTAATGAGACATCCTTAAAAGTGATCCATCATCCTATTTTGCTGGGAATAAATTAGAGCTGCACTGAAATGGAATAATTGAGGACATGAGGTTGTGAAATTGCTCTATAAATGAGATTACCCTCATGACATGCCAGGTTTTCCTATTTTTGTTCACTGGACACTAAACAGTATGTTTGCCCTTTATTTACTCTAGTGATAAAGACTGGAGAAAGTGGAATGACTGTGTTTAGGCTTCTAACCAAAGAAAATCGATGGGCCTGGGTTCAAGCAAATGCACGCCTTGTCTACAAAAATGGAAGACCAGATTACATCATTGCCACACAGAGACCTCTTACGTAAGTCATCATTGCACAAAGAGCTATACTTCAACCGACAGACTTCAGTTTTTGATCCTGTTGATGTTCAGAAATGATTTGTTTATTTTTAAATAAACCCTCTTTAAATCTTGAACTCTGAAAGAGATTTTCTTCTCATTTGCTAACAAATGTTGAAAAGAGATTTTGCCATTTCTGTACCTACCTATGTGGCATAGTCCTCCCTGATGTGTGAAACTTTTGATATTTTAATTCTTATAAAGAGTAAGAGTAGTGGTACAAACACCAAGTTATTCCATCCAACCTATTTTTAATTTAGTACCCCGGTTAGCAAAAATTAAGAAATCCAGCTGCAGTTGTGTAGAGAAACAACATATAACATATAGAAATTAAGTTCTTTGGAATTCAGTTCAGGACCATAAATAATGTAGAATTAAGCATTATTATACAAATTAAATATTTTTTGTTGGGGAGTTTGTAAAAGGGAGAAAAGTAGATACTTCAATACTGAAGTATTCATTTACTTGCTGTGTCAAGAAAAGTATAATGCATGGAACAAAGCCCACTTATGTTCATTTCAGCTCATAATGCGCAGAAAATAGTGTATGCTCTCTAGGTTTAATTACAAATGTAATMCGTAAGGATGGTGTTACAGTCATAAGCTCCTTATATCATAAGCTGCCTCTTGGTTTAACTCAGCCAAGTTGAGCTGGAATAGCTAGGAATTTGAAAAATGCCTACAGATAGAATAAGGGTTTGGGGGGTTGGTTTTGTTTTGTTTTTACATTAATTCCAAGGGACAAAAAAATRCTGTAATTGTTAAATTGTTATAGTACTGCAGTATTATGCCATATTTTTTATTTATTTTCAGAGATGAAGAGGGGGCAGAACATCTACGGAAGCGTAACATGAAGTTGCCCTTCATGTTTGCCACTGGTGAGGCCGTGTTATATGAGGTAACTTTCCCTATGTCAAGTCTTATGGATCCTTCTCAGCCGAAGAATAAAAGTACCACAGGAAAAGGAGCTGCTGCCAAAGCTACGCTACACAAAGATTCTGTGGATCCAAACTCCCTTCTAGGTGCCATGTTAAGGCAAGATGAATCTGTGTATCTCTGCCCTCCAGCCTCAAATAAACTTTCCTTTGAGCGGAACTTCTTTACAGAAACCAAGGATGAATTGGGCAATGTTATTAGCAGTGACTGGCCAGATAATCTCTTACCTGCTGGAAACCACAGCATTCTGAAACAGGAGCTAATGGAGTGTTCCCAAGATGGTAATATGCTACTTCCTGAAGACAGTGCAGCACTCTTTCAAGATAATAAAACCAGTGATTTGTACAGCATCATGAAAAATCTGGGTATTGACTTTGAAGATCTAAAATGTATTCAGCAGGATGAGGAGTTTTTTAAAACTGAGTTCTCTGGTGCGGATGATATTGGAGACATTGATATAACTGATGAAATTCTGACTTATGTTCAGGATTCCTTAAATAATAAGTCTGACTTCTTATATTCAGGTTGTGAACAGCAACAGCCTCTGGTCCAGAATGCTGGTTGCTTGGTACAGCAAGAATTCGATCAGCATCAACTTCATCAGCACCAGAAACAGCTTGTGGAGCTACAACAGCAGCAGCAACAACAGCAGCTGTGTCAAAAGATGAAGCATATGCAAGTCAACGGGATGTTCACAAATTGGAGCTCTGGCAGCAGTATGCCTCTTAGCTGCTCCCAGCAGCAGCCTGAGCAATATGTATTTCCTGGCATGCATGCCACTGTTCCCGAGTTCTCTTACAAATCAGAAGTAAACACTGCACCTTATGCATGTAGGCAAGAGTTTATTCCTTACAAACAGCCCACACCCATGATGCCACAGCTTTCTAATTTTACCCAAATGGATTTCCCTGTAGCAGGTTTTGACAGATCAACCTATTCTGCTTCTTCCAACTTTGAGGATTTTCTCAGTTGTTTGCAGCAAGTCCCTGAAAATCAAGAGTGTGGGATAAACTCTGAGTCAGTTATGCTAACTCCTCAAACGTGCTATGCAGGCGCTGTGTCTATGTACCAGTGCACGCAAGAATCACAGCCCAGCGGCGTAGATCAAATGCAGTACGAACCAATGATGGCAAGTCAACAAGTATTGTTGAACAAGGTATGGTAGAGTGCTGTTATATTGCTTTCACTTTGAATCAGTTTTTTGGATGACTTGTGGGATGCTGAGTTTGTTGCAACTGAATCACTGAGTTTGAAACTGATGGCTTAGCAGTGAGTGAATGTTCCTGCTTCATTTGCTCATTAGATTGAGCAAAGTTGCATTTGGTCATGTCCTTATGTACAAGTGGCCACATCCTGGTAGCTTTCAGAATTGTCACCTCTTTCTGGCAGTATTATACTCAAAGAACACAGTGAGACAACTAGTTTACTGTACTGACTAGAAATTTTCCCAGTACAAGGTAGGAGCAAAGGGAAAGCAGGCTGGTCAGAATCTTAGAATTTCCTTATGTGAGTTTTGTAGAGGAATGGAATGATGTCAGTGCTACTGCATGGCAGATTTATTTTCATGAAATATGTTTTAAGGTTCCAGAAAAATCTCTAGTTTTTAAAATGTTACAATGGTCTCTTGCTACTCAGATTCTTAGAAGATTTTTAGGATTGTTTTAAGTATCAGATTGTAACATCACATAATTTGCCTGAAATATTATGAACTATTGCATTTATACACATGACAATACTGCAGAAATATTTTCATAACACGGCTGTAAACAAAGGTCAGCTTGTTCCTTAAGCTTCTGTTCAAATTGCATCTGCTGAAAACAAAAGAGAAGGAAAGAATTATATCCACAGTAGAGAAGTTGAGCCTTTTTCACATTGTGCTAAGGAGAATGCACAACAAAAGCAGTAGAAAATGGAGGAGCTCTACCACAAACTGCAGTTTTTAGCACACTTCTTCATAGTTAGAATTAACTTAGAAATAAAAGCTTCAATTACTCAGGGAACTCCTAATTTAAAATAGTGTGTTGAAGTACTTTAAATTGTACCATTTATTTCTATTAATGCTGCTCAAGTACAGAGGTGCAATTCTCCCCCACACACACCCGAAGAGTTTATATTCTAAAGTACTGATCCTACAAATGCTTATGCACRTGCATAAGCATTTACAGAATTAAAGTATTAATTGGCATTTAACCTACACAAGACAGAGGTGAGGAATGCAAGCAGAACACATACAGTTTTTTGRTATGTATAATTACAAATACGAAACAAATCCTTTTTTGAAACTGTTTTACTGGTGGAAAAAATAAAATTGCACAATTACAAAAGTTCAGTATAATACAGTTCAGCAAGATGACTAGCTTCTGCCTGAGTGTCCAAGGACTGAAATAGCATGAAGTTACTTTGGCAAAGTACAGTGAGGAAGCTTGCACAGCACTTGGCTGTACTGTGCCTGGCTGTGGTCAGTGCTATTAATCCTTCAGAGTCCTTGATAATAGGGTTGAAAAGCATTTCCAGGGTCAGCCAAGTTCATCCCTGTTATAGTGCAGAATTGTTCTTTGCACAAGATCTGTACTGGTGTAGCTCATCTGTTTTGAACTGCAAGCACCTAAGTTAATGCATTTTCTACTTTTTAATGGTTGATTTAAAATAAATTATTTTGTTGTTATGCTGCCTTAATCACTTTTGTTATGCCCACTTTGTTACCTTTTCTCAATTACTTTTTCTTCTCATCTATCTGTAAAAAGGCTAACTAAAACAGCATCTCTACATGCAATAAATGAATAAATTAATTTAATTACTTTGTTCTTACTAGAATGTTGTGCTGCAGTAGTAATGTTGCTTTTATCATGGTTGTCAGAAACAATGAACGAAGGTCACTTGTGAAAAATTACCTTTCCTTAAACCATTTGAAGGCACATTCAGCTCCTTCCGCTATGGTTTGCCCATGCGGTATGCATCTGAATAGCGTTGCACGAGGAGAAGCCTGGTACAGAACTGATGTTACGTTTGTCATGTTAGCTCTCTTTCATCTCTGAAGAGCAAACTGCTGAATATTTGTCCAAAGGCACTTAAAAGAACAGCACATTTCTTCATGACATAAGGAAGGATTTTCCCACCTGTCCTTTTTGTAAGAGTAATCATAGATAGCTGATAGCTATCTTCAAGTCCTTGCAGGTCTGAAACCTATTTATGCAAAATGGGGGGAGCATTGGGGAAGGAAGAGACTACTTGTTCCTAGACCAAACAGCACTGACTTTTGCAGCCCACACTGCTACAAACTGTTCACATGATTTTACAAAAAGTCTCTTGTACCAGACTGTACCCCGTTTTGAACTGTAGTTGCACCTGCCAGTTAACATTTATATAGATTCAGGACAAAGTAAGGCACCAGTGTAAACCAGTGTAAATAACATTATATTTAAGTCTTTTAATCTAGAAACTTGTTTTCATTTTACCCAGAAATGTCATTGCTCCAAGGAAAGATAACCCTGTGTTTGTATATACTTTTAGTACTGAGATTGTATTTAGTCTTGTATCAGAGGAGTTAGGGAAATTTAAAATATGTGAACCCGAAGGAACTAGTAAGTCAAAAGTATAGTCACCGCACTTGAAGTTGTAATCTTGTAAAATACCTTCTATGCCAAAGCCTAAGTGGTAGACAGTATACATTTGTTTATTGTAAATAGAGAGAATGTACCACTATTTACAGTAATAAAATTATCAAGGTTTGATTTCTATTAAGGATGTGACTAAGTAAATCAAATATTACTGTTCTGAGCCTCCATTCCCACAGCCAAACCAAAGCAGAGCATTCTTTGACTGGATTTAGCATCCCGACATCCCAATCAGTTAGAGGTTAGAGTCTGGTTAGAGGACAGGCGTCTGTAACAGGAGTCATAATTCCCATCCTTTTATCATCCTTCCAACCCCAGTTGGTTTCCATGTGAAAAGACGGAGGGCCCATTGTTATTATCTGCCTTGACCTTCTGCCTAACTTGTAACTCATCTGTCTTACCTAAACTAATTCCTATTGAACTTGTGCGTCTGTGGTAGGACAACAGCCAGTGTTGGCTAAATATATTTTCAGAGATGGAGGGAGTAGAAAGGCCTTTGATAAATTGGTTGTTTGTTTAAGATCAGTGTTCCTTTAATAAACAGGAGAAAAACTTCTCCAGTTACTAGAGTCTGCAGAGAACTTTGTTATAAATTTTAGTGAGTGTGCTCATCTTATTAATGAAGAATACTGAAATAAGCTAGTTCTGAAGGAGGAGTTGTCAGAAGTTACCCTAGCTTGTGTTATCCTATCTATCTTTAAAAGTATATGACATCTTTAGATTAAAAGCATATAATTCACATCACTATAGTCTAGTTATTAAAAACTTGGAAGAAAAATAACTGTGTTCAGTTAAAGTCAAATTTCAAAGATCTGGCTAGCAGGAAAAAAAAAAAAAAAAAAACACAGTTTCCAACCGCCAGCATAGTTTGGCAGATGGATGAATGAATATATAATATATGTTTTAAGGAAGAATCTTGAATGAGTGAGTGAATACTTCCGATACAAACTGCTCCCAAAGAGATGATGGAGATGTTTAAAATGTTTTGTTTTATTTTCTTTGCATGACTGAGTGGAGTATTTTGTAGGTAATGCAAGTTTTTCATAGCATGACAGGAAGCATTACATCAGTTGATTAAAATAATCCTATGAACAATTATGTCAAGACTGATGAAAGCCATTCATTGCTCTTACTTGGCTTTGTCAATATGAAGATCAAAAAAAGCCCACCCTAAGACAGCTCAGCCTGTGGATAAAGTGCAGTCACTTCAGTGTACAAAGAGGGCTGAACGTGCCTTCCTGGAAGAACTGTGAAGTCTGGATCCCTTTGCAGACATTAAAATATGCAAATAGGTGGCTTTTAAAATGGAACAACTGGAGAAGGAAATAGGAAGTATTCAGACTGTACTTTCTACAAATGAAAACTGTACTATATTTTAGATTCTGACTACATAATGCTGCTTTCATTAGCTATAAGTAGAATTACCACTGACTTTAACAAGGGTAGGTTTCAGTGGTCATTCAGACTTCACCTTAAATCAATTAACTTTGCATCATTCGTCATCTTCAAAAATATATATGTATAGCTTTAAAGCTGTTCATTATGTTTGAAGATGATCTCATCCAATCTGTGTATTTAAGAGGATTTTTAAAAACTTTTAAATTAATCAATTGCCCATACTAACCTTTTATATTGTCTTTTTTCCCCCAGTTCCAAAACGGTTTCAATGGAGGAAATGTAAATGAAGCATATCCCTCTCAGTTAGATGTGATCAGTAATACACAGACTGCCACACATCTTCAGCCTCTTCATCATCCGACAGAACCCAGATCCTTCTCAGATTTGACATCTAGTGGATTTATATAATTCAGATCCAGAGTTCCATCTGTGATTTTGTCTGGGCATCAGGTTGCTCCAAGGAAAAGCTTGATAAGTCCACCTTTGAACATTGGGCTGTAACAGCTAAATTACTTATTGAGAAGTTGAGGTTGGTTGCACTATATATACTGGTAGGATATGTAATCCAAGACCTAATTTTTTAGGGTGACAGGTGGAATGAAAACTTTTTGACTAAAAGTATGCATGTGCTGTTTTCCATCAGACTGACTGTGTCATTGCAGTATGGATTGCATATGTACTACATACTATGTCATGCTGCACAACATAAGATAAGGCAAATGGTTTTGTTGTTTAGAAAAATAATTGGGCACTTTACAAATAGCATCAATGGCACAAGGAAGAGGATTTCACACTTGGATTAATTATTTCCAGACTTTATTTTAAAAAAAAATTATTAAAAAGCTCTGAAATCATAAGAATCAAAAGCACTTAATTTTACTGTGTACTAAGCTCTTTAATCACTTATATTTAAATCCTTTTGTTTTAAGTCTCCATTTCTAGCACTTTAATAGAAGGCTTAACACAAGGATATGATATGCAACTTCAGGTTTTCTATGAAACAGATCCCTTGCATTCCTGCTTATATTGTCAACCTTAAGTGCCTCACAATTTAGCCACCTTCTTTCTGAAGGGAGCTTATTTTAGAAAAACTTACCATTAATGTCATCTGTATTATGTGAACTTTTATCTAACATCTACAGTGCTACTGGCTGTATCTTTTTTTCCTAAAGATAGTTTGTTAGAGTTTGACTTTATCTGTGGATTTGTTACACTATTATCTGGAGTTTTTAATGTTCTGAATTTAGTTCAGCTAAGGAGTTTTGGTTTATTCTGTACTGCTTTTCTGCTTTCTTCAGGTAATACAGGGTATATTAAAAAAGCAGATTTTGCTGGGGAGGAGGAACAGTTCCTCAGGATTAATTTTAGGTTATTAATGCTGAAAAACATGTGCCTTATCTTGTGTTAAAACACTCATAATGTTCTCTAGAAATAATACGAGGCTGCTCTATGCAAATCGTTTCATTAAAATGGATATTGAAAAGGATTGCATTTTAAATAAGGGGAAAAGGAGTCTCAATGGCAAATAGTATTGAGGTTTACTTTTGTACAAAAAAAAATTTGACACTGAGTCACATTTTGATTGGCTGCAGTTTTTAATGGTCATGGTAGGGACAGAGTCCATCCTTGTTAAATATTATTCCTAGCAAATTGCACTGCAAAGGACAGAGAAGCTATTCTTTTTATGTATGTGGATCCACTTTAAAAGCTTTGTGCAAAATATGAAATTTAAAAAAAATAGTTCATTAGAGAAATTCTCTGTGTAATAAGAGGATTTTTGTAGTTTTTATTTTCGGGAAAATCCCATCCGCAAAACATTCTGTTTTGTTTTTTTTTATCTGAGAGGGTTGTTAGAATTGTAGACACCAATGTTTGGTGCAAAATAATAGTCTATGTGAAAAATATAGAAATGTGTATATGTTCAAAATATTTCATACTCTTGTGTGCTGTATAGTACATATAAAATGTCTTTGTAAAATATTTTAAACCAGTTAATGCTAAAGTGTTAGATCATTATATGTTAAGAACAATTTTATTGCATTTGTTATATATAATATAAAATGGCAATGTAGCCAGTTTGTTTAAAACAGAGGCAAAAGTAAATCAGCTCCCTCCAGACAGTTGTTAATATTGTTTGATACATGGACAATCACTTAAAATTGGAATTCTTTCTTATTTGAAAAATGCTTTCTGTGAGGAAGAATGCATCTTCTTCCATTCTGTGATATACTATGCTAGGCCAAATTTCCAATTCAGTTAAAACTTTTGAGGTGAATGATTTCAGCAGTTCTTTTAAGTGAAATTACCATATGTGAAAGGGACATTAAGGAAGCAATTACTATTCAGGAAAGCCCATAAAGAAATTGTGGGTTGTAATACAAGTTTACTTGTATTAACCTTGTAATACAAGGTTACTTTCTTCAGCGTTTCAGATTTTGTTTTCAGTACAAGACATCACTGAAAGATTTAATTAATATCATTTGAATTAATTTGTCATCCTAACACGTTTTAGTTAAAGTCTTGTTTTAAAGCAATATCTGAAACGTCTTCCATATCTAGGTAGTGTGCCATGTATGAATTTTAACTTGAAAATTAGAAAAACGCTGTAAAACTGAAAGGTTCAAAGGGATAATGTATGTTTTACATCTCACAAACCAGTATATACCCTTTTTTATGAGTTTAGTTAAACCAAATACATGTTGTTCTATCACTAAGTGCCAAGGATGCAGTACTATAACTGTGCTGCCCTATTTACTGTAAACAAATTAGTTGTTTAATTGCATAATATCAGCTTATTTTGTGCATTACCTTATCTGTACAACATTGACTGTATTAGTGCACTCTTGATCTGCACCAAATTGTACCTAAAGTGCACAAATGTTTCTAAATTGGATCTCTATTAGCCCTTCAGGTCTCTTATAAGTAAGATATAACCCAGTGTTAATCAGTATTACTGTCCATTTTTGTACAAGTTTTCATAGCTTGTTTTTCTTTTCAGTTCTTTTCTTTAATTTGCTATGCCTGAACATACCATGCAATACATTTATTGTGTTAAGGTATGGTTTTGTAGTGCTCTTGCTGATCTTCAATAAAGTTTGTAAGACATAATGTATGGTAATAAAATATTCACTTGAATGTAGCTGAAATGTGTGTTCTCTTACTGCATAAATGTTTGATTTCAGCAGTATACAAAGGGATACGTTATCATACAGTTGCTAATATCTTTTGAGAGCTCATCATCTAATAGTTTATGAAACTGCTGTTACTTACATTGCTGTGGACTTTGCACTTCTCTGAATGCTAGATGCAAATACAATGTATATAATTTAGAGTGTGAATGTGTATTCATCCAGGGACTGAGTATTTTCATTTTATACTTGCATGAAAATGAGTTATTAATAAACATTGTAAATAGTAATCCACAAGTAGCAGTTGGATTCAGTAAACAGCCTGCTCCCAAGAAACTTGAGTTTAGACAGCCCAAAATTTGTCATGGGTAATGAATTTCTTTGAATAAGGCCACACTTCCAAATGGAAAATAGACATAATTTCATAAAGTATTTGCTCTTGGAGGAGCGTAGGAATCAGTATTTCTCCTGAGTATATGCAAACTGACCAATGCTCATTTAAAAATAGGAGAGATGTTGGAAAACTAAATATTAAGTAAGTGAACTCTTGGTGTTCTACTTACTTGACAGCATACATTTCTCAGTATTTCTATAACTTACTTTCCATAGCTCTGCTCTGAATTAGAAGACTTGACCCTGCTGTTTGTGTCATGTATTCAGCTCATTTTTAAATGGCATTTCCCTGGCAGAGGAAAGCTTGAATGATATATGAGAACAACATGTATACTATCTATTATATAAAGGAATATGCTACATTAATAGACAAGAGTCTGTTCTGTTCTGCAGTACAACTAATTAAATATGAGAATTGATTCCCTAATATTTATATCATGTGCCTTGATACTGTGCATTTGATTCATCAGCATTTTGAAAGCTTTGCTAAGTTTGTCATAAATTATTTGTCTAAAAGTCTCCCTAAAGCTTCCTGATACGTTATCTCAGACATGCAGGACAGCTACTGAAATTAATTTTAAAAAGCAGGCTGTTTTAATTAGAAGTAAAGGTGATGTATGCTCACCTGCTCTACCTGCTAAGCTTCCCAATGTAGGTTCATTGTGGTGCCTCAGAACTTGTCATGTAACCATTTTCCCCCTAGCTGCCCTTATATCTTGTCCCCCACAATTCAGCTTTCTTCTGATTTGCCCAACCTTTTCATTCCCACTAAGGAAAGAAAGTACTTAAAAGGACTTAGATCCATGCAGATTTTTAACATCATCTTACATTTCAAAAGAACAGTTCAAMAGCTTGGTTTTTACTTCCATAACAAAAATTGTTTTCTTTGCCACCACTCTTTATGCAGTCTTGTATGTGCCATGCAAAACATTCATGTCAAAGCTCTGCAGTTTGAAAAGTGGTCACCTAAAATGATTTTTTCAGGTCTGAACTTAATTTTTGGTCTCTAGGTCTGTGGCTTTGCATTTAGTTGTATAAACATATGTTCCAGTGCTGCCAGACTACTGTGCAACACGAGTTCCTGAAGAACTGCATTTCTGATTATGAACCATTTCCCCAGTGCCTAACAAATTTCATCAAAAAGCTTTTATATTCATTGCTTAGTGAAAAATAAGTTCATAGTTGAATAGTATTGAGGCTGGAATAGATTTCTGCATGGGCCCTGCTAAAAAGTGTACACAGAGATAAGCATTTTCTATTTTGAGATCTGTAGCTGTCCAYTGGTAATCTATTTTCTGTGTTTATTACTATTTACTTTTATAAATAGTGATTTTAATAAGTTAGCAAAATAATTTACTTGGTTTCTAATTACAGATACTACTGTTTATTGTGTGCTATATTAACTTGGCATGATGTTGTTATTTTAAAATCAGTAGTAGGGCTAAATCAAATGCTTCACTGTAATCCCCTATGCAGTTTACTAAACTTATGATAGTTCTTTGGTTTAGTGACATGATGGACCAGTTAGCTGGTATCAAATATGCTGTTATCTTGTAATATATTAAGACATTTCTGTGTTATCCAGAATTGGTGCTAGGCTATCAACTCAGTATCTAGGTCCCTCTGTTTGTCATCCCATTTACCCTCCTTGCATAGCACAAAAAACAAGCTAAGACACAAGAGGAGTAATTCAGTAAGGCTGCAAATCTATTAAGTAACATCTGGAATTAATCAGGCAATAATATATGTAACACAAGCCAACCTTCTTATAGTCTGTTCTGTTTGTTAAAGGGATGCCTTCAGGCCGCACGACAACCTGTTCCCAGAAACATAAGACCTCACTGTCTAATTTTGTGTGAAGGAGGGAGATCCTTTCTTCTATAGCAAGCCATTTTCTTTATGACTTATGGAATTCACTTCTAATTCAACACGAAGGCTAACTACCGTGCTGATTCCTAACCTGCATTAGTCTACTGCATCATAAGCTCAGGCAATCTATTGATAGAAGTCATCATCTAGCCTGATGCTCTGGAGGCTTTCCCAAATAGCTCTTTTGGAGATGCATTTTCTTAGTGACGAACCATGTTTCATGCTCAAACAATTTAACCACAAACCAAATTACTCTCACGTGAGTTTTGTCCACMTATGTAAGGTCTCTTCTGGCTTTTAGGTTAGCTTAAAGTTGCTATCTAGAATAAGAACCTAATTCCACCCTTAATATTTTATTCTCTCCTTTGACTAGGTCCACAAATTACTTATTATTGCCTTCTCCCCTTCCTGTCCAAATTCACGCTCATAAGAATCCTTCCCTTCAAGCTGACACTTCTAGTGCCAAGTAGGTAACATTACATCAAAACAGCTTCAGACTTCCGGAATACAAGTTGGCTTCTAGAACTAATCATGAAAGTCCATCCTATACTCCACATAATCTGAACATTTAATGATTTCCAGCATGGACTGTGTTTTCCCCTTTGTTTCTGTTGCTCCAGGGAGCACCATTTGCTTTGATTAGTCACCAGGATGTCTGAGCCAGCTCTCCAGATAAACAAGTATCCATTCTTCCTCTCAAGGAAGTTCTGGTGTGTTGATTTGGTGGTGGGCCTAGGTTTTATAAATCCTCTGTCGCTTAAAGTTGGTCTTCATAATGAGTAGGATCATTATTGTCAGGCATCTGCAGCCAAGTGCAAAATACCTAAAGATGCAACCAGAGATGTGAAATTAAAGATGTGATCAGTCTGTTGGATAATGAGAAGGATTCTTCTTCAATAACCTTCCTAGTCAAGTTCCAGCAGGCCTTTTTTTTAATTATTAAATAAAGCTAGATATAATCTAGTTTCCAAACTAGTCAGCCTCTGAGGAAGGGAGAGGTTCCTCAACATTAAAGTCACTGTGTTTCTCATAACTYATGATGAAGCCAACAGGCTCTTATCTTCTCTTGAATCCAGCCTGCCTGCAAATAAAAGTGCAAGCAATGTTCCTAAATGACTAACTCCACCCAGTTTTTCACACAAATGTAGAGATTGCGCATGCATGTCTGTGTCCAAGGCCCATACGGATGAGTGTGTGAGATAAATTTCCTTATAAGAATCAGAAGAGGAAGCCTGAGGAATACTAACAGTAACTGGAATCCTTAACACTGTATACAAACAATAATATTTAATATAACAATTCCACCTGTATTTACAGCAAGACAAGGAAGACAAGAGAAATCTGTTCAAATTTTTCCATGTTCACTGACTGTGAGCATGAAGACTTCCCTCTTAACATGGAATAGTGGGTATCTTCCCTGGTAGATGGTATGAGCTAGAGAAACTTGGTTCCTTGCTAATAAAAGAAAAGTCTAAATTAGAAGTAACTGTACTGAATTTACTTTGTAAGACTATTCAGTGAAGGTTAATGAAGCAGGGAAATGCAGAAAGAATAGTCTCACCCATAATGTACTTGAAAGATGTCTCAGGGTAATTGTATTTTTTTCCTGCTTCTAACTCATGTGGTGAGATCCATAAGTTTTTTGTTTTTTTTTTGGGGGGGGGGTTTATAGCCAAAATTTAAATCTTCAAAGTCTCTGCTCAGCTGCCAACTACCTTAATTCATCCATAACCGCTAAGTTCCTGGCAGCACTGAGCTACTTGGCTACTAAGCCCTCGAGAAGTTGCATACCAGGTGTTTCCTGCATCTCTGTGGGGCCCAAATCAGTAAGTGGTTTCAGAACAAACTGAACAGTTTTATCCAACAGAAAGCAGCCAGCAAGAAAGTCTTCTCTCAAAATGAACTGACAAACAAAAGACACAGGTTCAGCTCCCTCCTCTACCTTGTTTGGAGTTAGCATGTGAAATCGAGATATCCAAACTGGTTTATAGGATATTCTGAAATGAAGGAATCTCTCCTGTTGAAATTGTTCCACTTTGAACAAATAGTTCATGAATAACAGAGAGAAAGATGTACCCTGTAGTCCGGTAGCTAGCACGTTCATTTGGAACTGGATTCTTCAGCAGGAGGTGCTTAGTGCCCAGGGCAGTCTGTGGCCCAGTGATTAGGACGCTCATTCAGCTCTTTACCAACACCATCCTTTTCGTCCTCTTAAGGAGAGAAGTCATCAGTTCTGGATGGAGGCTTTAATGTTAAAAGAGGACCTGGCCTTCATACTTAGTTTTATGTCTATAGTAAATGAAGGATGTCAGTAGCTAAGATATGCTATAGATTGATCCTATCAGAGAGGTTATTCCATTTGATTTTAGCTATCCATACCATCTACATGTTTTTACAGCACAGGGTTTCCAAGTTCTCATCAACATTATAATCATCAGTGTGCCTGAGACCTGTTTCTACAAAAGCTGCAAATTGCTGTTTAAAGCTATAAATGGAACTGTAGGGAAGAGGAGAACGATTTAGCAGTAGAGCTTCAAATGCAATTCTAAGAGCTGGTCAGGGCATCACAGCAGCACCAATCACCGTGAAGTATAGAGCAGTCCTTTGCTTGCAGAAGCTGCTTACTCTCTAAAGTTACTGGACAAAATAGTACAGTGCTGGTGAGTCTGTGATGGGTGGTGGTAGTGTTGTGTAACACATGCACGTGCACAGAACAGCCTGTAATCATGAAGCACAATATGCCAAAGAATGTTTTAATCCCACTGCCGTCTAGACCTTCAAAAGCTAGCAATAGCTTATTCAATATATAAGAAGCATCCATATTAAACTTCAGATCTGGACTTAGAGTCAGTACAGTCAGTAAATTTTTATATACTTAGCTTTATGGCTCAAGCCTACTTGCAGTCTCTCAATAGTTCTTAAAAAATAAACAAAAGGAAATTCTCAGGAAAAGAAAAGTTTTGCTAACTTAAATTTTAATATCACTAGGTAAAATAACGATGGCAGAAACTACAGAATACAGCAAGAATACAGCAAGAATATTGTAGTTAAGCAGCAGAAATATGGAAATGATCAGTTAAAAGAATATAGATAAAGCTCATTAACATGCTTCTAAAGTCATGTTTTCCCCTCAAATGTAGTTGAGTGAAGAGTCACATTCAGCAAGTTGGTTCCCTTCCCTCAAAGTTTTGCAGACATCTAAAAATAGCATTTAAAATGTTTCTTGCTAAAGATGAGAAAGAAGCAGATCTTCTGATTCAGCTGTAATTTCAAAATCTGTAGGAGTTCAAGGTGGTTTGAAGTCAGCATGTCAGTTCCTCTCTAATGATAACAGTGAAACATGCAGCAAAAGATCCAGATTTGAGTGGATGCACCTCTGGAACATTTTTCAATGCCTTTATTTATTTTTAAAAGTAGGGTATTTGTGTCTTAATGGACACATTTGCCTAACTAYTCTAGGGATCCACACAAATCTTGTATAGAACCTGCTCCAATAGATGCTAACAGAATAAGGACAATTTAAGCCTATCATTTAGATGCTACAAATGCTGTTTGTAGCCTCTGTTGCTTCCTAATTAAGACAGCTGAAGAGCTTCTGCAGAAAAGRCCACAGTATGAAACAGATTTTGCCTGTTCAGATCACCTTGGCAGGTAGCTTCCACATGGCAGAGACAAGCAGGGAGTTTCGATAGCCTGGGGAGGCTTTGTAGCAAGAATAGTTGCTTCATGGCAGGAGCAATAGTTTGTTTCCCCGGGGAACAAGGTAGCCCCGCTCCTGCGTGGTGTTTCACACCCGCTGAAGTTGCTGACAGTAAATGCTAAGACCTAATATGTCTCAGAAGTGCTGCCAAGGCTTTTAACTCCTTCAGGGACACTGCAGGGGAGTCCTTATCACTTGGTGAGGCTCCTGCCGCAGAAGCTGGAGCTGGCTGTGAGGTCTTAGACCAAACTTGTCTGAGACAACCGCTGAGAAACTGGTGACTCCCTTTACACAACAGCCTAGTGGTTGTAGTACAACCTGTCTGCCAGGACTTGACTGGCAGCAAGAAGGACTGCATTCAATTGTAAAGCATCACCACAAACACACCAGCCACAAACACTCCCACCCAGAAACTCAGAATAACTCATCTGAAGTTCTTGATGCTCAGAAGGAGCTGACGTCCCCGCTTGCAAACACGTATCACTTGGCTTAACAGTTTGGGGGTGGGGGGGTTAAGGGGGAAAAACAAAATTCCAACAAGGTAGGTAAATAGGATGATTTATAACACCTAATGCCTAAAGCAAACACAGAACTATTTTGGAGTCTGTTTTCCTCTGACAAGACAACTGCTGGGTCAGCCCTTGTCCCCTTTGCAATATCACTTAATTAGCAGCCCTGAATTGGTAAAACCTGCTGGGTAGCAAGACTCAATTGGAACAGCTGCTAAGTTGTTTGTGTGATCTGCTCTTTTTAGCTTTGCTGCACATTATTGCTAGCTGCTCCTTGCTGCTGCTTACTCTGCCATCTGTGGCTTGCTCTGCCAGCTGCTCTCTTTGCCGCAGTGGTTTGGCGAATGGTTGCTACCACTGTGATTCAGAGCAAGAGTGCAGATAACACTGGAAATTAACACAGACATCTAGCATGCAGGCTTATGTATGTTAGCTTAAACAGCTTTTCCTATTTTGCAGCATACAGGGAATTTTTATATAATAGTCCTTTATTCATTTATTTCATGCAACCTTGAGTCAATTCTCCTGCCCTGGAGGAACCAAGCCACTGCCAGCAATGAGAGGTAGGAAGCAATTCCTCAGCTAAGATAAACAGATCCAGCCAGGTATTACAGCCCACTCATGTTCCCTCCTCGCTCTCCACTTCAGAGGACTAGAGCTTCCACATACTGCTTCCACCCACTGCCTCTTTGAAACTTTTTATAACTTCCTAGTTGTAACCCAGAATTTGAGAAACTCTACCTTCAAAATAGCCTGCAACAAATAACGAAGGACCTCCTTCCATCCCTCATGAGCCAGGAGCTGACCTTTCATTCATTCACTGTATTATATTTTTAGTAGTGTAATTTCAGATACAATTACCTACACTCAACTTCTTAAATCATGCATGAAATGCTTTTTCAGAGCCACATTAACGACTAGCTACTCAGCTTGCTGAAATTAGAAACCAGATATGTTGTTTTATTTACAATATAAAATCAGACTGTGGTTTTGGTGTAGATTGCTGTAATAAAGAGGAAAGGTCCCTTTGGTGTTCTTTAATTTATGACACACTGTAAAATGTCCAGGCACATTTTGCCTAATAGCAGAAGGAGGAAAAATAGTAACTCTTGGCTGGAGGTTAAAAGTGTCTCACCCACCATTAGTGTATCTTGAGATCCTGCATATTTGGGAGCAAATTAGCTAGTTATCAGCTTCTGGGATCATGCTCATTTGTAACCATATAGCAGGCTCTGTGGCTTTTAGAATTTTTAGATTTTTTTGTTTCTGGCTAAATAAAATCTTTCGTATCAGATGAATATCAGTACAGTGCCATTAAGATCACACTAAAGAAATCTTTAGGCCAGCCAGCTTTTTTGGCCTTGGAGGATAAACTGCATCCTCTTCTGATTTTTGTGATTCTTAATGTCCCAAAGCCTGCTTTTTAGGCACACTAGAAGCTAAAAATAGTCAAGCACTGTGAGTTGCAAATATATTGTGCTCATTACCCTGATCATGTAAAGTCTTGTCATCGTTCTTCTGAGTGTTTCCTGGTGAGCTGCATAAACAAGCTCTGACCTATGGCTTTCCATAGCTTGTGATCAGACTGTTTAATCTCTGTTTATCAGTCAGCAACCTAGCAATTATTACTACTAGCAATTACTATTTCACAGCAAAGCCCTCAGTAGAAGTACATCACCTGATTAATTTTAATCCACTGTATCAGTAAACAGAAATAATACTAGTGAATCACAGAATGCTGCAGAAACCTCTTGCATCATCTCTCTCCACTCACTGACACAACAGGATTCCTCGCCGCTGTACAAAGCTCTGTCTGTCTGACGGTGGTGGCTGTGGTGAGTCCTCGTTCACTTGAGAGAGTGGTCAGGCTGTACAAGTTCTCCTGGAAAAATGACTTCTCTTAATTCACCCTGTCATTTCCTACTCTTCATTTTTTTTCCTGCTAGCCTCTTTATTTAGTTGTCTAGTGACATTGTATCCCAGATAGCCACACAACAGAATATTCATTGACTTTTATCCTTAATCATTTTGTAGCTGAACAGTATGTAGTCAGTGACTGACACTTCCATGCTATTTCTCAGCAAAATCATTAGTATGAAGAAACGAGTTAAAAGAAATAGGACAACCCGGGGAAAAGAGCGAGTAACCAGCTAAGGTTTTTTCTTGAAAAGAAGGCAGGTTCTTCAAAAAAATACCTCAGCCCTTACAACATTAATCTATTTTTATTGTTACTTCCAAAATCCTTTCATTTTAGCAAGCTCTTCTTCTGAAACTGAACACAGTCCACCCCTTCAGTGCTCAACAAAGAGACGTTAGTTGAATCGATTGTTCATAGTGTTAGAGACATACACATATGGGAAAATCTCTTGCCTCTTTCTCCATATGAGGAAATTTTTTATGCATGCCAGATTTGTATCGGTTTGGTTTTGCTGAAAATTATGTTGCAAACTCGTATCAGATTTCCCATGCTGTGTCTCTTTCTCCATCACCATCTAAGAAATCTTTTTCTTCATACTTTGCCAATATAAAAGTGTACTCAGAGAAACTTAGCTAAGCGCTAGTTAAAAGGGTGATGGTCTGCATTTCCCAAATAATAAAAATAAAAAGTAAAGGGAGAATTGTTCTGATAGAAGAGGATGCATTGGGGAGTTTTAGGATGAAATTGTGAAAGAGGGATAGACCAAAATATTAAGGGGAGTTGGGGGAATATTAACAGACCCAGTGATGTCCCCTTGGGGAATAGTTAGTGGTGCCATTGTGTGGAGCACTCAGACCTAGCCTGGCAAGCCTGTGCTATGGGAACAAACTGTACGACCTAATGGATTTCGCCCATCTTTAATTCATGACTCTGCTTAGTCATGACTAGACTGGAGCCTTTCAATCTATGGGAAAAACATGTGTGCACAGACCATGGGTGGATGCTTGCCTGCATGTTTTTAAAGAGCTCCTACTTGCCTGCCAAATTTCTTTTTGGTTTTACATACTTTTTAAAGTCATACAAAACCTTTGGAAGTGACTCACCCAAAGGTTAGAAAAGCAATCCAGAAAAATTGGAAAGGGAAGGTGTTTACTCCCTAGCTGACAGCCTTTGTATGTCATCTCAGCCAGCAGTGGGTGTTTACAGCTATCATCAGTTGCTCTCAGAGCAGCTGAACATGTATCTTCCTTTGTTCATGATACTGTTTTATCTCATAGAACTTGACAAAGCAGCAGCATAAGTAATCTGAGATCCTTCACAAAAATTGCATGTAAATCCTATAGTTGCTGCTTCTAAATATTTCTGGCAATGTTGTATGGAATCCTTTTGGTCTACGAAAAACAAAAATTTCACAGCATAGATCTACTCCCTGCCTTTCTGTCCTCCCCTCCACTCCTGCCTGCGTCCTCACCCTGACAGTTCTTCCATACCCGGAGGCCCAGTCACAATGGATTTAGCTCAGTCTGCAAAGTAGGAAAATTAGCTTGTCAAAAGGTGACAAGTGAGTTTAAAAGTGGCCTACCTTACTTAAAATCTATATGCCTCAGGAAAGAGATCACTCCTGCCTATCCATGTAGAAAAATACAGACTGTGTTTGTAAAAATAACTGTGCTCTCTGCATACACCTAAAACATTTCTGGCAGTCTCTGGCTCTGGGTCTCCTAAGTTCACTCCCATTCTAGAAGTAATGGTTATTAATGGTTATAGCCTTTGAAGCTGGAGACATTTGTCATTCATATCAAACAGAGAAAAGCTCTTATGCCTGTTTTAAAAATGAATATGGAATAAGCTTGGAAAACACAGACTGATTTTTATTTATTTTTTTTTAACTTTAGTTTTCTGATCTATGCTAAACCATTTTTGGCACTGAAGTACAGAAGATGGAAAAATATCACAATAGAACTAGAATAGGGGCTTTTTTCCACATTTCAGTCCTGCCACTGCTCAGCCTGTTAGACATAAGGCCTATACATTTTTCATAAATGATGATATACAATTTGAAGTGGTAGAGGCAGTGGAAAGAATTTTGAACTCTATCTTCTAAGAACCTTTTAAAGATTATATTTTCTAGAGGTAAGGAAATTAACTTTTGTTTACTTTCTTTCTTCTTTTTTTCCTCTCCCTTTTAATAACGCAGCTATTCAGCCTCTCTTTAGTATCTGTATGGTTTCAAAAAATGTAATCACTGCACTTCACTGAGAAATTGAAACCTCTGCTGTATTAGCAATCTACTGACACAGTCTTACTGGTATGCAGCTTTTCCTTCTTGTTCAGTGATAATGTCATCATCCATTTTACTCTTAACTCCGAGGAATGAAGAGCGACTATTCAAAATACTTCCCTGTTGCAAAGGGAAAGGATCTGTTACCGGATGTAATGCYAGATGTAGCTTTCTTCTGTATTTTAGAAAATATCAAGAGTATGACTAAGGATCAAGATCAGCCATTTCATTACTCAGGGTATACATAGTTAGTGTTACACAAATAAATCTTGAAATTCTGAACTCATAAATTCAATCCTCCTACCCACATCAATGAATAACATACTGGAAGATATTCAGGGACCTAAGCATGGTATCTAGTGCCATTCTAGATGCTTTAGGCTATCCAAGACAGCAGTCTCACACCCTTTTGTGGCAGCAGCTGGGAGGCCAGAACAGATAACCTTGGGCATCTCAGATGGCACTAGGTGCTTCCACCCAGCACATGAACCACTGCCACATTGTGGCACCCTCACATTGTTGAGGAACACTTAGGAGGAAAAAAAAGTAGCACAGAACTACATCCCTTTCTTGTTCTGGCATGATCAAGCCCTGGAACTGTTTAGCATGTTAACAGGCAAACAGTTTGAATTACCCACCATTCCACAGACCTGGAAATTAGGAGAGCAAAACTGTGAACTTAGTAACAACATATTTTCCTAATTATCTCTATGTCATAGTCATTTTCTGCTCATATCCAGTTAACATTGGAGTTCTACTGATAAAACTTTACAATTTTATTTGCCTAAGTTATTGAATCACCAAAGTAATTGGAATGCAGAAGCAATTTGCATTTTTACATGCAAGTGTAAATACCGTGAAGCTTATCTCACTAGGAAAGAGAATACAACACTTTTGACCAAATGCAACCACATGACAGTACCTGAATTCTGATCTCTGGTGCTCGGCCTTCCAAATAAAACCATTCTGATTAATTATCTAATACATTCAGCTAGGTTGCATTCTGCTTGTAAATACTCTGTGAACAAAAGCCCTGTCCTGGGAACCGTTCATTCGCTGCTGCCAGTGGCATCTTGCCCGTTACCCTCTCTGAGATGGGGGCTAAGGCAGCCAAACAGAAAGGTTTCCCGTGACGCAGGGTCGGCAGGGTGCCAGGACCACTGGGTGTTACAGCTGTTGTTCCAGRCTGCCTTCGGCGCACATGAAATCCCAATACAGTGAGCGCAGCGCTTCAGTTTGCAACTGCTGGCGCTCAGCTCTGTTTTCTATGGTAATTCTTCTTCCTTCAGGTCTCTGGCCTTGTGAGAGAGGAAGACAATTTCTGAAAGCAATATTTTTGAAGCAAAGTCTTCTCAGCCTGACTGTGATCCCTTAAGCATGTACTTTGCATGTATCTGGGTAGCATCAGCTAGCTGGAACAACACTGGATAATTTTCATCGACAATGCATCCACTTCTCCCATGGAAGCTCTGGCATAACTGCTCCCTCTCACCTCCTGTTTAGGGTTCTAAGGAGTCTTTCCGTTTGCAGCAGGGGTAATGGACTGAAGACGAACTTGCCGACCAGGCCAAAAATTCTGTGGAYGGTTCTGCGCCTTTTTATACGCTAGCTGATCTGCAACTGAAAAACTGACAACTGGGTGAAAAGGCTCACCTAAGGCATATGCACAATGTTAGCCCTCATATAAGCTGTTGTGAAAGATTAAATCATGCAGGATATCTTATCCAAGGGAGGATTTTACTCTAAAAAAATTAAAGTACATGCAGAGAGGTTCCAGGAAGTGTACTGAGAATCTGCAACTCCCCCGTGAAGTGAACAGAGCTTTGGTGCTCCTAGCAGTCATGGAGGTCTGGGTTCATAGGCGGATCAGGCAATTTAATATATACATATAAAATACACATACACAAAGGAACAAAATTCCCACTGAAATCAGCTTGCTGGAGTAGATGCAGTAACAATCACAAATAAAAGTGCTGTCTGTAAAAAGCCCTGATCTTTACAAAACCTTCCTGTCACTTCTTCCAATAAACCTGCTCCTTTTATAGATCTCCTCCTGGCCAAATGTGCATATTGTCAATAAATGAGGTATTTTATTTTTAAGACACATGTAATTTACCTGAAACTTTCAAGTGACTATGAAAAGCTTTTACTTCAAAGGAGTACATAATAATTATCCCACACCCATCAATAATAACTTCAGTCTTTCTCTGAAAAGCAGCAGTACAGCATTTTTCTTTGGCTTTATGCCAAACACAGAGGCATTCATTAAGGCTTTACCACCTTTTGTTTTTTAAACATAGTTTGATTTACCTGAAAAACCAACATGATGTATGCCAGGAAGGTCCTTTATTTAGGGTTTTTTCCTTGAGGTCCTACACACAGAACTTTGAAGCTCAGTGCAACCACTGATCATGTGTGCCAGGCTCTCAGCATAGCAAATCTTTCCTGACATCTGGGTCCCAACAGATGCTAGGTAGGGTAGGGCCTGCAGATCCCTTCTTTAAGATAGCAATGATACATATATGTACATTGTACAATGGTACAAAGATAGCATAACAGTTTGCTTTCATCCCCTACTCAACTGAGTAGTCTTTCTCTATTCTGTTGATTAACATTGCAAAAGCCCCCACCTCTGCTCAGATCTATGCTTATCACTGTTTGTCACATTTATTTGGATTATTCTATCTGCTAAGAGCCACTGACTTAAGCTGAGGAAGAAAGGACTAAGTAGGATGTCACATCTGACAAAGAGTTAGCATAGTTTCAGAAAAGTCTTCCTGTATATACCAAAAAGGGAACTAGAAACGTATGGCCAACTTCCTCTGCCTGCTGCAATGGGAGTGGTGTGCATTGTCCACAAAATGGAATAAACAAGGACAAGAGTATAACAACTCCCGCATCAAATTCATTTTCAGTCCCAGGCTAAAAATAAAATGTAAAGTGGGACAAGTTTTGGGTCCCCATATATTTCATTTTTACTAGACATTTCCTATTTTTTATCTCCTAATAAATATGTCAAAATAGATTCAGAGAAATGTAGMTCATTTTGAAGTACTCCCAGAAGTACTCTGGTCCTTTTTGTCCTGACCGAGGCAGGCTGGGTCAGCCAGAGGAGCCACCAGGCAGCAGCAATAGACAGGCATGGGCGAGTGTGCGTGAGGCCGGACCACATGGGGCAGCAGGAGGAGTTTCAAAAGCGAATAGAAACTGAGTTGCCGAGCACCCTGAGACAGTGGTTATGAAGGCTTTGAGCAGCAAGACTGGGGTCAGGAGTGCTGAGATGCTTGAGCAAGAGATGATTTTGAGCAGTTGCGGCAAGAGAGCACTGGAAAGATGGTGGGACTCTGCAGATGGGGGCTGAAGGCTGCAAGGGAAAGAGCTGGGCTCTGGGGTTGGTGAGACAGTGTCCTCCCATCCTTACATTTATCCCTCCTGGTGCTCAGGTGTGCAGGTATCCCCTCATTGCTGCCTGCCCCATCCACCCTTTTTCTCTTGGAAAAAGTCAGCATAGACCAGCTATGACATATCACTGCTGAAGCCAAAACTGCTTCAGTCTATTGCTAAACTTACCATTTTGCAGGACTGCATAGGGAGCTATCAAATGTCTTTCCAGTAAAATTTGTAACACTAGATCATTTCTATAATAATCCATTATTAATGCCACTTAATGAAAACAGGCAGGAAAAGGGGCCTGAAATGGCACATTAAAGGCCTGAAATGGCATGGTCACTGAGCAGCCCGACACAACTGCTGGAGATGGTGCCCTCGGGTCCGAGCAGGGAAGGTGAGCAGGGCAGCACTGAGGCGGCTACTAGTTCTCCTCTTACTCTCTCTGGAGTGAAATCTGCTGCTGCAAAGTACGCCTCCCCCCATGTTTATGACTAAATCTCAGTGAATATGAGGAACCTGCAGTCCTGGTTGCTCTCTTGTGAGGCACTGAGTCATATAATGGGCTGACCCAAAGCACTGGAGATTACTCTGGTGATAAAATGTAACTCCTTCAGTTCCCCAGTTAAATACTAGGCCCTTTCTTTTAATTAAGGTTAAGTCAAAAGATTGTTTTCATATTCCCCATATGCAGATCTCAACATATGAGACTATTTTACTGAGCGTTTGAAAATTCTTTTGATTTACAGATTCATGGATGAATCAGAATGATCCATGCCAGCTAGTCTGCATGGTCATAACTTAGTACTGTCTTGGCTCATACTGTTAAAAAAAGTGCAACAGAAACAGCAGCAGACTGGAGGGGTGGGGGTCAGCACCAGARTAAGACTCCTAATTTTAGATGTCTACATGGGAGCTTGGTGTCTGTACTCCCATTATAGTCAGCAAAGACCTAGATCTACAGTCAGTGAAGTCTGGAGAATGATTCAGATATTAGTGCCTATTTTAGTGTAAACAGAATGGCTCTCGAATACCACTTGAGGAGGCCTTCTGGGTCACTGAACCTAGCCCTTCACTATTAAAAGAATCTGGTCATATCATCCCTTGCACAAAGTTATCAAGTACCACCGAATTCTTCTGATGGTTAGGAAACATTCTCCATTTTCTGGCCTAATCATGATCTTTCAGCAGTCATTTACCCTTCAAAGCAGGGTATTGTAATACCACTGCCTTGCACTGCACGGAGCCACCATGCATTCTTCATCTAAGCCGTGGAAAATTGTGATATTGACTGTATTTACTTYCACTGCTGTACTTCATACTTTGAACTCTATGCTGGCTAGTGACCACAGTAACCGTGTATGTCACTGTGTGCTGTAGATGATGTTTGCACAGTGATATGACTTGTGTAACTTTATCCTCACCATCATGTCTGTTCTGCCTTTTCTGAAAGTTCCAGCAAATTAGACAAAACCTTGCTCCTGTGTCAAAACACGTTACTTACGTCTCTTGCAAAACATTTGCAAGTTCTGTTCTTTGGGTTTTTGGGTTTTTTTTTTGTCTCTGGAAGTCCTTCTCTAGAAAGAACCTGACATTTACATTTTTAAACCCAGTTATTTGTAAAACCTAGCAAATGTTTGCTGCCTTCATCTATTCTTGAAAATATGAACTTCTGCTAAATTTTTCCTTAACATTGTAAGTAATCAACTTGTAAGAAAAAAAAAAGCACAGGACATGTCCTACAGTATTGATGTTGCAGATCAATATCTCTCTGCAATATAATACAGTATCTCTAACATATGAACAAAGTGAAAGGTTCCAATCAATTTCTCAGTGACTGCTGTAGATAATCAATTGTCAAAATGGAGATTAAAATAAATGGAAGATGACTGAGACAGTTCTGAAACATGACCTCAAAATTTTTACAGTTCTATTCTATTTCACTCTCTTTATGTTTTCATACCTTGAAATATTAGACCAGTTGTTATATTCTTAAAGAAATTATTTGAAGAATGGTTCACAGTCCATTTACTGTTATTCTGTAAAGATGTGATGAAATCAATGTACTCTTCACTGCAGGCATAATATAAAGCAGATGGTTTTTCCTCAAGCAATGAGTACATTAAAATCCAAACTATAATACAATGTATACAGTGCTTCTAGATTAAAGCTCTTGCAWGCCAGATTTGTAGCTTTGATTCTCTCTGATTTTAGCACTTAGTAGGATTTATTTCTGTGATTCAACCCTTGGGCCAAAATGAATCAGCTTTTATCTAGGATGATCATATATTGGCTAAGCCCTGTAGCTTTTCTTTTAATAAACATGTAACTTTAACCTACCATTACATATACATGAAACATCACAAATCAAGCTTGCACACAACACTACGGCCAAACCAGAATCCATTAAAGTTCAAAATGGGGTTCATTTGCAGAATGAATGCTTCTACTGTGTGTCCTTTTCATTTCCCTGATTGCCTTCCAGTCAGCTTTCTTAGATTCATTCTTGCCCAAGGTTAACTTTATTCACTGGCACCAAAGAAGAGCATCTTCAAGCTCCTGTCTTCAGAGTGAAAAGTCGTCATACAAATGCAATTTCAAGCTAGAATTTGACATTGTCATGTTTGCAATGTGACTCTGATTTTTTCTTCTTTTTTGGCAGCATGTGCAGCAACTTTCAAAAAATGTTTATGTATGTATTTGGCTTAATTTCTTAAACCTCTTGGTTTTTCAAGACTTTGGGAGCTTTGCTTGTATTCTGAAAAAAACAAAAATCCTGAATCTTGAGCATTTCCCAGCTTGCCAAAAATGCATTGTGGAGCTCTTGAAAATAGACAAGCAGATCCAGGTCCAGGTCCAGAAAATTCTTTTGCTGATGTTCAAGGAATGCAAAATCTGTCTCTACGGCTCTGGCTTGAGATCTTGCAAGGGACCTCATCAGTTACTTCTCTAGCTCCCCTCTTCTCAGCCTCAGTGCATGCAGTGCAACAGGGACACAGGAACAAGGGGACAGGCTGCAGGTCTCTGCTAGAACATTTCTGGTTTTCTGCAGCACATGTGAAATTCCTGCAGGCCCATATTCAGGTTATACTTGGGGTAGGGGAACAGGCCTCTGCTCTGCAGCAAGCAATCCTTGCCACCAGCCATCTTGCCAGTGATCCTTTGAAAGCAGTCTGTGATCTTTGGGAGTATGGTCTATTTTTGAATGGGAATATATCTACAGAATATGAAGCTAGTGGAGATTAAATAAGGTCCATTCTGCTGTCCAAAAATGTAACTGATTAGTTCCAGGACAATCAGAAGATGATTCTCTCTCACCCAAAATTGCTGTTACATATCTGACTTGACTCAAAGAGGTAAAGGAAGTCTGAACTAATGTATTCCTTTACAATGTCAGTTATGTGCTCCAGTTTCACAAAGTTAGCTCATTAACTCAGCTCTTACCTGAGCAGTCCCACGGGGAAGTTCTCAGTAGCAGAAACAACATCTAGAAAGGGCTGAGCATTTCCAGGCAAAAGCATAGTGGGGAAAAATTTGTTCCAGACAGCCAATCAACTGCATTGATGGCTACATTTTACTTAGGCAAGAGTCCCATGCCTGTTTGCTCAGGTCTGTGCACGCCTTTCCACTGACCATTCCTCCTTTCCCCACAACTTCTGTAAATCTATTTAGATTCACCAAGGGTGCGTTTTCTGTGACTAGAATATCAGCTCCTCAACAAGACAACTTCAAGCACAGTACAACATGGTAAAAGAAACACTACAGTTCATACAAATAAATCAGCTGAGTTTTCCCTCCCCCCATTTTCTCCTACATGCAAAGCAGAGGCCTACCATTTCCCGCAAGTCTTGTAGCTCTGAGGTTTACATTGACTCATAGCACAATCATTTATACTAATAAGGAAAGAAGGCAAAGCTTTCTCTCCAAATTTAATGCTGACTTTTTTTTCTGACTGGTACAAATTCAGAAACAAGCAGTATAAGTTGCTCATTGGGTTTAATTCAGTTATAAAAGAACAACCAACAGAAACGGTACAGAAGGTTAAGATAAAGCAAAGAGCCATCCTACACTTTCCAGTTTCACATTAAGATCATTCGTCAACATGTGACATAAAGCACATTTTCTGCAATCTGTGAAGATACCCAGCAGGTCTGTAGCAGGTCTTTAGCAGGTCTCAACAGGTCAAAACAAAAATATATATTTGAAACAATTTGTAAATTTTACAAATTAATTTAGCATTGCTGAGTGTAATGCAGTCAGATCTCAGGTTGAATAAATTCAGACATTACCACAGCAGGTTTTCCCAAATCTGTCCTCCAGGGGAATATTTCTAGGGGTGAGACATAAGCATACACTGCTGAATGTGCCGAGGCAGTCAGCACAGGCTCTGCCGACAGTGAGAGATTTACTGTTTTGTGGAACTGAAACTGCTGGTTCTTTTCACTTAGTCAGAAAACAGACTTCAGAAGACCTTTATCAAGGACAATAAAAACTTTTGGTTATTACTGACCTGGGTTGCTTCAAACCAGCTATAGAAAGATGAAGGACGCTGTCGCAGTACTTATCTACTGAAACCTTCCAGTCTTTTTTAGCTCTGGATTGAAATATGATCGTTTTTAATCACTGTATTGTTAGAACTTGTTCACCCTGCTACAATTAATGCAGTGAGAATGCATCTGCACAGTAAATTGTTTGATCATTATTACATTTTAAATGGGAGATATAAAATTACTGCATTGCAGAAACTCCCAATTTTTTATTGAAGAACTCATTGTTCTCCATGAGATTAACTATGACTCTCCCATATTTTTGCCAACATTTTCCCCTTCAATTGGAACAGTGTTTTTTTGTGATTGGCAGGAACCCTATTAACCTCCATCAAGCATTTTGCTTCAGTGGGGTACTAACAAATGGACTGAATGACTGACATCTGCCTACAGTAATAAATCCTATGTCTAAAAGCTATTTTAACTAGAAAAGTAAAAAGTATCATCTTCCTAATATATGAGATTCACTTCACAGAAAGAGGATTGTGTTTTGTTTTTTTTAATCTCAGGTTGAAGAAAACATTATGATTATATATTCCAGTCTTGTTTGTCTTTTGTGCTGTGCACAGTTTGTTTTCAAATGAGTCAGAAATATACTCTCTGATGAAATTATCTCTTTAGTATAAACACCTTCTTGTTGCTTCACAGTGATAGAAAATAAATGGTTTTTCTACTTGGAAATTCCAACAACTGTTTAAATCAGTTGAATACTGCTTTCTACAGCTATAAAGGAGTCATTTTTAAAAAGAAAAAAATAACAATAGAGATAAATAAAAAGTATAATGCTCAATATGAAAAGAAAGAGAAGTCATGGAAAACATGCTGGTTACAGGGGTGACTTTTGAGAATGTGATGGTACTATTGCTTATAAGTGGTAGGTCATGATTCTTCTCTCATTTGTACTGAAATAAATCAAAGGTAACAGCTGTGTAATCAAGGGTATTATACAGAGAAAAAAAGTTCCAAGTGATGTTAGCCAATGTTATGCGAGATATATATATGTATGTATATATGTATATAAAGATGTATATCAGCTCCATTATGATTTTGCTGAAAAATGTTCATGAAGTTAATTCTCATTTTATCCCACCATGCAGGAAATGTAATGATTCTGTGGGATAGTAATGGTTTCATTTGGAAATATGCTGTGGTTTAGTGGTGAATTCATTTATGTTTTTTGTTTAAATTTGCTTTTTGTTGTTTTACTGTGTAGTTAAACGTGTATTAGCATTACACTACAGCTTAGTTACGGTGGCTTCTATATTCACAAAAAACAAGAATGAATAAAAATCAAAATAAAATAAAACCATATGCCAAATATGAATGCTTTGAACCTTTGCAGCAACACAGGAAGTGAAACGTGAATACTTTGCTGGGAAAGCATTTGGGGAAAGTACTAAATCTGGGAACTGGCTACATTCTACACTGTATTTGTTTACCAGAACAAATACATAATCACATGAAGTTATGCAATACACTGTAGAGCATTACCTGTGATCCCTTCACAAATAAAAACTTTCAGGAGGGAAACGCCTAACAGAAAAACTGATCAAAAAATCTGCAGCTCCCATCTAAAATCAGCCCTTTCCTCTGGAAACTAGTGCTTCCACCAGAGCTCTAAAGAAAAGAAGTAGTTGTAGCCAGGACTGGGGAATCACATTGGAATTCTGACTGAAACCTTAGAGAAAATTTGGGAAATATTTGGGGAATAATTTGAGGTAGACCAGCCATGGTGTGCAGTGTACAGCCTGAGTCAAGAATGGCTGTGGGAAGGGAGACAAGGAGGAAAGGCCAGGTTTGGAGAAGGTCCTTCCAGGAAGGACTGTGAGGATGGGAACAGGCCTGAGAGTCAGAAGAGGACAGATTTAGGGGCCAGACAAAGGGATGGAGTTAACAAGAGGTTAAATAAAGGAATATAAGTAGATGGAGAAAAGAAGACGCATTTTAATGAGGGAAGGGATTATTTAGTGCATCAGTTAGTGCCTGTTAATTGGATGAAACCAGGTCTTGGATTCAAGCTAGGGGACTCAAGCAGAATTTGGGTGGTGAATTCAAAATTAAGATATTGAATACCACTAAACAGCTGCTACATAACTCTGCAGGCACCAAAACACCAGAGATGTTTTCCTCCTGAGCTGCAAAGCTTCCCTAGTGCTGGGACTCACATCTCACCACATTCTCCAAACTGGCCCGTTTCTGACAGGGTCAAGCAGCTGGGTACTCAGCTCACACCGTGGCCTCGTTGGGATCCAGAAACCTAGGCATGCCTTGCCTAAATCTCCTGAGGGGCATGATCCCAGAGGCATTTACAAAGCACATTGAACACAGGGCTGAGCTCCCCACTAAATGCTCTTGTGATTGTCTCTTCCTTTTAAAACACTGTCACAAGTGGAGGGGCCCCTTTGCAATATTTGCACCGTTAAAGCACTGATCCAGGCTGCAGAAGACCACCTTTATTTCCCTAGTGACTTTCTCTAGGCTTAGGAGACTGAGACTACTTATCTTTTGTGATCAGGCCAGTAGGCAGCCTATGGTCCCTGGAAGAAGTGGTGGGAACTAGCTTGTGCCCAGTCCGTAAGAGTGCATGGGCCCCATCTGGACCAATACCTGGTGCAGATCTGGGGGGGCTGCACTGCGGTAACCTCATCATGCACCATCGTGCATCGTCCAGCATCTCTATGCTTAATTTGGCACACTGAATTCCTCTCTTGGCTCTAACCCTCGGTTAATTCTGCTGAGTTAATAGGAGAATCAAGGCAAAATCAGCTTAGTGGGAGCTTCAAGGCAGCCGCTGGGGTGCAGATGCAGAGGCAGTGGTAGCTACAGCAACATAAGAGAGGAGACCCTTGGCAAGTGTCAGAGTGTAGTTGGATTGGCAGGGGCAGACACTGGCAGTGAAGGTAAAGGTGTGGTTGTGAGCCCTACCTGCTATTATATCGCATCCAAGCCAATTCCTATTGCTATTTATTTTTACAGTAAAAGCACCAAATAAAACTGACTGGCACTTAACACACCTTTGATTTATAGCTTCGCCCTCTCAGGCTCATTTCCTTTTTTATCTCTTCTTTATTGATTTTAGTCCCCTCGCTGGCACTCCATAGATGAGAAAACCCTAATACTTATTACACCCATATATCTTTATCATACGTCAACACATAGCTACAGCAACAGAAAGCAATAACAAAGAAACAGTGTTATAACAACCACTGTGTGCACAGTCACTGCAATAGCTGCTTGATTATATTATTAAGTACACTCTTTACTTAATCACATTTAAAAATTGCAGTCTGCTTTCCCCATGTGTCATAGTCGTTAAAACCTGTATCCTTGTTTGTGCTTGGACCAGGCTTCCTTCAAGGCCAGACGCCTTTGCCATGTGTACGCCTGCCAGCCTGGCCACGGGCATAGCCGGAGCCCTGAATTCRGGCGTGCAGGGAGGCGTCCGCCCCGGCATGCCAGGGGGAGCAGGCAGCAGGAGGCTGGCTCCAGGACACTGCCAGGCACCCTCAGGGCTGCCTTTGAGACACTACTTTTCTGCCAGAAAAATGTTTCTCTGCTTCCTTTTGACTCGTACGTTGCACTGCACAGAATGGTAGCCCCTTCCCTTTGACAAGCGCTTTAATAAGTTAGCCATTTGTTTCCTTGTTGTACTTTCACCAGCTTTTCCATCCTGAGATAAAAGGGAACAAAACAAAGAACTCTTTTTTTAATCCCTTTTGAAAGCTGTCAGCTATTTCTTGCTCAAGCTACTGATCCACTGATGGTGATAAACAAACAAAAAAAAGGATAACAAAGGTATTGAGATGGGCGTAAGCAGCAGTTGGCAATTTCTTTTTTTGCAAAGGGGAGGAAACACAGAAATCTGGGAAACAGTTCTCAGGCCGAATGTGTGTATCCCAAATTAGGGATTACCCCTGGGACCACATTGGGAAATGAGGAGGAGGTCTGGTCCATGCAGACCAGATGGTGTTTGTACTACTACAACATCCTTTGGACCGTAAAACTGTATTTTTCTCCAATGACTGAATCTTTGGAACCTCGCAAGACTGAAATACATTTTGAGCAAAATAGCCAAGGATTCCCCCGCCATCACCACCCAGGCACACTGAGTGCAAGATACATAGTGATTTAAGGGCACCAGAGGTAATTGGAATACAATTGTAAAAGCTGAAAGTACTATATATATGTGAGAACAACATATATAATTCATCTACGCCTCAGTGCTAAACCCAGGTACGCTACTAGATCTCCAGGCAAAGCAGGACTCTGGTGCAACTCCAACTCTGATGGCCCCAGTGTCCATAGATACAGCACACCAAAGGGAATCCCTTCCCAGCTCCAAATAAGCACTGAGCTACAGCACCACCCTGACGTTGTAGCTCTCCATATGTGCAAGTGTCCTGTAAAAATAACCTAAGCCATGTGCCATAGACATTATGATCCTTCCTCACCATAAAACCAGGATTTCTTGTTGCTGCTATTAGAATCATCCCCCACTCAACACCCCCAGCTCATTTCACCTTAAATTCCTTTGCTTTATTCACTTCTTTCTCCATGCACTGCTTCTGTATGCGACTTGGCACCAGACACTATGCACAATTAAGAAATTGTGGAATTTTATTCTCTTTCTTTTATTCAGTAAATCTCAGAAAGGGATATCTTCTTAGAGAAAGGAAACTTCATTTAAGGAAAGCTAAGAGGAATACAGGTATTATAGCTTTTAAGTAAGGGATTAAAAACTGTAATAATAATGCATAAAAAGGGACAGATCCCAGGGTGTATATTACATCATTATTAATTTTATTATGGTACAATAGAGAACTCCCCTGATTCACTGTAGTGACTGAAATTAAACCAGCTGAGATTCTGCCTAAAAATGTTAAGGTGTTTTGAAAAGTTAYGTAGAAGTCTAACTATATAAGGTGTCTGTAATCCATTGTAGAAAACACAAAAATCCAGTGAAAGTGTATGCCTGTGAGAAATATTGTACATGCTCTGTAGACAGCTTCCAAACCACAATATCTTAGCAGCTTTCATTTTCCAAAACAAAAAGCAATAAACTGTATAATGCACTGTTATACTGCCAAAATAGTTTTAGATAAGCACAAACACATCCAAACTGAATAACCCTTTTTTATGTATATGATTTAACACAATGAAATTCATTTTTGTTTTATTCACAGGGTAGAAGAATTACTAACACAATAGAAAATCAGAAGTAGGGTTTATAGCCAAAAACTTAGGCTATTGTGTTGCAGCCGAGCTAGTTCTGTTTTGGCTATTAAGTTTTGTTTTGTGGGGTATTTTTTTTTCATGTTAAGAAAAATAGTAGAGCTAGCCAGCTGCTCATTTGTGTCATGTCAATGATTTATGACTTGTTTTCAAACTAAATGCAAAGAGAGAGGTGTCAGTTCAATCTGAAACACAATCTGAACTGAGAGTGTGTATGCTAACAATTTAATTTTTTTGTAAAATATGATCTAAAACGTGTCTAAAATATTGGTACTGCCTATTGTTTCTTTCAATCAGTAGCGCAGAGCAGAACAGGTCATCACTGCTGGCAACCTGAATCAAGAGAAAATACACTGTGATATTTGGTGTAACACCTGGGCCTGAGCTGATACATGAAAAGTAACCAGAGTCAACATGAGTGGCATTTATTCCCCCTACTCCCTTTGCGTCTTGGACATAATGATACTGATATGTCTGAGGATTTCTGACTATTGTCTGTGACTGAGTGGAGATGGGCACTCAGCTTGCCCTCATCCGGTCAATGTTGTATTAATCATTTCCTTATGATCTGGATCAGAACTCTAAGTTAATGCTCTCTAATTATCAGTTATGGTTAAAAAAGGTCCCTTTTTATAGRAGAGCATGAGTTGAATATTCCCATTAGTTTAACTGCGACATTCTAATAAGCCTCACAAATTAAAGGAATGGAATAAGCAATGCATTGCACCGTTTGCCTACTTCAAAAATTATTGGTGTACTATAATGCAGTATGAAGACTCATCTCATATCCCTGTCTCCCACTACCAAACATATTCTTCAACCCAAGATTTAAAATCCGCCAAAGACATCTTTCCCCTTGTTTTAGAAAACCATGTTGTATTAAAATGTAGCCTGACTCTGAAACTCGCCGAGCAGATTTGCTCCTCCTGGCTAACCAGAATTCTTGGTAGCTCTCAAAGARCTATTTAGTACTTTTACCCTGTTCACCCATGCGCGCCATTAACATTTACTAAATTCAGATACTTGCACCTAGGTGACCTTACAACTCATACTGGCTATCCGCAAGTGCCCTAGGCAGCAGGGCTGCAGAGAACAGCATTTCAGAGCTGTGAATGGTATCACAAACTGGTGTGCAGAACCCTACTGCAGACAGYGATGAGCAAGACGGAAACACCCCAGCTTGACTTTCCAAAGCTGACTGAAATCTGTATGAAGCAGCAACCCCTTTTCTATACCCAGTGTACAGGATTACTTAGTGCCACGTCTTCAAGTAAAAGCAGCCTTTTAAGGAGGAATGTAAAGATTTAATAAGCGCATGTCAAAACAAAAAGGAAGACTGAAGACCTTTCTATGGGGCACCTCCTCATGCTTAAACTACTATTTTTCTTATTCCCAGCATCCTTCCCCTATCAATTTCTTCTTGGGGTTTTGCTGAGGAAGTTCTTGGTGGATGGAAAGAGCATCTGTCATAKTTTCTGGTAGCTGAGACTGTAACACAATTACTGGGGCAGCAGAAGATGACATTTGCACTTGAATTTGCATCTTCTCAGCTGTCTCTGGGCTCTCTTCTGCTGATATTCATAATCTATTAAGACAGGAAGATGTGAAACAACAAACATCTCCCTGTCACAGGTTGGTGCATCATGCTGCCAAGCCTGGCACTCTTGTTAATGGGATGTGGCTGAAGATCCCAGAAAGATGGTGCTGTATATGGGTCAGGCACTTCTCATTTGTCATGCCTACAGTAGAGGTCTCTGGTCAAAATTTAGCTAATATTTACTATGAGGAGTTTCTGGAAAGAGGTAATTCTTTGTAACAAAACATCTTTTAGTCATAATAGAGTATCAGTAGGTTTTAGGAGCTTTAGGTGTCTATATTCTACCACAAGCTGAGTCTTCAATTACCCTGAGTTCTTCAAAAATCCTAGCCTTTGTTCATGCAATAATCGACATCATCTCTCTGCTTCAAAAATTTTGCAACTAATTAAACCCTGCAATTCTTGAATTAGCTCTCAGGAATGCAAATGAAGGCACTAGGGAGCCTGAACAAATTTGAATCTGGGCCATGCGATAAATTCACAACTGATCTTTAACTATTTATCAGAAGATAGCTTCTTACTAGTATAATTTCTTAGAAATTGAATCCAGCTATTAGCAGTAGGCATTAATTTCCCATGAAAATTATCTGAGTTTATAAGCCAAAATGCTGATTTTTAAAAACAAACTAAACATGGTTCCAATAAATTGTGTGTTCTTTTAAATTGCTTGATCTTGCAAGTCCTAGAAATAACTGAGCATTTAAAGCTCTTTCTTCAGTTACTAAAACATGGAAAAATTCAAAATATATTTATTTATTCTTACTTATACATAATCCTTTCTTCTGATTTCATAAAAACAAGAAATTGTGCCGATGGCCCCAAAGAAACTCGTACACACTGAGCACCTACATTAATGTGGTCTAAATTAATGTGTTTTGAGTTTCTAGTGTAGACAAGGAAGTATAAATATTGACATTTGCCAGCTGGACAAGCTGAGACCTAGCTTTTCATTATCTTACAGTTGAACCAGCAAGCACATGCTCAGAACGTGGAGYTGAACGTAGGATTGCAGAGTGTGCTGACATATTCTGACAACGCAGTTAGTTTCGTCCAGGCAAATCCTTAAGTTCCTTGGGAAAATACTTGGCAAAATATCCAAAACTAGTTATCTGTTGCATTTAGAACAGAGTTCTGAATGCTGTGGAAATAAATATTTGCAGTCCTGTGCTCAGTCACACAATTTTGGTGTGCTGTGGTTATAAATGACATCGTTTCACACAGTCTATTAATTAAGTGTCAAGTGCTTTATCAATCAGTGTGAAAAGGATGCACCTTTATGGATGTGACAGTGTCTCACACATCTTTGGCAGACTGGGCAGATTTTCTAATTCTGGAACTGCTGAGGTAAGAGAAACAATATGAACAGAAGGATGGAGAATTGCTGACAAAAGGATGGGCAAGTTAAGAAAAAATCCATTGTATTTGTACATGCTGCCATATGACGACACTTCAAAGACAAAGGAAAAAACAGTTAGTGATCAGGGCAGGTATCACAGTGTCTTTCCTGATCAGAAAGATGGTGAGCCTGATCTGCTGAGGGATGTTGACTCCCTGAACTGTGGGAAGAATAGTCCAAATTTCTGAAGTACAGAAAAATTAATGATGATTCCACAGACATTCCCATAGTCTCTTTTTGGCAGTGGATGATATACTATATACAAATAGAATGAACCAAACATAAAGATCTTGAAAGCAACACAAATAAATATAGACAAGGTAGTCTTATTCTTAAGTTATCCTCAGGCTCCAGGTTAAAAAAAAAAAACAAAAACAAAAACAGGGAAACATTTGGTTCAAGAGGATTCAAATTATAGTGAATCCTGCTCAGGCATCAGCCTGTACTGTGTCTCTACTGAAAGTAGAACAAAGTCAGAGAGAGGTCACAGTCACTTTTTATTTATTTACTTGTATATTTTTGGAGATAAGAAGGACATTGGGAAGAAGATTGTGAAAAAAAGCAGCAACAAATGATATGCATAAAAGAAGCAAAGGGGCAGCTAGTTTGCCATTAGGAGGACTAGAGATTAGATTTACAGAAAGACTGTAATGACAATATGGGCTAGAGGCAATTTTGCTTTTCCTGAAATTTGTGAGTTTTCCTGTTTGAGCTCTGCATTTTTCTGTGGGTTACTGGCAGTGAGTTTTCCATGATTAGCTGGTAAGTTTTGTTCCTCTTCACATCTGGTACCGTTTCCAGGTCCCAACTCAGAGTGTCAATGTTTGTAGCCTTCCTGCAGGGTCAAGACTGCATTTCTTCTTCATCCTACACAATTGAGAACTTAGAGAGCCCACGGGTTATCGTGGAGTGCGACTGGGGTAAGGAGACCAACAGATGTGTAGCAGACACCAAGGAGGAGCTTGCTGCACACATCAAAGTACTCAGAAGTGGCATCACTAACTCCAGATTATTATGGGCCTTTGGTATGAAAGAAATAGGTCTTAAGCAAGTATTTAAGGCACCGTTTTGCAAAGAATTTAAGTGTATGTTTAACTTTCAATGCTTAAATCCTACTTGGATCAATAGGACTTAAGAGTGTGTTTTGGCACGAGTTCTGCTGTGTGCTGCAAATATTTTGCAAATTTTGTTGGTTCTGCATATAGAAACGCTAGCATAGGAAAAAGTATACTCCAGGKATGGTGTATATGGGTGTTCTTAAAAGTTTCTCATTTGAGATTTGCTTTCACAGAGACATTGAACATACAAATAAATGTAACAACAAATGATCAAACTGATCAATTCTGACTGAAATGAAACTGATTTCTGATAAATGGCATGCTTTTGGAGCAGGYTTTTGTCCTGTAAGAGAAATGCCACATACCACATTTATATATTCCTGCAAACCATTCATTTTTGAGAGGCCGTCACTCACTGAAAGTCTGTAGAGAAGAGTGTCTTTCTGTGCTCTCAAAGTCATTAAACATTTGCCTTCTGAAAACTTCTGGGCACCACAACATTTTCAGAAAAGTCTCTTAAAAATTACTCTCCACTTAGGGGCAAATATATCATGAAGCTCTGTCACGAGCTCAGAGCGATTCTCCTATTGCTGAAGAGCAACAACTGGAGGGTGTCTAGATGACCCAGCCCCTAGTTTAAGGAAGCACACCACAGGCTGGCATTCCTGCACGACAGGAGCATAGGCTGGCCCTGCCAGACAGGCCAGAGGCAGTGAGGGCATACCTCAAGCAAAATTCAAAAAGCAGGTCCCTGCTTCACATTTAGAAAGTTTTTTTGTGTGTTTTCCCTTCCCCAAGAGACCAAGCCATCCCACCTCCCCAGCTTCTCCCACTCCTCATCCCCACAAATCCCTCTCGCTCAAACCCTCTCAGCCATACACCCACTCTGGCTTTCTCACTGTTTATACCCCTATGATAGTCTTACTGCGTCCTACTAAAAATCTCCAAGCACCTTTTGTAATGCCAGGGTGTAAGAACAGACTCAAAAGCTGTTACCRTGGGCAGGCTGGGGCAGAGGAACTTGCTGGGAGGAGGACTGCCTGGGACAGACTAAATAATCCTGGAGCACCCAAACACATGGGGCCTCATGCAGCCATTTATGCTGCTTATGCTTTAATGCTTCAGGCCAGCTTTGTGTCAGCATTTCATTTTTCTTATAGAACAGATGCTTGTTTTATGTTGTATCTTCCATATTCTCTCAGTATTGAGCATTTTGCAATTAACTCCATCCATGACAAATAAAACCTGACAGAATTCAGTGCATGGGAGGCAGATGTAAATGAGCAGCATTGCTTTGACCAGCTGTATCTGGCTGAATCTCAGCAGCAAGCTGTCTGTCAAACTCTGACGTTAAAAAAAAAAAAAAACAAACCCCTCACATCTTGTGACCTGGTGTGTGTGCTGTGGGGGCCTGTGCTGGAAGAGCAACTATCCTAAATGGGGAAGAAGGGAGCCTGGTCTGGAGCAGCTGCTACAAGGCAGCTCGGCTTCATTTAGCCTCCCCCC